>NW_015090774.1:4798314-4869555 GCF_001431845.1 Calidris pugnax | reverse complement strand
GTGTCCCCCTCGTGCCCCCTCTGCGGAGCGCGGCGCGTGCCCCCTCTGCGGAGCGCGGCGCGTGCCCCCTCTGCGGAGCGCGGCGCGTGCCCCCTCTGCGGAGCGCGGCGCGTGCCCCCTCTGCGGAGCGCGGCGCGTGCCCCCTCTGCGGAGCGCGGCGCGTGCCGGGTGAGTGTGAGGGGAGGAACGAGGGGCGGGCGGGTGGGCTGACTGGAAAGAAAACATCCAGAGATGGTCTCCACCTGGTCTGCAGCCAACAGTCAAAAGGAATAAAGTGACCCAAACGGACCTGCTGCAGAGACGTGCAGCTGTCCGGGTGAGGGGCTGCAGGAGGTTTTGTGCTGGGAGTCTGCTATAGACCACCCAACCGGGATGAGGAGGCAGGTGAGGTATTCTATAAGCGGCTGTCTGAAGTCTTGCAGTCGCTAGCCCTTGTTCTGGTTGTGGACTTCAACCTAGCGGACATCTGCTGGAAATACAACACAGCAGAGAGCAGAGGCTAGGAGGTTCCTTGAGTGTATGGAAGATAAATTCCCGATACAACTGGTAGGTGAGCCTACCAAAGGAGGCGCCTCCCTAGACCTACTGCTTACAAACAGAGAAGGACTAGTGGGAGATGTGGTGACTGGGGGTCGTCTTGGGCTTAGTGACCATGAAATGGTTGAGTTTTCAATTCTTACTGAGGTAAGGAAGGGGGTTAGCAAAAGTGCCACCTTGAACTTCTGGAGGGTGGACTCTAGCCTGTTCAGAACTCTGGTTGGGAGAGTCCCCTGGGAGACAGTCCTGAGGGACAAAGGGATCCAGGAAGGTTGGACACTCTTCAAGAAGGAAATCTTAAAGGCCCAGAAGCAGGCTGTCCCCATGAGATGCAAGATTAAAGGGTGGGCAAAATGGCCAGCCTGGTTGAACAAAGAACTTTTGATGGGACTTAGGGAGAAAAAAGGTTTACCACCTTTGGAAGAAAGGAAAGGCAACTCATGAGGAGTAGAGAGATCTTGTTAGGTTATACAGAGAAAAAGTTAGAAAGGCAAAAGCCCAGCTGGAATTCAACCTGGCCATTAATATAAGGGACAACAAAAAAAGTTTTTATAAATACATCAATAAAAAGAGAGCCAGGGAGAATCTCCATCCCTTACTGGATGTGGGGGGGAACATTGCAACCAAGGATGAGGAGAAGGCTGAGATACTTAATGCTTTCTTTGCCTCCATCTTCAATAGTCAGCCCAGCTACCCCCAGGACGTTCAGCCTCCTGGGCTGGAAGATAAGGATGGAGAGCAGAACAACTCCCCCATAATCCAGGAGGAAATAGTTAATGATCTGCTTATGCACCTAGACATGCATAAGCCTATGGGGCTGGATGGAATTCACCCAAGGGTACTCAGGGAGCTGGTGGGAGAGCTCACCAGGCCTCTCTCCATCTATCAACAGTCCTGGTCAACAGGGGAGGTACCAGAGGACTGGAGGGTGGCCAACATGACGCCTATCTACAAGAAGGACTGGAAGGAGGATCCGGGGAACTACAGACCTGTCAGCCTGACCTCGGTACTGGGAAAGGTCATGGAGAGGATCATCTTGAGTGAGCTCTCAAGGTAAGTGCAGGGCAGCCAAGCATTCTTCTGGAGAAGCTGTTGAATCATGGCGTAGACAAGTGTACTCTTCACTGGGTTAAAAACTGGCTGGATTGCTGTGCCCAGAGAGTCGTGATTAATATTGGCAGCTGGTCACCAGTGGTGTCCCTCAGGGCTCAGTTTTGGGGCCAGTATTGTTTAATATTGTTATTGGTGATCTGGATAAGGGGATTGAGTGCACCCTCAGTAAGTTTGCAGATGACATCAAACTAGGTGGGAGTGTTGATCTGCTTGAGGGTAGGAAAGCTCTACAGAAGGACCTGGACAGGTTGGATCATTGGGCCAAGGCCAATGGGATGAGGTTTAATAAGGCCAAGTGCCAGGTCCTGCATTTCAGTCACAACAACCCCAGGCAACGCTACAGGCTCAGGGAAGAGTAGCTGGAAAACTGCCCAGCAGAAAAGGACTTGGGGGTGTTGGTGGACAGCTGGCTTAACACGAGCCAGCAGTGTGCCCAGGTGGCCAAGAAAGCCAACAGCTTGTATCAGGAATAGTGTGGCCAGCAGGAGTAGGGAAGTCATCGTGCTCCTGTACTTGGCACTGATGAGGTCTCGCCTTGAGTACTGTGTTCAGTTCTGGGCCCCTCACTACAGGAAGGACATTGAACTGCTGCAGCGTGTCCAGAGGAGAGCCACCAAGCTGGTGAGGGATCAAGAGAACAAGTCATATGAGGAGAGGTTGAGGTAACTGGGCATGTTTGGTTTGGGGAAGAGAAGGCTGAGGGGGGACCTCATTGCCCTCTACAACTACCTGAATGGAGGTTGTAGAGAGGTGGGTGTTGGCCTCTTCTCCCAAGTGAATAACGACAGGACCAGAGGAAGTGGTCTGAAGTTGCAGCAGGGGAGGTTTAGATTAGATATTAGGAAAAATTACTTTACTGAGAGGGCAGTCAGGCACTGGAATGGGCACCCAGGGACCCAGGGAGGTGGTAGAGTCACCATCCCTGGAGGTATTTAAGAAACATGTAGACATGGCACTTCAGGGCATGGTCTAGTGCCTGAGACTGTTGGGTTGGTTTTTTGGGGTTTTTTTGGGTGTGTATGGTTGGACTTGATCTCAAAGGTCCCTTCCAACCATGAAGATTCTGTGGTTCGAAGCCTCCATGTTTGCAAAACTGATGACCCAAAATCCACCTCAGTGGCAGCGAGTAGAAGGGAATCATGCATTTGCCCTCTGCTGTGCTAATAGCTCTTCACACCCGGGCAGTTCTCAATAGCATCAGTTTTGATGAGCAAGTACCCACTGTTCAGAGTCAGAGGTAAAGGTAGGACCACAGTTAACTTGGGACAGCTTTGGTTTGTGAACCAGAAGAACTGACAAAGTATGTATGATTTTTGCCTTCTTGTTCTTGACATTTGAGACTCATTTTTCTTCTAACCATTAACTCGTTAGCTTGAAACACAAGATGTCACCATGATAGAAAACATATGCAGGAAAGTGTTCATTAAGGTAGTGTTAAAACAACGTTGGGAACAGTAATGTTACGCATTTAGGGTGACATGAGTACTTTTTCTCATGCTATAAAAGCCAGAGGAAAATGTCATTCTAAGTGGATGTTATTACAGTTTATATCCCACATCATGCAACAAACCTAATTCTTGTGGCAAATACTATGCAGGAAACAAAAGTGTTAGGCTCTCTGACTAATGGTTAATCAAACTATGCACAATGACCTGGCGAGGATCAGAGCAGTAGCAGCAGGCGGAGACACCTCCCAAGCTTATTCAGTGCAAAGAGGGGCAAAGGGCTACTCTTGAAACTGCAGAGGAGGATGGCTGCAGCCTTATTGATGGTGGGACACCCTGATGTGACACTCTGCTCACAACCTGTGTGTTTGAACAGCTCGTGAACTTGCAGTGGGGCTGGCTGGTCCCTCAGGAAATATTTAAAAAATTTCCAGTTGCACATCCCCCATTGCATACCGCTTTGTAGAGAAAGATTTCTCCCTGGTAAGGGTATGTTATTACAAAAACTTTGCCAAGTGGAATTTACACAGCAGGTTACCAGGACACTTAATCTTTTGTGAAGCTAAGATAAAAACAATAAAAAGGCAACAGCCTATATTTTTTAGAACGTTGTGTGATCTGGTTTGTCAACAGGTTCTTTAAAATATAGTCTTCTATCCTGTTTAAGCCAAAGAATATTGCCTTCTGACCTCCATGCAGATAATAGCAAATTACATGCTTCCAGCTCACCTAGAAGAAGGAAACGCATAAACAAGTCCAGGCTACAGATTTTTAGGCAGTGATCTAAATTACCAAGCCATTAATAGGAGACGAGGTATACGGTATTAAATACCAGCACATAAACTAGATTGATAGCTTTTTTTCTGGAGCATAAAGATTTTCCACAATAGGTTTTTTTCAGGAGATAGGACATTTTGTCTCTCGTATTACAAATGTGGTGTGAAATGCAAAAAGGAAAAACACTCCTTCCTCCCTCCTCTCCCAGTTCTCTGAGGAGGAGAGTCATCGTGGCACATACAGGAAAAACAGCCACCCACACACTGGAGCCCTTCAAGCAGAAAGCACCTGACAGGAATTTAAAAGTAGGTTTTCAATGGTGAAGTTGGCAGAAATCTACATAAAAGCAGTTCTTCAAGGGAGGGTATTATGTGATATGAATTAGATTAATGTCTTCAGTTACTTCTTTTTTTTTAACTGTGGAGTCTAAAATTATTGTTATCAGTATCAAATATTTTGCTCATGCTTGAAGACAAGCAATAACAACAAGGAAAATATAGGGGAACACAATATATTTTAATAAGAAAGTTTTTCCTGTCACTCAAAATCTTGAATGTCTATTATTAGAAATCTGGGTGCTAGCTGCTTGAGCCTTCAAAACCTTCATTATGGATGGAGCCAGCATTATGCCTAAAGCATTTAAAAAATAAATATGACAAATGAAAAAGTAAGAAAATATGGACATAACAAGTCATTTATTTTAAGATAATTTTTATAAGAGAAGATGAAGTTTTTGCAGCTTTTTTTTTTTTAAGTAACAAACCCCAGTGACATCCTGGTAAGAGTTATACCTTTTTCTCCAAAACCATTTTGGAGTCTTTGTATGGAAATCTTTAGAGCATTGTATTTTTTTATTTTTAAGACTATATGTCTACATTAAATACATTTTGTTTCTGAGTCAGTTCGTTCTTCTGCAATGAAGGTGGAAGAAAACAGTTGCTGCCATTTAAGACCTTACTTAAATTTTTCATTGCCTTTGCATGTTTCATACAACCCGAATTTAAATAGCTTTCTTGGGTTTAATTTTTCTCCCTTTCTATTTTTAAGCTGAGCCCAAAAAATAACCCCTATGTTCAGTTTGTTTTCTCTGCAGTGTAAAGACATTTTTAAATGGCTTACTGATTTACAGGTTATTGATAACTAAATCTGGTAGATAATTTCATACTGGCTTCATTGCTGGACTTGATCTGGATCTTCCATAAGCCAATGGTAGAATCATGTAAGTCCTCTTTCTTGGAATGACATTCCTCTGATTTACACCATTCATAAGTAAATTGACTTCTACATTGTTCCACCAGTTATGAAAGTTTTCTTCAACAGCACTGGCTTAGCAAAGATTTCTTGTGAAGCATCTAAGGGCAACTGAGATTTCTTTTGCTTACCACTTTGTGTATAAGTAACATCAGCCCATAAATCGCTGGTGTTAACTCTGAAATACAGTAAGCTGTATGAGCAGTCCTTAGGTATGCCTTTCAGTGTCACTGCTGTGCTGATAGCTCTTGTTCTAATTGTAGCAAGGCCCCTGGTGGCTTTGCAGATGAGAAAAACACTGAGAGATATTGAACAGGAAGGTTTCTGTGGTTTGACTAGCTGAAAGTCCTAGCAGCAGTATTGACTGATTAGCTTGTCACCTACAGGTGAAAGACAAGAGCATATGCACTGTTCAAAGCCTTAATCTGGCCCGCTCTATGCCAAAGTGGAGGTGGGCCTGTGCAAACCTCATGAAGTTCCACAAGACCAAGGCGTCATGCAAGGTCCTGCACATCAGTCAGAGTAAATACAGGCTGGGTGGAGAGTGGATTGAGAGCAGCCCTGAGGACTTGGGGTTGTTGGTGGGTGAGAAGCCTAACATGAGGCAGCAATGTGTGCTTGCAGCCCAGAAAGCTAACTGCATCCTGGGTTGCATCAAATGAAGCGTAGCCAGCAAGTTGAGGGAGGGCATTCTTCTCTGTTCTGCTCTAGTGAGACCCCACCTAGAGTACTGTATCCAGCTCTGGAGTCCTCAGCACAAGAATGAGATGGAACGGCTAAGCAGGTCCAGGGGAGCGCCATGAAGATGATGAGAGGGCTGGAGCACCCTTCTTATGGAGACAGACTGAGAGGATTGGGGTTGTTCAGACTGGAGAAGAGAAGGCTCCAGGGAGACCTTGTAGCAGCCTTCCAGTACCTGAAGGGGCCCTACAGGAGAGATGGAGGGGGATTCTGTATGAGTGAGTGTAGCAGTAGGACAAGGGTAACAGTTTTAAACTGAAAGAGGTTAGATTTAGATTAGATATTAAAAATTCTTTACTGTGAGGGTGGTGAGACACTGGTACAGGTTGCCTGTAGAAGTTGTGGGTGCCCCATCCCTGGAGGTGTTCAAGGCCAGGCTGGATGGGGCTCTGAGCAACCTTGTCCAGTAGGTGGTGTCCCAGCCCATGGCAGGTGGGTTGGAACAAGATGATCTTTAAGGTCCCTTCCAACCTAAACCATTCTGTGATTCTATAATGAAGTGTTCCTGCCTTTTCATCTGTCAATATTTCTGTAACCATGGATCTATAATCACAGATAAGTTTCAGGAGCTTGGGATTTTCTGGGGTCTTTGTTTCTCCACATTTAGATGTTACTTGTAAGTATGTAGGATTGAACAGGGTACTCTGCTTGTTGCTTTAGTCCTGGCTGATGTCAGGATTCAAGCCTTTTATCACTAAGATGAAGAGAAAGTGTGTGTGGAGGAAGGGTTTTGTGATTGAGTATTGTATCTTATGTCTTAAATGCAAATGCAGGTTACTGTTGTCTCACAAATGAGTCTTAGAAGCTCATTTCCTACATCAGCTGCAAAATCATTGACGTATGCTTTGCTTTAGAGGAGAATAAGGTGAAATCACTGTTATCACAGCACTGTGCAGCACAGGATACTGACCAGTTTAATCAAATTCCTCTTCATATTTGTAATCTTTGAGAGTATGCGTTTTATCTTCTATCTTTCAAGGTTTTTAGTGTGGTTTCTAATGTGTAATTGGACCTCAGTGTCAAAAGGTGCCTCATTGTGTTACAGTGGCAAAGACACATCAACCTGGTGATGCTGTTCTTTATCCGACCCTCCTTGCATGTTGAACAGAGAAGAAAAGTTCTTGCTGATATATAGGATTTGTAATACTGAGCTCCCATGCATTTTGTATATTCACCTACCACGTTTTGAGGATCCTAAAATGTAATTCATTGTAGCTCAGTCTTTATGGATTTAGTTACAAAAGGGTGGGGGGTAACTATAAAGGAAATCTATTCCTGCAAGTGGCAGGCCATTTTCTTTGAGAGGTGCTTCTTAAAAGTACAGAAAATCAATTAACAATCCTTGTATTTCATTCTTGAGTCTTTATTTTCATGCCATTGAGCACCAGAATGATACCAGTCGATGCTACACCACTAGCAGGCATTTGATTTCGACAATAAAATCCCAACTCTTGTTTCTTGAAAGTGTGACATTTCTTGTCTCCAAGAAATACTGCTTCTGCCTGGTGGAGTAGATTTTTGGAGGAAAGATTAAAGAATTACATGGAACATAATGAAAAATAAGAGAATTGTTCCTTATAACTATTTTAGATTATGTCTTGTGGACTTTCTAAATAACATGATGAATGGCTTGGAAATTTAAATAGCAGTTAAAAAATGTGCAATTTAAATTTCTAGTCTCGTAAAACTCTAATCTTAGGAAACTTTCTACTAAGCTACAGGGATTTTTTTCTCTCGTTTTAAGCCTCTTTCCAGAAGTGAGTTATGGATCACACCACAGCACATTAGCTGTCAAAGTAAAATTTGGCAACCCTGCCACAGTACACACATGCTGTTTTATGACTTTGTAAAATGGCCTATAAACAAATGCTACAAATCTATAACTGATATCGGAGGTCTTAGCCCATAAAGAGCTCCAACATAGTCACAGGATGAATTCCAGAATATTTCATTTATTGTAGAGGGCAGTGAGGCGACTGGTGTTGGTTGGGTACAGGGCAAATTACCAGGGAATGGTGGTTTGTTGTATTGTAGAGGGCAGTGAGGCGACTGGTGTTGGTTGGGTACAGGGCAAATTACCAGGGAACGGTGGTTTGTTGTTTTTTTTTAAGTCTCTGCCTGACATTATTCATTGTGCCAAGATGAAAAAATGCCAACTTCATATCTGTGTTTGAGCATTTGGAATTTCCTCAGCATAGCAATTTAAATGATCTATTCATTCTGAGGGTTATTACACTTTTTCTCTATTTTTAGAAAGGTTATTAAGGAGAGGAAGATAAGGCCTCAAATTTTCTTAATCAGTCTGACTGCAGACATGAGTGTGACATGGGCACTGCAAAGATATCTTTGATGGATGTTAAGAAATCATTATTTTATTTCACTTGTACCATCTTCTGATATAGGTGAGATAACGTAGCCATCATATTTAGCAGAAGGAATTTGGTACATTACAGGGGGATTCAGCTCATTTAAGAAGGTACCTGTAGTACTTAGATGTGGCCACTCTTCTTTTAAATCTGTGGAAGTCAGTCTGTAATAGGAAATAATAAGGTATTTCAGATCTCATCTCATCAGGACTAAACTGCAAAGTTGGAATTTCTAGGAAATAAGATCCCAGATGAAAATGCACTAATTTAAACTAAATCTGAAGTGTCTAGTATCTGAGAAATGGAGGGTACACACGCAGATGTGTACACAATAAGAGGAAATAGTTCTTTTGGGGAGAGGACAGATGCGTAAGTGACACTGCCACTCCTCAGTATCAAAGTTCTTGGGAGAAGAGGTGATTGAAGAATAGCTATAAAACTTGGCCAAGGTTTTATCTATAAAAACATAAAATTACCCATAGCATTTCAAGAGTCTGGTAGGTAACTTTAAGAAAGAAGCAAACAGAAAGGTTTATTTAATTTATCAAGACAGATTTCCATGTTTGTTTGTTTTTTTCCCCAGTGTATGTGTACATATATATACATTTTAAATGACTTTATCTCAGGATTTACTAATAAAAAACCATGAAATTAAGAGAAAGCATAACATTGAAATAAGCATTATAAAGTACAGTGTCTTATAAAACTACTTTCAAAATAATTTTAAACAGATTCAGTGCCACAAAAGGTTTACACAGTTGAGAGTCTGCAGTGTGAATCAGAGCGTATCTGACGCTCTTGGGATTACAGACTGAAGAGGGCATGACTGGTTAGTTTAGCAGCATTTCCCTCCCTCACAGCCATTCTCCCTCCAGTAATGGCATTAAGCAGAGTTGTACCTGGCCAAGGATCTGGTGATATATCCAATGCATCTACACATATATTTCTGAAGGGGCAAACTGGATGATAGTACTATTAGCAATACATTTAGGGAATACTCCAAACAAGGGAAATTAAAGAAAGAAAACTACCTTTGTGCATAGAGAGAGGAAAATCACACAAATGCTACAATATTGAAGATCCTGGTCTAACTTCAGTCATTTATTCTTAAACTGTACATGTATAAAAAGAATATTAGAGAAGATATTAGGCCATTGGCTTGTAATTGGGACTTTTCTGATGTCATTAATTTGAAAACTGATTAACTAACCAGGCTTGTTTATCTCTATTTAGACATCTTATTTTAATACACTTTCCCTTTCTCTTTCCCCCTTTTCTCTTCATCTCAACCTTCCCCTTTTTTTCCTTTTCCTTTTGGAAAGCTTCACTAACACTGTGCACATGCAAGACTAAGATAGGATCCTTGCTGAGGTTGGGCAGGGGAAAGGCAGGTGGTACCAATGTCATTTTCCGATTCCAGTCATCCCTTGTTCTCTTTTATCATCATCCCAAGGTCCCTCTCCTGCACCAGGCACCCATCATCAGTGTCGATGGCTCCTCAGAAAGTGTCTGCCTTTCCTGCTTTTACAGAGGCTGTGAATTTCCTTGAGTTTACTCCTCTTCATCTTTTTGCCTCTCTTGTTTTCTCAGTTGGCAGCTTTGGATTTGCGGGTTTCCCACTTTAGGATGCAAAACATCTCTGTAGAAATTCTCTCCTTATGCTGATTTCTCATGGTTCATGTCTGTCAATGAAGGCTCCAGGCTTGCCAGGTTCCCAGCTGAACTTCTCCATGTTAGTTAGATTGATGTTTATAATCCAGTTTACTGTTTAAATGCTCAAGAAATCTCTCTTCTTCTCACTGTTCCTCTCTCTGCAGAGGATCTTGATTTCTTCCAGGAGAATGAGAGCTCTAACGTGGCTATTGCTGTCCTTCAAGGTTTCTTCCATTCCCTGAACAGCCCCTCTTATAATGCATATAATAAACTCTCTTATCTGTTTTTTCTTTTTCTTCTTTCAGCACACCATGATCATCCCATGTTAGTTACTGATTTCTCATTTTTACTTTTCTTGTTTTATTTCCCATTTTCTTTAACCTCTTTCTGCTCCTAGGTTCCTTTTCCCCTCCCAATACATCTCATCTGAAGAACTGAGGAAAATAGGTGTTGCGTGTATACACCATAGGTATAATCTCTAATCTTGTCTAACAGTTTCTCTGTCCTCATTCAATCATAGACTATTGCTAATCTAGCATCCATGTCTTGTAGAATTTTGAAATTACTCTTGCCAAAGCCTTCAGTGACTGCTTTCTTGCAAATACCTGGCACGTTGAGAACTCTTCAGCCTGCAATGACTTAATTCTCTGGCCTTCTGCAGTTTTTCCTCCTGGCTCTGTTTGTAATCACTCCTTCAGCATGCATCACAGCATTTCCCCCTCAGGCTGTTTTCTGGGGTCTCACAAGGCTCTGCCCTGGATCTTTTTGTCTTTGTAAAATTTGTTTCTCATCCGTTGCTTATCTCAACTATTGCCTCTAGGAGTGTGAATCACACATCTGCCACTCCCATCTTGTCACTGTGTCATCAACTCAAATTCAAAACTGTTATATATATATATATTTGTTTTTTTTTCCCCACACAAATCTCTCCTTATTACTGCCTTCCTCAGTCATTAGTTGTCAGTCAGGACTGGAGACCACTGGCATTTTTCTATGATACCCTCTATGTCCTCACATACAAATCACATATAAATTCTGTAGATACTTTCAGGGTAATATTTTATCCACACGTACAGCTAAAACTGTCCAGACCATCTTGATTTTTTACAACACAGTTTGTCTTTTATAAATTAAGGTTTGGGTTGCTCATGTTTGGTGAGAATTTCTTGAAAAACCTGATTCTTCGATTGAAGCACTCTTCTTTGAATGTGAGAAATGCCTGTTGCTGTTCAAGGCTCCATGTGGTCTGCCCTTCTCTATTTAGATATCTATTGCCTTTCACTGAAGAATGATATCATTTTCAGTTGTTCATTTCTTAAGTTTTTATGATATTTTCATGCATCTCCCATGTGGGGGGGAAAAAAGCACTTTGTTGCCATTCATCACACTACCTTATCGTGACTCAAACACTCTGCTTGTTCTTGATGTATAGTGAAAAACAACACATTAGTTATTTAACTGACATGTCAAGTTCACTGCCTCCTGCTATTTTCCCGTGTTCATTCTTTGTGTTATGTCTCTTCTACCTAGATGGTAAACTGACTAGGAGAAATAACAGTATATTTCTGCTTTTGATGAACAGCTGCTCCTGCAGTTTGGTCTTGGTCCACACCTAGAGTCTTTTGAGTATACAAATAAAAGAGCTGTCAAATAAAAGTAATCATTCAGAGGGTTTTCTCTGTCAGTCCCAGTGGTCCAGCTCCTAGTGAAGGAATAAAATGGGTTTGTACTTCAAGAGGTTTGCAGGAGTGTGCTGTTTTGATCCATGGCATAGGGGTATTCCATTGCATTTCCCATCTTCCCAAAGCACCTTGACAGCTACCAACACAGAAAATGCATATAACGCAGAAATCTGTTACCATAACATTTTAATTCAGCCTTCATGGTTTTACTAGTAAACTTTGGTTAATACCAGGATGAATATATAATTTCTTGGATAAATAAGTATACAGAATTAATTAGTTACTCCTAGCACAGAATAATAATGGGTTATTTTCAATGCACTTTCTCTGCATCATTAAGGTTTACATTAATTTTCATTCTCTTATCTATTAAATGTTCCTCAGATACATAATGCAATCAGGTTACCTATTATTAAAAAATGGAAATGAAATTCTTTTCAGTATTGTTTTATTCATGATTGAATTGAAAGTCCTTAAGATTGGGCTAAGATCAAACATTTTTGGATAATGTAATTTCTACAAATAGTCGAGGAGTTTGGTTTTTTTTTTTTAGGTTAGAAGGGATACTCAGAAAACAAGTTGCTCCCTTTTTTAACTAATGTGCTTCTTCTAGGCCTACTCATTGATTGGTCTCATTTTAAAAATATGCACATTAACATCCTCTATTAAATTTGAATTGGGCAATTTAAGAAGTGCATAGGAAGTAAGTTATTTTACTTTAGATGATAACCACAATTAGAAACCTCGGACAGAAGGCAACATAAAAATGTAATATAGTTGCTTAAAAAGCTAAAAGTTCTTTTAAAAATGTCAGTTTATGGATTTCTATCAGTCCACAGAAAGGGAAAGGAGACATTCCAACCAATAGAAAATCTACCAGGGAATAATAATATTTTAAAAGAAGCTGTTCAGTGAAAAGGAAATAATCTGAAAGCAATAATGCCAAATGGAAATGTACAAGAGAATGAATAAATTGCTTTGTAAATTAGTCAGCCTTTTCACCCAGTAAAACCATTAATAGTGGCGGTTTTCATTATAATTATCTTATTTTGCAATGTAAAATTATACTAAAAGGGGATTGAAATAGAGTTCTCCTTACAGAGAAGATATGAACCATAATGACTTTCTTTAAAAAAAAAACCAAACCGAACCAATAATCATTTTAAAGTGTTATAAGAAGCTAATGAGAACCTCTTCAGAATTGATTCTTTATTGGTTGGGGAATATAGTTTGTGGCTGGCTGTTTCTAAACTCACTCTTTTACCATACTGGGACTTTTTGGATATTGTGGATTATAACATCTCCAATTCATCCTATTATCAGCTATTGAAATGGCAGCTTTGACTTTTATCTAAACTAATTTTGTCAGCCTCACAAAAAGATACAGATAGATACTGTTTGGGGTTTTTTTTGCCATGTTATTTTCAACACTACGAAGCCCTTCCAAGGATTTTGTGCTCCTAAAGTCTTAGCTGAAGATGGACTTGTTAATGTCAGTGGATAAACTTTTAACACTTAGCAACTCATCAAGCATCTGGTGGGATTTTTCCTGAATATTTCTGAAGAAATTCTGAAATATTTTCTGTAAGGGTTGATATAGATGTTTATTCCTGACAGGTGAAAATATATGAAGTTCAGGGCAAGTTGTGACTGGCAAGTTTCTTAAACGTGGACTAAAAAATGGTGCTATGTGGTGGTTTGGGTTTTTTTTTAACCTCTCCTCTAATGGAGTTCTAATTTTAGGAGCTTGATTAGTCCAGGTTAATATTGTGACGTGCTTCTAAAGAACTTAAAGCAATATCACAGCACCGGAGGTAGTAATTAGATCAAACAAAATGGGACATTCATTCAGGTAATTTACAGGGCTAATCTATGTCAGAGTTAAGAGCATCTGGAGATATAAAGGAACATAAATCTTTATGAACAATAAGTTTTCTGGATGTTTTCAGGCTAAATAGTTAGTTAATACTACAGAGGAACAAAAAGTGATTTTTTTTTCATTAAAGATTTGTACCAATACATTATTCTTTACACTTCCTATATGTAAAATGGCCCCCGTTAAAAAAAAAATCAATGTTTTATTCCTTCCATCTGTATTATACTGCAATTGCTCTCATATTTGCTATCACAAATAAATACCTCTTCTTATATCAATGTTTATATACTGTAGTGAACTAATAGACAAAAAGCTATAAAACCACTAAAATCTTCTTAAAGAAATAGATGCGATTAAGTTTCTTTTTATACAAGTGAATCTAGCTTAAAAATTTAGCAAAGTGTTGTTGAGGTTGTTTTTTCTCTTCTTTTTAAATGTAGTTAACTTCTGCTAGAAGTCATTCATGTAGTTGTTACTCCAGTGGTTTGTTTATTCAAATATTCTGGAAAGTATGTAGCAAAAATGACTAGCAGAACCTTAAGTTAGCTTTCAAGGTGTCTCTGCTTGAGAGATGCCAGAAGGCAAATCAGAAAGTGAAGGGTGAGAGCTCAGCAAAAAGAAATAAACATTGAAATGTATTACTATGCCTTGGTAGATGAAAGAATGTAAAATAACAGAAAATTATATAGAAGAGACTTGACAGAACTGTTGTGGGAAAAGCAAAAAAAAGAAAAGGAGGAAGAATTTTAAGTCACTGTAAAACACTAAACAAAATAACCTTTTTTTTTGTATTGCATCACCTAAAGGACCATCTAGGTAGGTAAAGTATATTTAGCAGTGGCCATTTTCTACAGTCAGCCTCGGAAGACCCATAAAGATAGCTGCTTAGGTGTACATTATCTTTTATTAATTAAATTACTTATCCTTAAACAGAAACTCATTGCATCTTTTAATTTTTCTCTCTCTTCATCTAGAATGTGAAAAGCGGGATGTCTTTTTTTGTTATGAACATCCTGATCTTAAATTAAAAGGAAGATCAGTTAGAAGTTATTCCAGAGCCTGTATTTGAGTAAAAAGGGATTATGTAGAGAATGTGGGATCTCTAAACTAAGACAGTCAGATACTAAATGGAGATTATACGTGATCTCAAAGGGACCCCATAACTGACATTTGAAATTTAGGTCTAAAGAGGATGAGGAAGAAAATGCAGTTAGCAGCAACATTTCTGATACCCCAGCTGGGGCCGAAGATAAACATTGGTCACAGATGTGCAAGCCTGAGCTGTGGTAGAAAAACAGTGTATCTTGCTGTAGTAAGATCCACGCATTGTTGAGTTTCCTTGCAGAGACATGCTGTAGGGCCACAGCCAGTTGTCTGTCATCCACTGCCAGGGAGTGAGAGTGTCACTTACGCCAGAGACCTTCAGGCCTTGGTTGATCCTGCCAACAGCAGCCTGGCAAGCTGCAGTTCTGAGGCTATATAAATCCTTGACATTATCTAAAGAAAAAAAAGAAAAAAGGTGAGGAAGACTTTGCAAATGTGCAGATATCAAGACCATTCATGTGAGTTTACCTTAGTAATACCGTACCTTAATTTTGTAACAGGAAATGGTCAGGATATGAAGCGAGGACCCTGCTTTATAGGTGTTTGTTTCAGTGTTGTTCTTTTAATTTTCTAGCTGGAAATTATAGTTCAGGAGTAATGAGTCAGATGCTAACAGTGGGCTTAGCTGTTTCTCTTGTATCTGAAGACACATTAATTGCATTCTCTGTTCAGCTGTGGTTAGACTTGAAAGGGGAAAAAAAAGAAAAAGTCCTATGGGCAGTTTAGGAGCCTGGGCACATGTCAGTGAAGGAGAAACTACAGGTTACCACTCCTGTAGTACGTGCCTAAGTGAAAAAGAAATCCAAATATCCTTGGCTTACTGGTAGTTCTCATTTTGCAGAATAGCCTCAGATATCTTTAATATATTAATCTATTTGAAATGATCTCCTAAGAACCAGTGGTGACATACTATATTAATTTTAGGTGATTTTCATTTCCATTTGTGTGCTATTGTTTTTTTGCCTGAGGAAGGTAGTGACAAAGGGAAATTTTTTAAAAAAAGAGGCTTTGTTTTATCATTTTTCCAGGGTTAATTCTTGGTGAGTAGGTAACTAAGAAACTTGTTAATCTTGAAAAAGGAGAACTCCTCCATAGTTTTGGGTTTGAAATCTTTTCCTGCAATTTCTATTCTTCATTGAAATGAAACAAAGACAGTTATTACTGGAATCTTGGTTTCAGAAGTAAGTGGACATTTTATCTTGGTTGGATATCTATATCAGTGTGTATTGTGCAAGTGTCTGCTAGGAGGTGGTCAGCATCATAGGATGACTTGATGCTTTCTAAATTTCTTTAAAAATTTGAGGTCGTTAATAGCATACTTCTTTTAAATATAGTGTAAAAATTTAGAAGGAGGTATTATTTTTAAGAAAGGAATGGAGAGAAAAACTTTACCTTGACTGACTTAATTTTTTATTTGGTGTAGTATTAGACAATAGTTTAAAATAGAAGGATGATTAGTAAAAATTCTTAATATATTTCCATCTGCTATTGTAAAGCCTATGTTTGGTTCTACCCTCTCATCTGTACAAGGATAATTAATATGAGCTTCTAATCACTCATTCCTTCTGTTTCAAAAGAATAAAAGAGGTGGCACTTAAATAGGTGCTGAGCTGCATGAAAGAAGTATTTTTGGTGATTAGAAACAGTAGAGAAAAAAGAATCTAATGACAAAAAATGAACATTAGCAGATTGACATTTTCAAGTGTCTGAATGACACAAAGAACAAGTGCACCATTATACAAACTTGTTTCCTAGAACAGAAAATGGATTGAAGAAAATTGCTTAGAATGAATTGCTATCAAGTTGAGTTACAGAGGAAAATTAAAAGAGGTTTTATAGAGCAGTCACTGAATGAGGTAGTACATTAAGACTCCTGAGCAACCATTTATCTTAGGGTTAGTGTGATAATAATGAGAACTGGGTCATTTATTAATTAATAATATATATATTTTTACCTAAGGGTGGTAAACATAATTAAACATATATTTTCCTTGAGTTGCCTTCTGAAGGCAACTTGTTAAATCCTGCAGGAAAACTGTTGGCAGAGAGGTTAGCTCTTTACATCAGAAGCAGCTCTGTTCCCTCAGGATTCTTGTCCCAGCTGTGGTGTTAATTCCTCAGACTTGCTCTGTGCCTACATCTTTTGCCAGAACAACTACATCACAGAGCAACGTGTAAAGAATTCCTCAGCTAACAAATGGCAAAAAGTTAAATATGTTGCCTATAATGTCTCTATTGTGGCATAGCTTCTTATGTTTTGGGATATGGCTAAGCTATGAAGATAGTTATTTCTTGTTTCTAGTAGCAGAGAGAGTGACCACCGTGTGTGGCTGGTAGAAGATTGAGCTGAGGTTGCTGCACTGATATAATGGTACATTGTGCACATTGGACCTCATTAATAGTGAGATTTTACTATTCTGTTATGTCTGTTTTAAGTGTAGGAAAAAAAAAAGAAATTATTTTTATCCTCACTGTTCCAAAAGATCGTTTAATTAATATATTTTCAACTGCTACACAGACCTGTAAGTTTTTTCAAGCAGTTTCCAAACCCAGAGGAAATTCAAAGAGGGGAAAACCAGCAGCTCTTTCAGTTAAATGACAAATGGACCTGGTTGCTGGCAGGTTCTTTTCCAGTTAATCGAGTACCTTTGTTTTGTAAGATGAGAAGTTTGGAAGTAGAGTCCTAGTGCTGCAGCAAGTTCTCCACATCCCCCTGTGTGAAAGATTAGTAAAATATAGCATTAGATTAATACACAAAATACAGGATTCTGTGTGGTATATTAAGGAACATTAGGACCGGAAGTCTAGGAGCTGGCATATTCATTAGATGCTTGTTTTATAGCAGAAAATAAGGACTTCCTTATTAGACCATTCAGTAGTATATGAAGAAATAATTACAGAATCTGTTATTTGTTTTACCAGGAGAAATGTTTGTTGTTCTAAAATGTGGGTTCTGTAAAAGGCATCCCACAATTAAATGCTCCCCCATTCATGTTTGTGGATCAAAACCGTGAAAAGGCTCGCCCCATGCGAACAACAACAATAGCTACCACATTGTGCGCATTTATTTTCAGATGAAAAACACTGTTGTCTCTTTAGTTAATAATCTCTGCCAATTTGGCCTGACTGATTTACTGCACATCATTTACTGCGGCTGTCCAAATAATCTCTATTCATGCCAAGAAAAGACAGTGTCAACAACTGTAATAATAGTGCACTTGTTTTTTCACCACTCCAAAAAGAAAAGACATCCTGGGTTCAGAGCGATCCTGAAAGAAATACTGTTAATGAATGGCCTTCCCAGCTGTGTGCACTATGGTGAGTGAAAAACCTCCCCAAGAGTATTGCATAACCCAGCATCGACGTGGCTGCCTTCCCCAGCACGCACCTTGCTTGGTCTTGTTGACATCAGTGCCACTGCGCAGGGCACAGGTTAACACAGAATTGGCCCCAATACCTCTAGTGAAGCCAAAAGGCTTTATCCCTATAGGCCAACTGACGCTGAAGAAACACAAGATAATTTTTGTCTGCTTCAGCTCCAGTTCATCGAACCCAATGGGAATAAGTAGTTATGCAAACTTTGAAAAGTAAGAGCAAAGAGAAAATTAAGTGCTGTAACCCCTCATTGATGTTTTTATGCTCCAGCCTGGAATAGTAACTCTCTCCCTGAAATAAAAACCAGTTTCTGTGTCTTTCACAAGGGCGTTCCACATTTTCAGGGGAGACTGAATTTTCTTTCACTCTTTCCTCAGCTCTGGACCTCCTGCAATGGGATCTGTTCTGGCGCCACTCTCCGGTAGGCTACCCATGCCATCTGGAGAAGAGGCTTTCTGCAGAGTGAATGAAACAGCTGCAAGAGTGTTTTTAGGGAGGGAAATGAATAATGTAGCAATAGAGGATTTGCAGCCATTGGAGATTTTCTCTCCAAGTATCAAGGCACTGATTTCACTCCCTATTGAACTGAGGCAACTCCGGTCATTACACAGGCAGCTTTTTATACCAAGGGGTGTTGGGATCACTGGACTTTTCAGTTACTGCCAGACATTTTATGCAAGGGCCACTATATTTACACAGTTTTGTAAGATCTGCAAAGTAGTATTTTGGTGCCCAGTAAAAACAAATATTGAATTCCAACTTCTTGATGAAACCCTTAACATTTCACAGAGAGAAAAATCCCTACTCCAGATGCTCTAGAAGTGAAATAAAAACATATAGATCAAAAGAAATGTGGATTTTCAGATCTTATGGCTAGAGCTTGGAAATTATTTCTATTTGGTAAATACTAGACCATTCTTGCTGAATCCTGAGGAGAAAGAGCTAGCTTCCTTTCATTGGCTTCTTTGTTACTTTCATTCAGAAACAGTTTGTCTGTATGAACAGCCTTTATTTTTCAGTTATTTTCTTTTTTACCTCCCAGCATGAGTTTTTCTTTTGTTCCTTTCCTTTCTGAGAGGAAAAATTAAAAAAAAAATTAAGTAACTTTGTTTTCTGAAAACGAATGTGATGCTTTTGTCAAAGAACAAAATATGTCTGTGGAAATTGCAAACCAGGCTGTGTTTATGTAGCTACTCTCTATAGAACTTTATAATTTTATAAAATTAGATTAGCAATATTTGAGGAACTAAAGAATTATAGACAGTGAAACAAAATTGGCTAAGAAAATTAAGTGAATAAAAATTCAATGTTGATTCAGCTCTAAAAATAATCCTTATCTTTACCATTACTTCTTTGGGGGTGATATTTGGCTTCAGTGTAAATTATCATAGCAGCCATTCAGCTTTAGTATTTTGCTTTAAAGTTGGGACATAAATTAGAAGATTATCCATAGGCACATATAGCATATGGTCTTCATCATGAATTCTGTTCTTAACCTTTTCATAGTTTTTTTTTTTTTTTAGAATAAAAATAGAATCATAGAAGAGTTTGGGCTTGAAAGGACCTTTAAAGATCATCTAGTTCAACCTCCCCTTTCATGGGCAGGGATATCTTTCAGTAGATCCAGTTGCTGCAAGCATCCTCCAACCTAATTTTGACTGATTCCAGGGATGGGGCATCTAGAACTTCTCTGGGCAACCTGTTCCAAACCTGTTCACAAAAGAATTCTTCCTCATGTGTAATCTAAATTCATCACTTTAAAACCATTGTGCATTTTCCTGTCACTACAGGCTTTCATAAAAAGTCTCTGTCTTTCTGATAAGCCAACTTAAAGTACTGGAAGGCTGCTATAAGGTCTCCCTGGAGTTTTCTCTTCTCTGGCCTGAACAACCCCAGCTTTCTCAGCCTGTTCTCACAGCAGAGGTGCTCCAGGCCTCTGATCATTTTTGTGGCAGCCCTCTGGGACCTCTAACAGGTCTTTCTTGTACCAGGAACCCGACAACTGGATGCAGAACTCCAGGTGGGGTTTAACGGGAATGGAATCCCCTCCCTCGACCTGCTGGCCACTCTTCCTTTTATGCAGTCTGGGATCTAGTTGGTTTTCTGGGCTGTGAGCACACATTTCTGACTCATGGCCAGCTTTTCATCCACCAGTACCCCCAAGTCATCCTCTGCAGGGCTGCTCTCAGTCGGTTAATCCCCCAGCCTGTACTGATATTGGGGATTGCCCCAGCCCAGATGCAGGACCCTGCACTTGGCTTTGTTGAAATAGCGCATTCCTTTGTAGTTCTTCATCAGCATTGTTCTGCTGTTTTGAATGTGGTGTTATACAAATGTCTCCCAAATGTAAGTAAATTGAATAGAGTTTCTTCAAGTAGAGTTGTACAATTCGCTGTAAGAACTGGAAATGCTAAGAAGCCTTCAGACCCTGCTGCTATATGCTTAAAAGTCCAGTAGCCCAAATGTTGAAATTAAGGGTAACAGAAAGGACAAGAAACTCTTTATCAAGAGATTTTTGCACCTAGTTTATATCATAGCAATGATTTTTAGTTGATGGCTGAACTTAGTGAGACAAAACCCAAGCGTAATCCCTTGCATGTAAAATACTATGCTTATACTTTTAGTTGTGTATTTGAATGATGTATATAATTTTTCATTAATATAGAGGATATGAAACAAAACCTTGATGCTCTTATGTATTGAGAAAGGGGTGAAATTAGTATTACTTCGCAAAGGAATTGTTTTTTTTCTTTCTGATGCAAAATCACTCTCCCTTTTTCTTCTTCCTTCTTTGAATGACTTCTTTAAAATTCTCAGCAGGCTTTCTTCTCCCTCTTGTTCCCAAGTTCAGTCACAGAAGCTTACCTTCACATTTTTTTTTTTTTTAGAATAAAAATAGAATCATAGAAGAGTTTGGGCTTGAAAGGACCTTTAAAGATCATCTAGTTCAACCTCCCCTTTCATGGGCAGGGATATCTTTCAGTAGATCCAGTTGCTGCAAGCATCCTCCAACCTAATTTTGACTGATTCCAGGGATGGGGCATCTAGAACTTCTCTGGGCAACCTGTTCCAAACCTGTTCACAAAAGAATTCTTCCTCATGTGTAATCTAAATTCATCACTTTAAAACCATTGTGCATTTTCCTGTCACTACAGGCTTTCATAAAAAGTCTCTGTCTTTCTGATAAGCCAACTTAAAGTACTGGAAGGCTGCTATAAGGTCTCCCTGGAGTTTTCTCTTCTCTGGCCTGAACAACCCCAGCTTTCTCAGCCTGTTCTCACAGCAGAGGTGCTCCAGGCCTCTGATCATTTTTGTGGCAGCCCTCTGGGACCTCTAACAGGTCTTTCTTGTACCAGGAACCCGACAACTGGATGCAGAACTCCAGGTGGGGTTTAACGGGAATGGAATCCCCTCCCTCGACCTGCTGGCCACTCTTCCTTTTATGCAGTCTGGGATCTAGTTGGTTTTCTGGGCTGTGAGCACACATTTCTGACTTTCTCAGCCTGTTCTCACAGCAGAGGTGCTCCAGGCCTCTGATCATTTTTGTGGCAGCCCTCTGGGACCTCTAACAGGTCTTTCTTGTACCAGGAACCCGACAACTGGATGCAGAACTCCAGGTGGGGTTTAACGGGAATGGAATCCCCTCCCTCGACCTGCTGGCCACTCTTCCTTTTATGCAGTCTGGGATCTAGTTGGTTTTCTGGGCTGTGAGCACACATTTCTGACTCATGGCCAGCTTTTCATCCACCAGTACCCCCAAGTCATCCTCTGCAGGGCTGCTCTCAGTCGGTTAATCCCCCAGCCTGTACTGATATTGGGGATTGCCCCAGCCCAGATGCAGGACCCTGCACTTGGCTTTGTTGAAATAGCGCATTCCTTTGTAGTTCTTCATCAGCATTGTTCTGCTGTTTTGAATGTGGTGTTATACAAATGTCTCCCAAATGTAAGTAAATTGAATAGAGTTTCTTCAAGTAGAGTTGTACAATTCGCTGTAAGAACTGGAAATGCTAAGAAGCCTTCAGACCCTGCTGCTATATGCTTAAAAGTCCAGTAGCCCAAATGTTGAAATTAAGGGTAACAGAAAGGACAAGAAACTCTTTATCAAGAGATTTTTGCACCTAGTTTATATCATAGCAATGATTTTTAGTTGATGGCTGAACTTAGTGAGACAAAACCCAAGCGTAATCCCTTGCATGTAAAATACTATGCTTATACTTTTAGTTGTGTATTTGAATGATGTATATAATTTTTCATTAATATAGAGGATATGAAACAAAACCTTGATGCTCTTATGTATTGAGAAAGGGGTGAAATTAGTATTACTTCGCAAAGGAATTGTTTTTTTTCTTTCTGATGCAAAATCACTCTCCCTTTTTCTTCTTCCTTCTTTGAATGACTTCTTTAAAATTCTCAGCAGGCTTTCTTCTCCCTCTTGTTCCCAAGTTCAGTCACAGAAGCTTACCTTCACATGAATTTCACAGTCATTCCCCATTATCCTCTATTTGATAATTTCACTTTGTATTTGGAGCGGATGACCTATACCCTTGGATTTATATGTTTCTCTCATTAAAAGAAGCCATATAAAGCTATTCCAGCACGCATTATGTCACAAAGTTAATTCAGTATTGCTCACTTTAACCAATGCAAAAATGGAGTTTCATCTTTTCAGTTAATGGAATAACTACTACTCCCGCAGCCACTTGCAACCTTATCTGCATTGCTCTCTGTGTGCAGCCCTGTTTCTCCTGTTATTGATGGATGCTTTGAGTAGATTTTTTCCTCGGGATTTCCCTTCAGTTAGCTCATTATATCTTTGTCTTTGCGAAAGCTGTTTATACCAAATGGATTTGGGATGCATTTTAAGTCACAAGACTGAATCTTATTTCTTCTTGGTCCTCTATGCTAGCTGAATTTATTAAAAAAGATTGCAGGGATATAATGCTGAAACTGGGCTTTTTCAACCAGCGAGTATTTTAATATTTCATACTAGAAAAATATTGCTATACCAACATGAATACTAATACTAAAATGGTATTAGTTCTGATATGTATGTGTATACAATCTTTTGAAGCATTAAATTATAAATATCTCCAGATGACAAATAAGTCTAGTTGATGGACCAAACAAATGAAAGACCAAAGGCTACACATTAAAGCTTGAATAATTCAAGTGAAAAGTAAGGCAGACATTTGTAGCAGTGGAGAGGGATAAGAATAACCTTTAATAGGATTCTTCATTGCTTTTAGTCTTCAAATGAAGCCTTGATGTCTTTTCAAAGATGTCTATTCAAATCGTAGATCTCTTGTCTTTCAACTGGGGTGGTTGAAGCAGAATCCCAGCACAGAGAGGACCTCAGAAGACCGTCTAGCCCACCCATTCCCATGACATGTCTCTGTCCTACCTTGCAGATGTTTCTAATACGCTAAAGACCTTCAGTAGTGAGCACTCTAGCAAAACGGTCTTCTTTGCTTTTCTCTAGTACTTAATTTGAATCTTCTTTTGTGGAACTGAAGGAAATCTATTTTTCTATATCCACGATAGACCTTAGACATTAGAAGGTCTCCTAATTCTGTCTCACTCCCCCTTGCTCTCCTCTCCACTAAGCTAAAGAACCCAAATTCTTCTCATCTCTTCTCAGGAGGATGAATTTGGTGCCCTTGCACAGGGATTATAAAATCAGGGTTTTATTTTGCACATTTGTAGAAATTCAGCCAAAGCCAGGAGACCCTGGAAGGGGCACAATGCTGCTGGTGGTTGTTCAGGCTCCTTGCATTGTTCACAGGTGCTGTCAGCTTTCCTCTGTGTTGGTTCAGCGGTTTTGAAATCCGAGTACCAAGTGTAGAGTATGGGGGCTGCCACCTCTCACACACGCCTCCCTCCATGGTCCCTGGAACCCCACTGTCACCTCTGCACCAAGCTGCTGTGTACCACCTCTAAACCTATAACTCTGACAGCCATCTCTGTCCCTAAGGCCAGAGGTCCAATAGATGCCACGGATCTGAGGTTGCTTTCTAAACCTTGGCTATAAGAATTATTGAGGGCAGAGAGATACAAGTTTCTCTCTTGTATAAAAAAAAAATCAAAGCTTCCTTGCATTGCTTAGTACATTCTAATGTGATCTACAGAACGCTGTTAGTCCATTGGTTTATGACATGTCAATTTCCTGCATGCAGCACTTCATTTCTGTCTGCTTTCTGTACCGCCAGATTAGAGGTGCTTCTCTGCTTTCAGGGCTGTTCAAGGTCTGTCCCCTTACACTTATCACCAATGCAGTGTCAATTCCTGCCTCTGGCCAGCCCCCAATCCTGATCTGTATCCAGTTGTGATTTTTCTCTCAGATAAAGGCTTTCTTTTGTTTTTTTTCTCCCGCTCCATATACAGGGACAGACTGGTGCATGCAGTAAATAGGCGCAGAAGGCAAAGGGTTTGAGAAGTTACTGCCTTCAGTTTCCCTGTCAAAGCGCTTTGCCCAGAGGACTTGGCAGAGCAGACAGGGTACTGAGGCCAGTGGCTATGACAAATGGACATGTTTTTTTCTTGTTGGTTCCCCTTAGCTCGATCTCCCCATCTACTTCTTGTTTAATATTTACAAAAACAGCTATGAGGAGAGTGTTTTTTTCTTTTAATTCTGTGATTTCACAGTGTCCTGCATGGTGAAGACTTCACCTATGATTAGGGTCCCTAGCTGTTGCAATGATGAAGATGCTTATGCTGCTGTTATCAATAATAATCATATGGAAGTGATTGTAATTGGCTTCAAGTGGAATAACGTCATCTGACTCTCTGAAGGGAAAATGGAAAGGTTATTTTTTAAAAAAATAAGACAAAGAGGCTGGTAGCAAAACAACTGACTCAGAGATCACACATGGCATAAACTCTAAATCAAATCATCATTTGGCTGAAATACTTTGTTAGGCTTTGAAATCTCACTGTAGTTCTTAATATTATTTTGGCTCAAACAGTCAAGAATATTGTGAGTCAGAGCTTGCTTTCTATTATATGACGAGTGTGTGCACACTGTTGTAGTTTTTTTAAAAACGTTAAGAATGCTATTGGTATTACATTAATTTTCAAAGTGATTGTAACTTATATTTTCTATTTTACCTATTACTCTGAATTTAGAGATAACTTGTCATTAGCTCTGGATACATATCTAATGCACACACTTTAAAAAGTATTCTTTTCAACATTATAATATTTTAGCCGTATTACAAATTTATGTGATGGAACAGCCTACTGCAATGTTGCAAACTCTTGCAGCTCCTCCCTGCTTTTGTTTTTTAAGTATGATTGCCACTGCAGTTTGTATTCATTGTTTTTGTATTATGATTCTCTGTTTTTCAAGCAAGATGATTTTAGTCTGATGAGAGAAAATTGTGGAACACACTGTACTGGCAAATAGGGCATTTCGTTGTGCCTCACAGTAGCAGGGAGACAAACATCAAAATGAGTTGGGCACTAGAGTGCAGCTGGTATTTGGGGCAGCAAGGTGGAAACAGGAAAGTCACAGTTGGTTTGTTGGTTTTGAGTGTTCAGTGCTTGCCTTAAAAGGGACCTGCAAAAAATGGAAACAAATGGAAATAACTGAGTTTCTCAGGAGACCTAATGGCATAAGACAACCTATAACCTTTCTTCCAGATGGCAATTTTCAACCTAACAATTTGTTAACACTATGTGACGGCCTCTGTACAAAAGCGTATGACAATGTCATGCTGAAAATGAAGCAACATAACAAAATCTATACGTAGAATTAGTACCAACTGTTCTTTTTCTCATTTTTGAGTATAAAGTGTATCCTGTTCTCAGAAGTCCCTTCAACATGCATGTCTCTTGTACTGCACTTTTTTTTTTTTTCCATTTACAATGCTCAACTCAAACAACAAATACCAGTTTTTGAAAGAGGAAAAGTTATTCATAGAAATGCAAGACTGAGAGATTTTTCTTCATATTCATAATGAGCTGGGACACACAAATTAATGACAACAGTGGGAGAAATTTTAAGAAATGTAGAAAAATCATCTATTCCAAAATTTTTAATATTCTTCTGGAAATCTATTTTACATGAGTGATTCCTTCAGAGGTCATTTGCATAAAACAAGATCTCAGCATCATACATGCTTTTCGGGGAAGGTCAACTGAATGTGCTGTTTTAATCCACAATTTATCAGCTTTTTTATATATTAATGGTAAAATTTCATAAAAATCAAGGGGAAGGTTTAAATAAAAGCCTAAAAGTTTAGTTAAAGGTAATAAAGATAAAATATATTTTCAGATACTTAGTTTTTTCTTATGACAAAGCAGTGAGAATAATTTGACACTCTTTTCAGGCATTTCTAAACAGTCTAGTGCCAGAAAATAAACTGAAAACCTGATTTTCATACTTTCTTTTAAGATCCCTTATGTAAAAAAAATAATACCAATTAAAAATAATAGTCTATAGAGTACCCAAAACAGTGAGAAGTTGTTTCTGCCCTCAGAGTGAAATTCTGGGCTGCTATGTGGGTTTTTTTCTGATTAAATATGCCCTCTGTTTAATATTACCCCTTTACTATTAAGAGTTTGAAAAGAATAAATTAAAGTCAAGATATAGAACAGTGATATTTTGGGGGAAAATATGTACTGATAAATTCCTTCATGACTCGTGATTGAACAGCAAAGACATTAAATCACTTTTGAATTTCACAGATTCCTCCAGCTCAATTATATGCTGGCTTAGTGTGCAAATCTTTGATGACATAGCATAATGTGCTTTTTAACTGTTACATTCTGCCCATATATTTAGAGAAAAATCCATAAATGCTGGTCATGAACAATAATTCAAGCTCTTTTTGTACTGTCCCTTGTCTACACTTAGTTCCACAGGTATCGTTGGTAAAGTGACAGAGTCATTCATCATTCATGTCCTATAAATCATAGTCTTTCCTCATTACACTGGCCATAACATGCCAGTCCTTTTGAGTTATGTTGTTTACATGACGCTGACAGCAGGAACTTGCTTGAAATCAAGACACTTTTCTTTAAATAGCACCTCGTTTCGAAGGGAGTAAAGAGGGCTGTCCTATGGGCTTCCAATTGAAGCAGCAATATTTCTGGTCGGTTTTTTCATTTGACAAAAAACCACTTTAGAATCATGGATGAGATTTGAAATAGCCAACATATCTAAAATTAATACCCAATTCTGTGAATGTGAATTTTCTAGAAATGAACAAGTGGTGGTCATCACCTATGAAAGACATAATATTCGATAAATTTGCCCTGGTGTTACATATGGGTGAGGCTCTTTCAGAGGGGTAGTCACTGCATTAATCTAGCATTACTCCATATTCTTGTCCATATTCCTGTCACAAGCTAAATGTATGCAAAATGGGAGTGATGCTGTGGAAGTAGACACCCGTCACTGACATAAGCCAAGTAAACTTATAGGCATGGTGATATTTAGTGCCATAGAAGCCATTCAGATACTGTTCAATACAACAGGCGTGTTTCTGGCTATGAATCTCTGTAGTCTGTACTTGCTTTGAAGGAAAGATTAGAAATCATGTGCTAATCTTCGCTATTCGTGCATTCCACCTGCACTTCCGGTCTCTACGGAACTTCAGCAAAGTATTTTAAAGACAAAGCTCTTGGCTTTGTGTGTACCCTTCCCTGTGTGTTTCACTGTCTATGTTAGCCACTTTATTGGCCAAAATGTGCATCTGGTAAAAATTTAATGCTATTTTTAGAATAGATGATTAAGTTGGAGGAAGTGAGTCTTGTCAAACCTGCTTTAGTACTGTGGAACTTTCTGAAGAAAACTTCTGGATATTTATCTCTGATTTAAGCATTCAGACCCTTCTATCCCCCTCTCCAGATCTTCTTAGATGCTCATTTTGATTTGGGATATCACAGACTGTTGAATTTGAAATTCATACTGAGGAAATAACTTTCATATAATTTATTGTGAGAAAGGAATATAATTAAATACCAAGTAATCCAAGAATTCTTTCCTTACTACCTGATGCACTTCACAGTTTTTAATTTACCTTTTATGAAGGTGTGTATACTTTTTACTTTTCCAAGTAGAAGAGGATGTATAATTTAATTCTTTGGGTATTCTTCTTTTATTTATTTTAATTTATGGTACCTAAATGGTTGAAATAGAACCATGAAATCTGTCATATCAGTTCTTCTAAATTCCCCTTGGCTTTTCTAAACATAGCATCTTCTTAGCTTAGCTTAGCTTCTGCTCTATCATCCTTTGTCTTCTGTATAAAATGGGCATCAAAGTATCAAAGTATCAATATACGACCTGGAATCTGTCTACAGACAGATATGTCTACCAGACAAATATGTAGACAGAACCCCCAAATATGCCAATAAACTAAGAGCCTGTTTGTTCCCATTTCATACAGCATTCAGCTGTGGTGCAAATAGTAATAGCGTACAGTGCAAATAGAGCACGAGAAACAATCAATTTTAAGCCGATTATCAGGTTTCACTGGAAGACTTGTTATCTTGAAATTATAAACATTATTAAATGGTCAAGTACATGGTATCTGAATGTAAAGTTCTTCACTATCATGATGACTTCAAAGTTTAAAACCATCAGTTAAAAATAGCAGTCTTGGATTTATTATAAAGCTGTCATATGGGATTGAATAGTCTCTTTTGAAAGGAACCTATGGATTTGTCAGTGATATTTCCTTTCAAAATGAGGTTTATTTTTTTAAAAAGCCTCAAAAATAATAGGGAAAAAGTCTTCTGTTACTCTACTCTCTGACACTATTTGAAAAAAAAAGATGATAAAATATATGCTATATTACAATGCAGAATGTTGATATTCCCTACCACAAACATACATAAATGCATATGTGTATATATTAATATGTTTTGTCTTTCTTTCATATCGCCATAAACACAGAACATCTGGCAATCAAACAACTGTAAAAACTTTGGAGAATGCAACACAAAATTTGTTTAGTAATATCCTAGCATCTGATATGAAGCTTCTTGTAGTAAAGTGGCAGATTTCTGGCTATGACTGCATCTGCTTCCAGCTACAGCTTTCTGAATATAGTTTGGGATGGAATTCTTTTATATTTTTTATTTTTTTTTCCCTAGAGCGGTTCCAAACAAATTTGAAGTTTGAGCACATAGTTCTCTTTGATTTAATTAATGTTTCCTCTACAGCAGCTCACTTTCTTAATTTAATCTGACATGTTATTCAGTTAGAATAAAGTAGCTTTTTCATTTGCATGTATTCATCCAAGCCAGTCAAACACAGTTCGCAAAAAGTACTATGTGAGAAGTGAGAGTATTTTATAAATGTACATAGAAGGAAAAGATAACTTTCTTTATTAAAAATGATGACTGTTGCATGTACTTATGTATGTAATATATCCTGTTCTTTATTCACGTAAGGATGCCATTCCTTAGGTAAATGTTTGAATTCAAGTGTAATAAATTCATGGCACAAAATGAGATAGTATCAAGCTATGACAGGCTGTTAGAGTTCCAAATTGTTGGTTTTAGTTCTTCAGGGTTATAAAAATGCTTCTCTAATCCATTAATGGTAAGGAAAAGGAAAGAATAAAAGTAAAAATGTTAGACGTTAAATGAACAGAAACTACTCCTGTCTTTCTATTTCAGCCACGGCTATTCAATTAAGTCAGAAAGTTTTTTGCAGTCCAATACCTTCATGTCATTGCTTTTCCCTACTGCAAAATGTTTTGCACTTTATCTGGAGAAAGCACAGGGTTTTGCCAAATGGAAGGATGTGGAGGGGACCAGAGAGACTTGGTTTTGGTTCTCCCAAGCAGACGTCAAAAGAAACACTGAACTGAATATCTTGGCCATATCTGACTGTTTCATGGGAGCAGAGGTCATTGCTGAATGAGAAAACACATGAAAAACCTTTTTTGTGCTAAGAATAACTAGCACCCTCACGTAGGAACAGGATCATTTTAGTCTTATGTTTCCCAATTGGTCATTCCCACAATCCACAATTGTTCCAGGGTTTCTATTTGCATTTGTTTAATTAGAAGATACATTTTCAGTGTAAAAGGGTGATAAGAGATAAAGTGCTGAACTAGTGTATTTTGGTTGACATCCAACTGTGGGACGCGAGTACTTTGGGAGATATATTATGCATCCCATCCCAGCATAGCTAGGTGGTTCAAGCTAGAGATGTTCCTGAGCCCATTTTTCTCATCAAAATGAAACTTATACATTGGTTGCTCCCATTAATAGTAATGGATTCATGTAAGTCTTCAAAAGCCCCGGTGTTCTTACCAGTGTGGAAAGACACAGATCAATATTGTCTGCTTTTTTCACTCAGTCAGTGTGCAGAGAAGGGCACATGGTATTGAAAGTGTATTCAAAGGTCTTAAATACAGAAATCTGGTGGGAATGGAAAAGGAAGCTTTTCACATGACGTTGCTTTACTTGCAATAACAGTTTGTCCTACAAAGAGCTACTTAAAATGTATGTGAGGTATCACATTTTGAGACATTATCAGAGAGAATAATTTTAGCTATTTATAATGCCTCTATAAAATTCTGTTCCTATGTAGCTTCCAAACAGAATTTTTTTTCCTATTTGTTCCACATTAGAAACTCAACCTAGAACAGGTATTTGGAGCAACACTTTCAGTTTGACACTTTCAGAATTCACTATGCCTGATTATACTTACTCTTCTTGTTGTTGTGGTTACTATTTTCCATGTCCCATTTTTCATATTTGTCCTAGGTCAGCTTTTGCCTGGGACAAGATTTTCATAATAACAGCTCTAGATTGCCAAATGTGATTGTATCTCCCTAACAGTTTATCACCTGAGCAGAGAATTAAATAGGTCTGTGAATAGTCTATTGTGGAACTTCATTTCCAGCTTAGTCTTTTATTTCGTATCTGTAGTTTAAACTATGAATTCACCTGTGGTACAGATAGCATATCCTAAGCCCGGTATATTTTCATTTTTATTATACTAATACTGCACTTTATAATACTAGTACTACTCTTTTTATGATGACATATAGAGCATATTAGTTGCTGACTGAACTGGTGAGAATTAATTCCAAAGAGTTATTGCATTTTAGAGAAAGCTTAAGTAACTTACATAACTTTCAGGTTTTACATTTTGGTCAAGAAAGCAGGTATAGTTTTCTGAAACACTTGCTCCTGATAAAATTAGGAAAGAGATTTGAGGATCATGACAGAAACAAATCTATATCAACCTGAGTATGCAGTTTTTCTTCACAGTCGCAGAGGAGGCCAGGTAAAAACCACAGATCAGAATTTATGTGAAAATGCATTTTTCTACTAAGAAACCAGAAAGTTGTTAGTGAGCTTGGGTGTTTGTGTTGTTGTGGACATGTATATGGAGACTCGGATGAGGAGTCTATAATCCTTATTTACATCAGCATCCACTTTGAACTTGACTGCATGGATCCTTAGAAGTCCATGGGACCTTTATCAATACAGACAAGGGCAGATTTATCTATTTATTACTGTTGAATACTCTAACTGATATTAATCTTAATTTTTCCCTTGCCAACCCTAGCTTTTGCAGAAATCTCCAGTCTGGGTATTTGTAGAGACAACTGATTCCATCATTGTGTATTAATCACATCCTTTGTGCAAGGGCATCCTTGAAAAACATTTTGCTCCCTGCTTATATTTTGTACTTAAAAAATTAAATGTCTTAGAAAATTTTATATACAGATCATGTAGGCTTTCTTCTATATTCTCTACAAGAGTAAGATGCTTTGTTTGAATTCCACCCTGCTTTATTGTTTTCACTTATAATGTCCAGGATTGCTATTATTGTGGAGATTTTATTTGTACTAGTAAGTATATGACGGTGCAGTAAACTGCTAATATTTATTACATATTAAAGTATATGATATTTAACACCTACAACAGGCTTTGAAGAAAACTGTCAAGAATTTAGTGATGACTACTATGTCCATCTTCTATGCTCTGCTTAATTTTATTATTTTTTATTATTTTTACTTTACTATCGTGGAAATTAGTATTCCTTCATTTTTTGAAAAATCTCTTCATTGTTCTGTCTCCCACTAAAAACAGTCGAAAGCTTTCACACAAAGATTCTTTATCTATGAGTTCATGTATTTATTACTGTAATACAGACAGCCTCCTGTCTTAACGGAGTAATATATTTCTTATTTTATGATACCCACCAGGGTGCTGGCAGCATCAGAAGAGACAAGTATGTATGATGCTCTTGTCTCAAAGGGATCAGAATGTGTGTATTTGCTCCTTCATTCCATGGGCCAAAACAAGGTATCTTTAGTAGCCAAGAGTGCTCTGATGTGTGAAAAGGTATTTCCTGGAGTACAGTGACCCTTGGAATGTGTATAATAACTTTGAGATATATATATATATATAAAAATTTGTTTTTATAGTAATTCGGAATAAAACATGGCCAAATACATAACCATCAATCACACTAGCACTTATGAAGTTAAGTCTTGGGTCCTTTTTCCAGCTAAGCCCTTAACAGACTTTAGATATTGATATTTAGATTAAGATATTGCCCTTAGTAAAATCACCCTTCTAATGGGATGTAAGATGGAGCTAAGGGGTTGTACTCAGTCTGTTTTCAGTGTCTACAGAACTTATAGGAACAAATATGGAGAAACCCAAACCCCGCTCCTTTTCTACGTCCTTTCAGCCTTTTTTTTCCATTGCACCTTATTCCATTGTACGTCTTACAGTAGGGAGAAGTGAGTAAGTGCATAGGAGGCAGACAGATGAGTTGATGAAGTTTCTCATTTATGTTTCTACTACTGTCAGAAAGGTGAATAGCAGTTGGCTTCATACCCTTTGCCAAAAACATGCCAGAAATGTGCAGAGGACTCAGTCCGCACATTATGCATCAGGCTGAAGCATGGATGAAAACACGTGCACAGGGACGAGGTATTTTCATTGCTTTCAACTCTCTTCCAGCTCCCTCTCTCCAGAGCTGCAGTCTGACTCATCTCTGCTTGCAAGAAACAAGTTGTGACTGCTGTCACTGCAGCAGAAATTGCCAGTCTGAAACTCATCTGGACCTTTATGAATTACTAATACTTCAAAAGATAAAGGATTGTATACCCACCTCATTCTTCAGCTCACACGAATAAAAACCTTTCCCTTCCAACTTATTACCTTAAATTCAAATATTATTCAAGGTAATGACAACCTTCCCTTTGATAAGCTTCACAGATAGAGTCTTTCATCCTCCATCCGTAAACAAATATGTTTATAGTGGATAAAGTGTGGGTCTTTTCACTACCTGTAAGTGCCTTGGGGAATGTATTTGATAATAGGAGGCTTTTCAATACAGCAGACAAATATATAACAAAATCCACTATCTGGAAGTAGAAGCTAGATCAATTCAAGCTAGAATCCAAATGAAGGATTTTGACAATGATGGCAATTGCCTTTGGAACCACTAATGAAACAGTGCAGCAGGTTCTACAAAACTGTTAGTACTTTAAGTCAGACAGAACTGAGTTCTTGTTCTCAGTAATTTTTAATTAAACAGGAATTAATTGAAGAAAGGTCTAAGGCCTGTAGTTATGCAGGAGATCTAACAATTCTTTCTGGCTTCAGAACTTCTGAAATAGATGCTGCAAAACTTGGCTTATTTTTCAAATCTATTCACACAGCAGTATTTGTTTGCTCTTTTTTGCTGTTACTCTTCTTTGCTTTCAGAAAGTTCATAAGAGGCAGTCTAATGCCATTTTAGTCACAAAGCAATTTTCCTCCTGGTAGAAGGGAATTTCTTTCTTCTCTGAAACACAGCTAGAAACATAAAGGAGAGGAAACCATTCTCTTGCACTTAAATTTATAATCTCTTTTTTTTTTTTTTTAATTTTTTTTTTTTATTTTTAACCAGTTCACAAAGCTTGAAGCCACTCTGTATGGTTTTCATGGAGTACTATGGGGGATGGAAACTAAAAGTATGAAGATACAGTCATATGACTGAAGGCAGAGGGCAAAATTCTGCTCTCATTTTACATAAAGACAAATCCAGAGCTACCACTTCAGAATCCATAAATTTTTCTCTAGATTTCCTACTAAGGAAACTAAAGGCAGAATACACAACATCATAAATTTCAAAAAAAAAAAAAAAAAAAAAAAGTTTTTTAAACATCGTCTTCAGGAAAATGATATACACATGTTCTTATTTCCCAGCATCTTCCCCTGCCCAAAATTCCCAAAGAAGTCATCCATAGGTTTACAGAATCCTGAAATTCTTTTGTGTCATGCAGATGCTTTTGTCTTATACCTCACTGCCAGGTAACTCTAAATGTCAAAAGGAACCCATTTCTTTGCAGTGTCATTTATGGCTCTCATCATAAGTTCTTTTGTTCTTCTGCTGGCATTTCTTTCTTTATGAACTGTCAACAGTTCTGGAAGAACTGTTCCATACACTTCAAAAACCTGCTCCAAACTGCGGGTTGCTGTATTTCCTACATTGCACACAACTGAAATAATGGTGGATTTCCACATGGTCAATTTTGTAATGACTTGTGTGCCCAGATCCAACTATTCTAAATATCCAAAATGCCAAAAAGTAAACCCTAATGCATTGCAGTTACAGGTCAGTAGTTTTCTGCACCTTAGGACCAGAGCTGTGCTGTGTCCACTGATTACTTTATGTAACCTCTTCTCACTCCTTAATTAAGGTTCTAATTGAGGAAGCAGGTATTAGTTTCTGCAAATCAATATAAATTTCTACAAAATTTGCTTTGTCAGTCTTCCTTTGTTCATTTATCCCATGGCTGTTGTCCAATTACCAAAGGTACAATTCCAATTAAGTTGTAAATTGATATATGATATTTACCTCTCAACAACTATATACAAATCATAGTACACACTATACAGTAGAGTGCAGTATTTCAATCTGAAGGCAGCTGATTCTGAATGCTATCTTTTCTTAACCCTTATGGCTGACTGACAGAGAGTGCTGAAGATCAGGCTGCGGCAGTTACATTGTATCTTCAGCACAGCTATTAATCCAAATTTTTGCTGGACACCTATGTGCTATTTACAACTCATTGCAATTGTGATACTCAGATAATTTGAATACTCAGAAGAGTAATTCTAGAAGTACTCTTTTTCCTTCAGTATGTTCTTTGAAAAATTTAAATATTGCCATAATATTTCCCTTTTCATGTGGTGTTTTAATTTTCTGATTTTTATTTTACTCTTTTGAAGAGTTTTTTCACTTCTTCCTATGTGATCAAGTCACCATCATTCATGAAAATAGACTGTGAATACTCCATCCTCTGACAACAACCCTCCGTTTGAGGCTGTAGGATTTCTTCAGACATTTGAAGAGGGTCTGGTGATGCAAACTTCTCTGATACATCTTATTCATTTTTCCTATATGATGAAAGAGATCCACAATAAAAGCCCTGAAAGAAGATTGGGTTGAACAACACAGTATCAATATTCCACCTTTATTAAGTTTTACCAGATACTCAGACTTCTCTTTGGACTCTGTTATGTGGCAGAAAAATAGCATCACATCAGAAACCTAGGATAGGAGTTGCTTAAAATTAGATGAGGGAGGAAAAAAAAAAAAGGCAATTGAGAACAGATTTATATATATATATATAAAGCTTGACATATGATGAAGACACTACTCTGAGGTTTAAAGAAGATGAGGGTGTTGTGTGGGAATATAAAAGTTTTATTTTAAAATTGGCACTGTAGTGAACTATGAAGTCTGGGTTGTTTTTTTCAGATATGCTCTTAAATGTCATCAGACCCTTAAAAAGCTTACCTCACCTGATAAATATATAGCAATATTCTTTGTTTTACAGCTGTTGAAAGAGAGAATGGGAGGCTTGATGCTTTTATGCTTGCAATATTGTGTGAGCACCACTGAGAACATACTGCTATTATTAATTACTGTTTCTTTTTCAGAAAAATCCTGTAGCAAGTTACAACCGTGTGCAAATGTCTATGATTGCGCTGCTTTTTCTTTGTCAAAATAACAAAAATACATTTAGAATCAATACCTTATAGTGAAATACACACAAAAATATAATTTATCAAATTTTACTTTTGATTTTCATAGGCTTTAACAGGATCTTTGGATTGGTTTCAACCATATTCTTCTTTCACTATTCAGATGAAGGAATTATAAAACACAATTTACCAATACTGTAACTAATTACTACTAATTATAATATAATTACTGCTCTTGGCCAGTGCTAACTTATTCAACTAAATTAGTATTTTAGGTACAGATTGATGAGTCTAGTATTGACCTTCAACAAAACAAAAATAAAACAGAACGAAGCTTGAAGCCAAGTGGAGAACAAATAATAGATAAATTATCCAGGTTAGACATGTCATAATGAATTTATTAATTCAGGTTTGGATTTGGATATTTTTCAATATAGTTTAAAGGTAAGTTAAATAGTTATCTGATCGTTGCTAACCAAAACTTTTATGGATAACATCAGCATTTAGTTTGATAGTATTCTGTTAGTTACAAGAAATTTAAAATGTGTCCATGGGAGATCTGTCTTCCTACAGCGAGGGATTAGAGGGAAAATAGGGCACATGAGAGTTTAAAATATGAAAATGGTTGGAGTCATAACCAACATGGCTACAGGGCTGCTCAGTGATCTGGAGTGCAGTTTGGCTGTACTCCAAGTGAAAGCATGCATGGACCCAAACATATCCTGTTTTGTCAATTTTCTGCTTTGATAATTAGATGGTGCCTGCAGACACTGGAAGATGTTGGGTGCCTTGACATAGCACTGGATTTTTACAATTTGGAAATTAAATGGGCAGAACATCTTCCTTGTCACCAGTTGCTGGGACTGTCACAATGGATGCACTAAACGGTATAAGATACACAATCACCCAGGTGAAAGGAATAAAAATTTCTGGAAAGGTCATCTTAGCTCTATCTTTTTGCTTTTATCATAGTATCAAAAATGGGGAGCCAAAGGAAAGTGTTGCTTTGTTCTTCCTGCAGAATGAGGACAGATAGCTCTGCCAATGGCCTCTCCTCAGTAATAAATACTAGATATGAGTCTGAGGACATAAGGTTTGAGGAAGGTGCTTGGCAAGTGAAAATATTTCAGAATTCTTCCTGAAACACAGGCCCTACCAGAGCAGGGGTAGCTGACTGTGCTCAGCCTTGGGTCATACACTGAGTCCTGCACCCACGCAGTAGAAATTATGTGTCTAGGAAGGGATTATTATAAATACACATTGTGACCTGCCCCTCGCTCCAGCTACTACAGTGCTGTGCCATTCTTTTACTTGCATACCCAGACCAATTGTCACTGCATGCTTTATAGATGCTTTAATTCAAATATCGGTATAGAGGACATCAGAATTCAAAAAAGCATTCATTTATTGAATAAAATGCTTCCCACCTACGCTCCACCTTTCCACACATTTTACATTTATCTCCAGGGAAAATATAACAACCGTTGTAGGTGCTTATTAAAAAAAAAGGTAGTGGTTCACAAAAATGCTCCTATTGCTCCTTCTCTTCCCATGAGGGCCATCGCAAGGCTCTTTGAAATATTTCCTCAATGAGTGATTCAACAAGAGAAAGCACTGAGGTTAAAATGTGTAGCAAAATCAAACTAAAAGACCTAAGAGAAGAAAGATTTGTGAAAAACTAACACAGCTTACTTGTTTTTTGTTGATGTTGGATCGTTTTATTTTATAACATACTTTACTGAATATATGATACTTGTAAATCTTTGGAGCAATGCTATTTTTTTTCTTTCTGTTTATTTCTCCTGCATAAAACTGTTTTTTGTTTGGTGATGTTGGCTTTGGGGTTTTTTTTATAACTTTTCTTAGTCACACAACAGAATGTTAATTTCCAAATGTGATTCCATGGGCACATAAGTAATAGTCATATCATTTATACCTTAGTGACTGCACTGAATGAAGAGTATTTTACTGGTTTTTATAAAAAGTGCAGTGTTTGAATGCCACAGCTAGCTGATAGGTGAAATTTTTGTATGCCCTGCAACAGTGCATTTACAGACATATAGGGGATGGATTATAATAGCGATTCCCAATGTCTTTTAAAACTCAGTTGAAGCCTGAGAGATCTAGACTTTCTGAGGGTTTTCTTCTTTCTCAGGTACTGAAGTATTGGTGACACATTTTCAAATCCTCTGCATCCTCTTCCTGATAAAGCACCAGTTAGAATAAAAAATGGACACTAGCTTCACAGCTGCATTTTTGAATGTTTAAACCATGGGTTATTGCATTCTGTATTCATGAATATTGATAATAAGTCTTTTAGCAAACAACATAATATTTCCCTTCTTTCTTTTACTCCCCAGTACTTTGACAAAGTTACTCTACTTAGTAGGGAACATAGGTTATCAAGAAGCCTTCACTGCTCTTCAGTGAATAGCTAAATCTAAATAGCTAAACCATATATAAAACAGTACTTATCACTTCATCTTTATTATTTACAACTGTTCTGTTTGCATGATACATATAAACAGGGAAGCTTTCTGACTAGGTCTGAGCACACATCTTCTATAAAACTAACTATGGTACAATCTAACGGGAGCAGAATGTGGATGCCCTGGCAGGAAAACACCAGCAAACACCGTGTCGTGCTTGTTGTGTCGACACTTTCTTAGGGGTTGGCCTCCATCACTAGCTTGCCGGTACTCCGGGCAGCGACCTTTCTGTTTGAAATGAACTTAATAATTCAGGGTGCTTTGGAGAGAAAGTGATTAATACCGTTAGCACTGTCTCCTCATTCATTTCAGATGATGTTGCAGAAGCAATTACCAGTTTTCAGGTGAAGCAGTTGTTAATGTAATATTTTAAAAGTACAATAAAATGCAACATAATCTAGGCCACTTTAGCAAGTGTTTTCTCTTCCAGTCAAAAACCAGAAAGTAAGTGGATTAATTAAGAGAAAACATTTTATTTCTTGCTTAAGAAGGCTATACAGGGACAACTGTAGTTAGCTTGCTTTAAAAGTGACTGGGACCACAAGCCTCCTAAGTGCATAACAAATTATTTGATGCCCTGGAAGTTGGTAAGTAATCTTCTTTCAGGACAACAATCCATTTCAATGCTACCATACAACCTGGAGTGATCCCATGTGCTACCTAGTAGCACAGAGTTGATCAGCTGTGAAAACCTGGGGATGCTGAAGTCTTGTGTAGCCTCTTCTTCACCTTGCTGATATGGGAGCCACCTCATTTTCCATGCTTAGCACCTGGTAATGCCTCAAAGAACCACTTTCAGCTTGTATTCCCCGGTTAATGACTTCCAGGTTTGTAAGTGGCATTGAAAGACTACTTCAATGCACAGCTTTTTTGGATTATTACCCATAGAGGAATAAAAAGATGGTTGTGGTTTCCAGCTTTGATTTTGCTCTTAATACCATGTGAACTTAAAAGGAAATGTACTAGTTCCTGCTTTTCTGTACCATGGGCTTTAGTCTCTAACCACTGGCCATCTTCAGTTCTTTTTTTTAAGCTGATGCTGCCTCCTTTCCCATCATCAACCTTTATTTGAAACAGAAGCTTATGTTCTCTGCCTCAAGATAGCAGGTATATACACAGATATTCATTATTGTTGGTTTTGATATTAATTACATAAAATAAACTAAATAATATAAGTTTGATCAAAGTATTATTATAAGAAATACACAATATGGCTGTACCATAATAAAAGCCCTTTATATTTATAGAATAAATGATTTGAAAGAACAGAAAAGCGACGTTCAGTCACTGATTCGGGAGCATATTCAGGTTTCGCTGAAGGCCATAGAATTTTCGTAGCACTGAAAATATACTTAGGTTTACATATAGGTTTATATATTTGTTGTGTACATTGCAAGGGATACATAATGCTCACAAAACAAGTAATCATAATGATAACGTTTTCTTGTCCAATCTTTTCCTATTAAGGTATATCTCACAATATTTAGTACTGTTCAGTTGCAATAGTTCCTCATCTGTCTTAGGCATCGTTTCAATTTTTCACAGTGTAAAATCTCTTTTACTTTGGAAAGACAAAGCTACTTTGCTGCACTTACAGTGATGCGCTCCAGCTTTGTGACACGTTTTCTTTTTCTACTGCATTTCCCAGGTGCTGTCCTTCCACAGGCTACTTGTGCCTGGCTCACCCCTGACTGTTCTGACCGAAATTCTCTATGAGCTCTTTCCCTGAGCACTGAATATGAATACTCATTGGAATACATCTCTCAATCTGACAAGGCTTTGCACTCGGTGTTTCTCTTTATTTTGCCCCAGAAGTTCTTCAGAACATTTATTTCCTTCTCCTGAAAATGTTTTCTTCTAAATTCAATGCCTTTATAAAGCTTCCTCCTATTTCTATTGTGTTGCAAATTTTGTTCATTCTTTGAGCTACAGTCAGTCTCCTAATGCTGGTTGCTATGTATTTTTGTTGTGGTTTTTTGGCCCATTTTACTTTCCTCTCTTTTCTTTTTCAAATCCAAACTGCATCATAATAGAGCTAACAACTTAATTTCTCTGTGTTCAGGCTTGGTAACATATAAAACTGAAATAACAAACAGACATTGACTTCTGTCAATGTGCATAATAAAACTTATCATCCAGAGAGATTGAATATGGAACAAGACAAAGCTGGTATTCACTGAAACATGAAGCCATCGTTACAGCCACCATTATAGCCCTATATTAAGAAAAATTACTGTAAATTAGCATTTTAAAAAGATGGAATTAGAGACCTAGGAAAAGCCGTTTATGTTTTATCAGGAAGAAAAGCTTTCAGTTACCACATGACTAAGGCATCCAAAAAATACTGTGCTTTTTTTCCTTTAGTCAACTGGAGCCAGTCACAACATGCTGAGATTTATCTTGTCCTGATTGTTACCCTTAGGAAGGTTGTTTGAGGTAAAACCAGTTTCAGATGTGATTTAAAGCATCTTTGTTTCTCTCAAATGCTGAAGACAGAAGTCCAGGACATGGCTATTCATTCTTTGGTACCAAGCCCGCACTCCAGCCTGCCTGCTCCAACCATTGCAGCGCCTGCTTGCATGGGATTAAAACAATTTAAGCTTTTTGCCTCTGTTTGAAGGATGTTTCATACTTTAGTGTTTAATAAAGAGTTTACTTGGTAAACAAGCGCTTTTAAACTGAAGGTCACTGTGTTTTTATTAGGACAATGATATGTTGCTGGGCCTGAAGAAAAAAACATGCGCGCAGACATGATTGTTAATAAGTCTGACAGCTCACAAATTCTAAATAAAAAAATCTTCTCCTGTTCTGGGATGTTCTAGTCTAGCATTTATTTATAATATTGCAATGAGGATGACAGAGGTTGCAAGATCAAGTCCATTTATTTAGAACTAAGAAGCTTAAAAATAAACATTGTTTATGGTGATGCACAAGCTTGGCTATCTAATTTTCTCTCTCATCAGTAGTGCTTGCTCTCTAGTATTCTTTTTAAAGATCCTTTCACTAGAGCTGACCTATACAAATGAACATGTAGTTGTGTAAAGTATTTCTGTCTTTCCCTAATTTGCAGGTTTCTTTAGCCCATGGAAAAAAGCCAATAAGATACCACGTTCAAGCAAATTTCTTCAGTCACTATTCATTCAACTTGAGGTTTCTACAACCTTTCACACCATCTGAAGGTATGAGTATTGATGCAAAGTACTCTTTTGGGATTGGAATATGAAAGCACTAATGAAAACTTAAGCTATTGTGGTACGTAGCTGGGTGCACACAAAACAATATTCCTTTCTAGTAGCCTATGACAGTAATTTGTTGTTTGTACTGGCCTCTAACTTATTTCCAAATTCAGAAAAAAAAATAAATTCTGTACTAACAGTTGCTCCTGGTTCTCAATAGTGCAGGAAAATCATGGCTAAAGTGGTATTTTTCATGAAAGCGACATGGCCTTGGTTTTAGCTATTTCCTTATGCTCTGGCATGTCAGAGTCAGTTTTGATATGAATAAACAAGCTCCAAATTTAAAATAAATGCAGAGCTAACTGAAAGCCCTAAATTGAGAATTTGTTCAAAAAACTGGTTCAACAGTCTGATTTTGAGCTTCAGAACATGTCTCAAAGCTCTGTGCCAAGGCTTTTGCTTAAATATGATAAATCGAAGGGACTGAATTTTATCTTCTTTCTGCGAAATCTTATCAACCAATTAAATTAACACTTTGTGAATTTATTAAATTCCTTTTTAATTTATACATCCATTTCACATACTATAGACATAAATGCTTATAGATGTAAAAGGCTATTTTGACTAAATTCAGATTTAGTTGTAGAAACAAAGTTTGGGCTTTGTTCCTTTTATATCTAAGTTAAGGGCACCCATCTCACAAACATTTTAGATTGAACATACAGATTTAATTTATTGTAATTTCTTACTCAAAATCTATTATTGACTCTGAATTGAGTGGTTTTTGTCAATGTGAAAAAAGCAAACCCTGATATTTGATGCCTGATTGAATACACAGTGTTAAGACCTTAGGGCAGGTTTCCTGAGGACTGGAAAACAAAGATTTGTAGACAGTCTGCATTCAAAAATCTGGGAGGCCGGGCTGCCTACTATATGCATATTTAGCTGTGTTAGGAGTGCACTGTGGGGAGAGCCAGCTGAGAACAGAGGTGTGGCCAGCAAATCTGCACATTGTTCAGTTCTCCTATACAAAACCCTCACTTATACCAGCACATATTGTATTTGTATTATCACATATGCTTCCCTCAAAGGCAGTTTAGCACCAAAGATGTTTGGATCTGTTGGCAATTTGCATTTGCATTTTAGTAGAGCAATGTGTTTTTATTTGTTTGTCTATTTAAGTTCTAAATTACTAAGCAAGCTTTTACCTGCTTTCCCTAACATAGCAAAATGTCATGTACAAATCCAATACAGATTAAAATGCAGTAAACATAGTATTGGTTTTCCTTCCAAAGACAAAATGAAAAAATCAAGTTAAGGAAAATTCCACAGAAACAAAAAAGCTGTGTAAACCAGAGGTTTCAGTAAAGAAGCTTTATGTATAAATAATACATATGTTTTTATACCTGCCTCATCTAATATACCAAGGTATTTTTCCCTTGTAGGTAAATATGAGCAAAAGTATCCTCAGAGGAAGATCAGCAAAATGAACTGATCAGGGAGTTTTTTCTATCTTGCCTATTTGGCTTGGGGTTTTTGAAAACTGCTTTGTTAGAGGAAATTCTTTCCACTCAGTTTGCTCTGCAAGGAAGCTTTAGTGAAGATGAACTGGCCCTTCCTGAGGGATAGGGCCTTTGAGGGCCCTTTGGCATCTGCCTTTCAAGTAGCTGTATAATCAAATTCATTATATCCCCATATTCCTCCTCCCACAGATGGTAGCAGCTTGATCCCTTCACCATGGGTCATCAAAGCTATTAGGGCTATCTCAGCAAGGTCCTTCCAAGGCTTCCTCCTGAAGTGTATGTGTACCACGCAGAGCCTGTGACCGCATATGGCTAGGTTTTAGGGACATGCCTGCCTCATGCCATTGCTCCTTTGGACCTTGCAGCACAAGGTCGTGGTGAAGGGTGGAGGATCAGCCACTGATCGGATCTCTGGTGGCCTCTGGGTTCTCCTGACTCTTCATTTAAGGCATACTGGGTCATCCATAAACCATCTTCACAGGGATGTCCTGCAGGTATTAAGAGTGAGGGATTTATGTGAGGCTAAAGCTGACCATACCACCACAATAAGTGCAGGAAGAAAGGTTGAGCCAGAAGGATGTGTGCTGATTTGTAGCTAGTCTGTTTTGTCCAGTTATTCTTGGCTATTTGTCTGGTTCTGAGCAATACTCATGGCCACAAGAAATAACATGTCATGCAAGAGTGGCTTCAGGATGTGCCTAAGGTGTCACAGGTTGCAGTGGCTGCTGAGGGAAGAGTATAGATTCTCCTGAATGCAATTGTTGATCATCCAAGCACATTATAATTGGGTGGTGAGACCTCAGGTTTTAATGCTAATCTTCTAACCAGATTTTAGTCATGTGAAAACCCAGAACCAGCATTTGCCTGGAAATGTTGAATCAGAGGTTCAGGCAGTAGAGTGCACTATCTACAATCATACATATACTGGTCTACTCAAGGCAGAATGCCATCATCTGTGGGATGACACTGACACTGACTCCTGACACTCCTCTGCTCTAAGACAGTTCAAACAAGATAGATGTTCTTACTGTTCTTCCTCACCAGCCTCCTGAAGAACCCTCCAAGGCTTTCAATGGGGAACCAAATCCGAGGCCACTCGCGACAATGTGTAGGCTTGAAGGAGCACTGTTCAGGTAATTGCTTTACCAAATATTTGCTTTTCTTTAAAGATGCAAACAAACTCTTTCACTAATGACCTTCAGTCTGGGTCTATATGCAGCCTAGCTATTTCTATTTTTTAATCAGTCTCCCTATCTTTCAGGTAGTTTGTTTAAATCATAAAGCCAGTCAGCTTACAAAAAAATGGCATAACAGTATAAAGTGAATGACTTGAATCTGCAAACATAAATTAAAAACATCACTACAACAACTTTCCAACCTCTTTCTTCCTTATTCATTCTTGAAATGAAGTAACTGGACAAGAGTAATGTAGTCTATGGGTTTTTTTTTGTAAGATTGATTTAACTTTATTTTGAGGTCTGAATTCCTTCATGATTCATTAGATAAAAAAATATCAGTTAGTCCAACTATGTTACTGTTGATGCAAGTATGATGTTTATTTCAAATTTCAATGTAAGATCTTTCCAGTAACTGGTCTTTCATAGTTTCTTGGAAATCAGTTATTCGCGTCAAATTGTGAAACAGAAATTGATTTTTTTCTTTACTTGGATATGGAACTCTCTCAAAGCCTGTTAAAGCATACTGACTGTTTTTATTAAATTATATTGAACTGTTTAAAGAGTAAGAAATGTAACCTTTCCTCAATTTTTCAATTCCCACATGCTTTCTGAAAATACGCTATACATAGTGAAAGTTTTGCCTGAATGGGAATGGTCAGGACATATTCCCTATATATTCCTGGGGGTGCCAGAAAGAAATAAATAGTCTAAATATCAAGGGCTGTATCTGATAAGCTTACCTTTTAAGAACATGAATAGGAAGAGGGCTCCAGATGCTCTTAATACTAAAAGTCATATCTTGCTAAAATAAAAGTTTGTTGCACCTTATGTAGGTCAAACTAGCTAGGCAGTGACAAATACATAGGTTTATATTGAATGAAAATTGCTGTCTTATTTTCTTCAGAGAAACCCATCAGCGGACTCACTGTTAAAAGAAATTTAGCTTTTCATGTCACAGTAGAAGCAGATATGGCTAGAATAGGTGAGACCAAGTTTTAAATGAAATTTAACTGCCTGACAAACCACAGGAGTCTTTCTCTCTTGCTCTTTCATACTGTAAGGTGGGAGTGGTATTAGACCCACATTTACCGTATTTTCGTATTATGATGGAAAATAAAAATATGTGAGTAGCTTGCAAATGTTATTACTATTTAAGTAGTTACACATTATTACTGTATGATTCTATAATCCTCTAATGGATAACTTGTTTCCTACTTGGACACTTTGTAACCTACTAACAGGATTTATTATGACCAAATGAAAATTAGGGTTTTTTAAGCTTTGTCTTGAGTGTTAAACTAAATATTTTATTGTGTATGCATCCTGTGAGTCACTAACTCTCCTGCAATCCTTTTTAGTTCAGCTGTAGCTCTGAAAGAAAGTTTCATTCATGTCACTGAATTATCCAGACAAGACTCCAACTCAAAACTAAATGAAATTAATGCAAAATTCTCAAAAGCATTCTCATTTGACTTTTATCAGCTATAATTTTATTTTAACAAACATTTCACTTACCCCGTATATAATGAGAAACACCAGTTATGATTATAATTTTGGTTTCACAAAGATCCTTATGAAGCTCTGCTTCATGGTTAAAAAAATGTGAAGAGTTTGCTGTAGACATTACCTCTGGGGAATATAAAGATAAATTATAAGAACTAAGGACTTAGTTCATCACTTGACATCTTTTTACCACAATTTTTCCTACAGTTTCTTGCAATACACATTACAAGGGATTCAATAATATGAAACTCTAGTATGAATAGAACAAATACAGAAAAAAACCACTCAGCTGTGTGTGCCAACATTATGCATGTATTAAAATCTGTATTGATCATAATCTATTTCAAGCTATTTTCTTTGTTGCATTTATTACATTACAATTGGTGGGTCACTTCTGTAAAGTGCTGAGGACTTTTAACTGATGTTACAGTCAGGGCTTGTGTTGTTCCTGTAGGACCAAGGCTTTCAGTACCAACACCTCAACCCTCTGGTTACAAAATGGATAAATATTCATACGGTTCTGCCATTCAAAAAGCCTCTGAACACCCTCAGCTTGCAATTCTGCATGGTTGTCGGGTACTGTTTAAGGTACAAAAGTTAGGGCCTTGTTCAGAGAACTCCTCCAAATCAGAAATCTCATGAGGTTCATCCTAACCTCAGCAAGGAATTAGGACAAATATATATCTAAGCTAACTCAATATGGGACCTTCTTTACCGAGCACACCCAGCTGATCTTGCTTCTTTAAACTTTATCCTGTTCTGTTCTTTTCTTTCTTCATGGGTTATATTATGTATACAAGCCAGAATATGTATATTTTTAAAGTCCTGTTGAGAAGAAAAATTGCATGTAAATGTAAAATAGGACTGTTCTTGTTACTAGTGAGACGATGAACATTGCTACAGGTAGATCCAGTAGTGAAAGCAAATAATGTAACCTGTCAGGCCTTCACTTAAAATGCAAATCTCTATCAGTGAAACAAAAAAAAAATCTTGTTGTTGGTGCAGGCTGGCATGAAATTGTTCCCTTTCACTGCTAAAAGCATTTGCATCTCAGTGCACACTAACTATTTTCTTGTCCAATGCCCTCTAGTGCTAATTGAAGATTTTGTTACTAACTGAATATGCAGGAAATGCATACCAGGAACCCAGGGCTTTTGAAATGAATGAAATTTCTTGCTAACTTGTTACTTAGTGCCAGCATTTGGGCTTCATTAGTAAGCACAAGTCCTCATCAAGTTAGCTGAAATTAATACCACTTAGATTTAAAGATGACTCAGAAAGAGTGGGTGTAATTCCACATGTTCAGATTAAAAATGTATTGATGAAGCAAAATTGTGTGCTGTAGATATAAATCTGTAGGAAAGATTTTGAAAAGATGTGAAAATGAGTATCAACACCTAAGGTTTTTGCTGGCTTGTTGCTCTTCTCTTTTCTGGCAATCTAATTTGCAAAATTGACTTATTATACCTAATTTTTTAAAAAATAACATCAATAAGATCACGTATAATAATTGAGTAACATTGCCATCACACTGGGAAAGAGTGAAATAAAGTATCTAGCTTATGCAATATTTTTAGATTGGCAGCATAGATTTTACTGATTTAATAATTATTATTTAAACCAACAATTTCCAAAAAAGCAAAGGAATTAATTGTCATATTAGACTAGCAACACATGCGTTTCACCATTATCGAGAATAAACTCATCAGACAATATGTTTCAAAGCCAAATATGCAACCTATTTAGGGACCAAGATATGGAACTGATTTTCTTTTTTAAGTTAAAAAAAATAATTTCTTATTACAAATTCCTCTCTGGGGCTGCAGTTTCAAAATGTCTCTGAAATATAGAGAGCGTTTCAAAAGTAGAGAATATATCTGTGAGGAAAATTATGCAAAACAAATCTAGGGAAATATATAGATTGAGGATAAGAGAATCAATGCTGGAGTGGGGAAAAAGTCTGGGTGGCTTATTCAATAAGCACATGGGTGCACTAAGGCACAGGCAGCTATTTTCAATACTGCTGGTGGAAGTAGTGGCAGCAGACTGAAGAATGAAGTGGGATTAAGTAGCACTTTGCATTTTACATAATGCTTCCAGGTTTTTCAAACTACATGGAGATATTAATCATAGAATCATAGAATTGTTTAGGTTGGTAAAGACCTTTAAGATCCTCAAGTCTAACCCCTAACCTAGAACTGCCAAGTCTACCACTAAACCACATATTAATAAAGCCTCACAACCTCATTCTCCTAAGTATTATTATCCCATTTTTATGGGGGAGGAAAACAAAGATATGAAAAAGTAAATGCTTTGAGTCACTGAGTCTATGGCAAAGTTAGAAACAATTTAGGTCGCTTACCTCACTGTTATGTGGGCAAACAACAGGAGTGATGTGTTTCCATGTGTGAACACCTAGAAATTAAGTTGACTTCACTACTTAAATTCATCTCTAAAAGTTGTTTAAAAAGACTGAACAGAAATAGATTTCTCTTAGCTACTGTTATGGTTTCACTACATTAATATCTGAAAACTTCTCTATCCCTAATGCAAATCCCACTCCTGTGAAACTGGTTTTAGTAATTGTTCCCATTCTGTACCTGGGGAGGTAAACCAGGAAGGGTTATGTTACTGTTTAATCACCGCTTGTTTTCAGAAATGCCCCGGTGACACCTGAATCCTGCCAGTGTTGGGGTTCCTGCTGGTAGAGCAGTGTGCCACTGGATGCACACACAGCCCTGCTCATGGTGCAGTGGTGCTCGGCTGTCAGAGTCTCTGCCTGAGCAGCGCGCTGTCACGATTCACCAGACAGTTGCCCTCTGAAGGTGTCAAAAGGCAGGCAGAGCTCTGTATAATCAATATGTTCCTGGATTGTGAAACCATTTTGTTTTATCATTCCAATTGGTATAGATATGAATTATGCATATGTCAAGTTAGATCGCTTGAATAGTCTTAACTTCTTATTCTTAATCTTCTTTTCACTCGCCACCAGACTCTGCTGTGTCCGAATTATGTCGTCATTTTTGCTCAAGAAAATGTGTCCTGGCTGCAGAGTTTCATTCCTCATTATCAAAAGCAGAAGACGACAGCATCAATGGTCTCTGTCTTACTGCTGGAAGTTATGCACATTGGTGGAAAATTAGATTGATCAATGTGATAATACAGATTTTAAAAGGCAATTTGAATCTTCTGTGCCCAAGCATCTAAATAAGTCTTCTGATGCCTGTACACTATAGACGGCACCATTTTCCTTTAAATTTCTTACATTCTGATACTTCTATGTGACTTCAGCCTGCTGTCATGGAACCGTGAATTGATTTTTCTCTTCTAAAGAAATGGTCTTAAATAGTGGGAGTCATCTTATGAAGCTTTTTACATAAAGGCTTTTCATGCTTTATTAATTTAAATTCACATTAGAGGTCTTCTGGGCATGTTTGGTGGTCATTTTTTTCAATCATCTTTGCGTTGTGTTTATTTCCCCTAAAAAATTCCTTTAGGCAGAGCTGTTTCTGACACATTTCAGACTTCAACTTTTGGGCTTTGGCCTGTCTTCCCATATATGTCCTGGTAGTTTTACTGTTGCCTGTCACCTTCTCACCTTCTGCACAAGCCAGACTGAACCTAGCAAAGCCCGAGTAAATCCTTGGCTCTGGGCTTTTGAGGGCAGAGGAGACAGGTTGTGATGTGCAGGAATGAGGAAAGAGGCTGGTTTCATCTGGCTTGCTCTTCTGCAGAGCGGCCAGAGTAGCTGTTGAAAGTGCTTCCCTATGGGGAGTAGCATCTCTTTAGCTTAACCTGATATTTATTATTTTCAGTGCCTGCTATGATAAGACGGGGATAATGGCTTTAAACTAAAAGAGGGAAGATTTAGACTAGATATAAGGAAGAAATTTTTCACACTGAGGGTGGTGAAACACTGGAACAGGTTGCCCAGAGAGGTGGTAGATGTCCCATCCCTGGAAACATTCAAGGTCAGGCTGGGCAACCTGATCTAGTTGAAGATGTCCCTGCAGCAAGGAGGGTGGACCTTTAAAGGTCCCTTCCAACCCAAACTATTACGTGATTCTATGGTTCTATGATTTATATGAACCAAATACTTTTCATTTAGTTAGGAGCAGATTTCTTGTACACAGAGCCGCATCTAAATAGTATTGTTAGAGATGAAAATGAAGAAAGAGACACTGGTGTCATCTGGTGAAAGGTAGTAACTAATCTTATAATGAGAAAAAATGTAATTTGTAGAATATTGAAATAGCTTCAAACATCTGACCAGGCAGTGCTCAGACATTTCCGCCCTGTCACAAATCATCTTGAGGCAAATAATAAGCATGGATGTTCCAGTAGAACAGTTGACTATTAAAAACTCTAATTGAAAATGGAGCCATAATGCAAATATTTCTGTTCAAAGCCCTAATATGTGTGAAGATGACAGGGCATTAAATATATGTTGTTCATTTTCAGACAGCTTCTGAACAGAAGTGATATACCTGGTCTTTTTGGCATTGCTTTGGTTAGTAAATGTTCTGGCGTGGTAGCCTAGTAATCTGATTGAACAGCACTGATTTCACTATACAGCCATAATATCATGGCTTTTAAAAATTTCCTTGTAATTTTTTTCCTATTTGATATTGATTTTATTGTGAACATATACTGTGTCTTCCTGCAAACTCTCACGTAGCACTGAAAAGTAAAGCACAGACTTAATCTCCATGGTTGATTTATATTATTTATAAAGTCTGGTATAGCATATTTTGTACTAGAGGACCAAGCTATTTCTCTGCCTCTATAGACATTTTTTATGGGCTACGACCTTCAAAATACCATATTTTATAAGACAACACAGTGGTTTATGTAAGTTGATAGACAGACAAATAGATGGGTTTCTATTAATAGGCTGATTGCTGTGACTGAAAAATTTAGTTATGCAAATGAACAGTCTTTTCCTCTCTGCTGAATTAATTATTAAGGAAGAAGAACAGAGGCTGAGACATGAATTTTCAGCAGAGGTATAACTCAATGTTTGCTGATCCTCAGTGGGACTCTGCCTGTCCTCCTGCAGCCGTGTCCATCCTGGCTCTGGAGGTCAGGGGCATTTCCCTCCCGCTCCTTACTTCCAAGACAGGCGCATCGTGTCCTGGAAAGCCTTTTCTGTGATTTCTTTGCAACCAAGCACCACAAATTATATCCACTGCACGTTTTTGTCAACCGAATGGAGGTGAGGACCTGCCTGAAAGCGGCAGGGAAGACTTCAGGCATTTTGTCCCTCCAGATTGACTGAGAAAGCATTGGATGGTGATGAGGAAAAATTAATCTGGCAGCCCCGGTTAGTTTGGGGTTAAATGAATCAAAGTCAGGCCCGGCTTGCTGGGCTGCTGCTAGGCAACAAGTAACTTTCTGCATTCAGAAGTTCCCCTCTAATTGATTCTTGACACCATTCCCTGTTGGTTTGTATAAATAGAGAGCTGTTGCTGGGGGGAGGAGAGGAAAGCTGGGGTGTGAGTGAGCACCCCCGACTGCCACAGCCTCGCCAGGTGGGTTGAATGTGCAGAGTCCATTCCCGTCGGGGAAGGGGTTCTGTCGCTACAGGGGATGGCAACCACTCAGGATTCATTTTTGATAAGGCAACACCAATGTTAAGGGGGAAAGAAATCTGCAGGAGCCATATGAAATAGTGCAGTATGTCGGCCCTTTAATATGTATCCACCAAACAGACGTCTTTTGCACCCACTTATTCCTTGCTGATAACGTAAGTGACCAACAAAAGAATAGGAGCCAGCCTGCCCTACACAGCTCATATTTGGGAGGCTGCCATAGTGAGTGTAGTGTCAGCACTACAGGTTCCTGCAGGTGGAAGCCTGAAAACACACAGAGGGCAGAGCTGGAGCAGGGATTTATAGGGGCTGGAAATACTGGGAGAGTCAGGCTAATGGAAAAAAAGGGGAAGCTTGCCCGAAGAAGAAAAGCAAGCCCAGCAAGTCTTCGAGTGTCAAAATCCTCTTTTATTGATGGCTCACTTCTGGAGCCTTTATTTTATTGGCTCTATGCCTAACCTTGATAAGATTTTACCCTCACCAACAACTGCAACTCAGGCATTTTAAAGACTGCTTCATGAATTAAACTATTGTTCCTTATAAATAAACTCTAATTCTTTTTTTTTTTTCTCATACATTATTTATTTCCTAGCTCTTTCTTCTGCTGCAGAGAAGTGAAAGGCAGAGAAGGAGGAGTACAGAAAGGAAGAGGGATGTTTCAAAGACGATGGGAAGTACACGATTGTTTTTTGACAATGGTGAAAATTCCCTTTCATGACACAGAGGTAATTGGCAGATGTTGCATGTTTAGATCCCGAATGCACATGCTAAAAGTTGCATGATATTCTTACATTACTTCCTTTTTGGTATGATAGAAAAACATGCACTATTAACACTCTTTCTATATATTTCCATATTTTCTTGCAGCTGTCAGGGGGTATTTCTTTCTTCTTTGACATCCTCTTTGAAGTGCTGTGTTGCAATAATGCTGATATTATGCTGCTCAGGTAAAATGTTTCCCTATGCATCTAGGAGGGTTGGGGGTGAAAATAAATGGTTTTTCAGAAATGTATCAGTTTTGAAGCATGTTGAATGATAATGAAGAACACTTTGGATTTTCAATACCTTTAAACAGGGTTACATTACTATGTTGAGGGAGTTGCATTTAATTGCTAATGACCATATTCATCCCCTGGCTAGATGAGATGGAACTATTGCCACTAAGCACTACACTATATTTCTCATAGTTTCATTTATAAATCATTAGCTATTCCATGCATATTTACATGTTGGAAAGACTGCATTAATATATTTTGGCATGCCTTTCACATATGCTGTTACTGCATTTTTTGATATCTGCTTACCTCTCACTATGTTGTTTTTTTTTCCCTTAACAGCTACAAAATCTATTTAAAGAACAAATAAGAATTTTCTTTTTATTAGAATTGCATATTGTCTGTGTATGGAAAAAGACAGAAAAAACAGGGGACCTGACTAACATACATTAATTTATAATAAGTGTATCCTGGTACACTTACCCTTTTCAAAAAAGAAAAGGATTCCAAAAGTATTTAGGCAAATTTAAATCCTGACCTCTGCTGTTTGCAATTCCTCATGGAACAGCACAAGTGAAATGCGCTACCCAAGGGAGCAATATGGAGCTGAAAAAAACTCAAACTACTGTATTTGTTCCTTTTTATTTTTAAATTACATCTAGTTGTCTCTTGAAGCAAAGGAGTTGTGCTGCCATTTCACGCAGGTTTCCAAGGAGAGCTGAATAAGTTCTTCCAAAACCACGTCTGTTTTCAGATTTAGACCTATTTTATCTCTAAATTTATATAGAAACATATATTGCATATAATCTAATTTACACTACCTGTTTGTTCAGAAGTGCCTGGCAGTTGGAGCAGTACTCTTAAACTAACCTTTTAGGGCTCAATTGGCCCTGAGCTCTTCATAATTTCTGAATATTTAGGATTCGCTTCGTAATAGATGCTTATCTGTGTAGTAATGCAAGTTACTTTTGCAGAGACAGAACACATGACAAAAAGCCAGTGGGCTGCTGACTCCCTCATGGGAAACCTGGGAAGCCCTTCAGGGAGATACAAGGATTCATCTCTGGTATAATTACAGGGACTCCTTAGAGAGTGCACATGTGAGACCAATTAGTCACAGTGTGTGCATTCCCATTGCAATATTTTTCTGTCTCATCTCTCTACCACCCGTTGCCACTTTTTGCAGTAGCTTTTCAGTCTTTAGAATAAAATTTGTAAACCACAACACAGAGATTAATTCAAAATTAGGTAAAATAAGTTTAATCTCACATAGGAGGTGAACATGAACACCCCAATCATGCCTGATGAACTAAAGCACATCTACACATGCTTTAAAAAAGGATTTTAATCGTGGACAGTCTTTGGCAAGATTAACTAAAGAGGAGACAGCCACTGTTGCCAGTGATGTCTTGCCCCTGTTTACCTTGTTTTAGGAAGGAAAATACAAGTTAACTGCAATATCAATTTTCTCTAATCATTCTGTGTTGTTAAATAATGTTTCTGTTAAAAGAATAACTATTCTATTGTTATTATTAAAATATTGATGTACTGCAATAAAAAGTTAAATGATGACTTAAATGTACCAGAGAAGTTTTTAGCTCTCCTTTTATATTGAATCTTAAATAGAGAGTAATTGCAATGATGACTTTTAGTAACCTTAACTTAATGAAGGAATTGTGGTTGTCTGCATTTGGAATTCTTACAAGGCAATCATGTAATAGATAATAATATCTACTGGGTTCTAACTTCACTCTATAGGCATTATTTATGACTGCTGCTGGCAAAGCAGTTACTCCATTTTCCAAGCCAAGCTGCAGTGAAAATTTTGGCAGCAATCAAAGAAGAGCCTCCAAAAATATGTAAGTGAAATAAGTAAGATTTCAGTCTTTTAGACATTATCAACTGGAAAAGGTGAACAGACAAACTGTTACTTTTATTAATTTCTTTACACTGTCACTTGTTCTTTTGGATTTTAACACTAAGGTAGGGAAGGTAAAGTGCGAAGGTAGATAACTTCCCTCTGATTTAGACCAAGATTGTCTAAGTTAATCATATTCTTTCAATACTACAACTTCTTATTTCATTGGTGTTGGAGAGGCTTTATTTATTACATAAGACTAAAATCTACGTATTTGTGATCCTTCACCACTTTGGCCTTACCCTGGTGCTACAGGTCTCAGTAACAAGCATTTCTGAGAGTATCCTTAGGAGCGTTGTCAGGCAGCTTCACCTCATGTCTCAGCATGCCACCCAGGAAGAACAGGTTCCCTTGTGCCTTGGCACTGCCTACGCAAGCGATGAGGGAGCAGTCAGGAATATCTGGCCCAGCCATTCCCAAAAGAGCCACCATGAGGATCTGACATCTGCCGACCAGATAGGGAATATGGACTCAAGCTGAAGGGAGCACCCAAGATGTGAAGTCAGACCTGTCCTCTTTTTGCTCTTTTTGGCTTGTGTCCAGAAGGATAACGAGCCTGGCATTATGCTAGGTGCTCCCTGGCTTGAATGCCTGCAAGAATCACATCAACCACGACAGCCCTGTGGGCACCTGGCCTTTCCCCCATGTCCTTCTAATGCCAATTTCCCTTGTGCTGTCAAGTTAATGGTTAATGTCATCTGTCTATGAGACCCCTGCCAGAGAGGATATCATCCTGCCCAGAAGCCTCACAGCTATGCAGATGAAACAGAGTACAGTAAAGAAGGACTAGATAAATATTTCATGCTTGCTGCAATGTGATTTTTGAGCAAACACGGTTTCATAAAAGCAAGAGAAGGATGAGTCAGCAACTGATTTTATAATCAGTTTTGGAGTTCTTTAAAGAACTGTCTGTTATTGGTGTAAGGGTATGATAATTTCAGAGTCTGATATCCAGCATAGTAAGGAGATATTTGAGGCAGGGTGCCCGCATCTTTTAGAAATCTCAGGGACAGACATGAGGACTCCCACAACACCAGAACAACTACTAAAGATTCATGGAAACTAAGTTCACAGGAAGCAAAGAAAAAGAATACAACAATATATTGCCAAACCAGTGCCTATCATTTGCCAGGCCCCAGCAACAGCAATGACACAAAGCACATTGTTTAAGCCTAACCAAACTCATGGACATCATGGACAGCAAGTTGAGATCTAACAACCTGCCCACCCTTTCTCAACTCCGTTATATTTTTCCTTGTCTGTCAAATAAGTAAGTAGAACATAAACCCTTTAGGAGTAATGCTGGTGGTCACTACAGAAAGCACACTACGACAAGCAAGACAGAAGTCTTAGAATAGATGGAGTTGTGCAACAGCAAAGGTACTAAAGGTGGGAAAAACAGGCACGAGTAAGTGGAAGGAGAAAAGTCAGCAGACAGATGAGTTTGCTTCTTCAAAGTTTAAAGAAAGTGTTTCATTCTAAACAGGATATTGATCAGCTAGTTTTGGGGTGGGAGAGCTGGTTTTTGAAGTATGAACTTGTGTATTTGCAACAGAATTTCCAGGCTATTAAGAAGTAATTATCATTTGTGTTGACTGTCACTGTGTAATTGTAAAAAGTTACCAACCAAAAGTGTGGGAGATTAAATATCTTCAATGACAATATCCCTTGCTAAAGAAAAAATTATGTTTGCCTTGCCCACTAATCATCTGCCAAAAAGTAGTTTGCATTGGAAATGTTCCATTTTTATGCTAATGATACTTGACAGTAACTGAGATTTCAGCACTGGGACCTATATAAGCACCTCGGGAGAAATTCAGAATTGTCTTAGGCAGAGCTGGGAGAATGTACAAAATATTATTTTTAAGGAACAAGGTTATGATTTGGCTATTTTTTTAAATAGAACTGAAACTACCCATATACTGCATAAAATAATCTAAAGCTACATGTAATACTGGAGATGAAATCAAACCTTAGGGCCTTCGTTTCTATTCATTTCCACTATTTCTAATGGACTCTGTGGAACTACAGTAATGTATAAACTGTTTGGAGAAATAATAATTATAGTATTAAGTATTAAATACAATTAATAGTTTAGGAACAAACAACTTCTTTTAATGAAAAATAATTACTTGGAAAAGACATTTTTTTCTGTATACCATTAGGACGTAAGAAGTATAGTTGACAGACATAAAATATGCAAGGAGAATCACAAAAATAGATCATCTTTTGTAGTGTTCACATTTTAGAAAGAAAACCAAAAGATGTTGATGAAACAAGTTAAAAAGCAAAGGAAATATTGTTTACATTCCTTCAAAAATTTTCCTCTGCTTTTCACATTTTGGGTGTTCAAAGTCAGGAATGCTAAAATGGCATAAGAATATATGTCAGTACTGAGTCAGATCAAATGCACATCTAATCCAATATTTTGTCTCTAACAGGGGCCATAGAGATGCCTAAGGAAAAATGAAAAAACAGCATGTGCGATATGATGCTTCACAAACATGAAAGCGATTTACTTTCATTGCTTAGGGGTCAGTATATCTCAAAAGCTGTATTTTATTCCTCAAATAACGTTACCAAAACAATTAGAATTGTACTCAGAGAGGAAATTGATGTAGGATAAAGAGTTCCCACTAAGTAACAAATACTTTTGCTTATCAAACACCTGTTGTACTTTGTAAAATATGCATGCCATTGTTATAAAAACAGGTACCTTTTATAGCTATACATGAAAATTTAATATAATTCACAGATTATCATTGACATTATCTTTTATTCCCATTATTGAGGTTGAGAACTATCAAACTAAAAGTTCAAGCAACAGTAAATATCTTTGTAATATTAATGATCTCAACATCACAGATATCTGCTTTCCATGAATCTTGCTTGATTATAATATAAACTGAAAGCATGATAAATGTTGGTACTGAATAGAAGAAGGGGTACTGCGCCAGATGCGCTACTGCTACTAACATAATCTTTCTCTTATTTTTGGTTGCTCTACTCATGGCACATCGGCCGTTCTGGACTTTGTATCCAGAGATTACTCCTGCTGTTGTCCTGGCACACAGAGAGGTGTGGGTGGAGAGCATGAGCACGGTCTCTCCTACTGCCTACTTCTCTTCTGTTGCCTGCTGGCAACTTCACACTCAGCAGACAGCCATGGATCAAAAAGAGCTTCTCTGTTTAGGGAAGCTGATCCCTATTTCATATTCACATCCCAGCATGTGCTCAGCTGGGTCTGTCTTATGGTTTGCAGAGATTTTAACCGGTTCTTCACCTCATTTTTTGGCTAGGTTGATCTGAGAGCTCAATATGTTTACAGGTCTTGCCTCCCTTTTCTCAGCAAAGCTGCACCAAACTGCTAAGTCTGTTTTCTTCTAATTTCAGTATTTATCAAGATTTGAAGCAAATGGATGCCCGTCTTGCAGGAGATAACATCACCACCAGGTCCACATGTCCCCCACGTGAACAACCATTGATGTAAGTTTGGAGAGGAGCAGTACAAATGGAACGGATGGTTCTGAATCCCCAGCAAGCAGTGTGTGTGCTATGTTCATGTTGAATTAAGAGACCTTTCAAATGGGGAAGGCAGCTGAGTAGTGGTCCTAAATTACTAATAGATACCTCTAACAGCTAATGGAAAGAGAAACAATTCAGCATGGTTTAGTAAATGTTACCCTTCTCAATAACAAAATAACGCATTTCTTCATTTTTTACAGTTCTTTCTTCCAGGCATTTACTATAACCTTCTTCTGTGTTAATTCAGAAAATGAACAGGTAAAATTAATATTTATCCAGTAGTAGCAAGTCTTTCAGTGTATGGAAATGAGCGTGAAGAGAAAAAAACTATGCAATAAGCGGGTTATATCTGGTATAAAGACCACTTTGTCATCTCAACATGTAATTTATTAATTTCAGATGGTTTATTTTTAAATATGACTGCCCAAGCTAGTAATAATCTTTACTATATCTACATATAGGTGTGTGAAATCTTTGCCCTTTGGCTCCTAAGAAGGTGACTTCTGTTTCAGCTGTCAAAGCATAATGCTAACAACAGTCCTTTACTTTGATATGATAACTTTTTTTGAAATTGATCTGAAAAGGCAATGAATTGTATACTCAGAATAGCACAATTACTACTTTGAAAACAGTCAATCCTCTTCTTGAAAAATTTTTCGTCAGGTAGCAATATTTAAGTGAGAGGTATAATATTATCTGGTTTCCAAACCAAGGCTACTTTGTAGAGCTAATTAATGACTGTGAAAACGTAAAAGGTCTGTTATGTATCCACCATTAAAAAAATTACTTGCAAAACATGTAAAACATGCACAAAGAAATAATCTTTTTTTTTTATCTGAAAGAATATTTTTGTTGAAATATAGACACATCACAACACAAGGTGCACATGCAGCAATAGTATTTCATGTAGTGATAATATTTTGCTTTGCATAAGGTGAGAAAAAGAATGATTTCACCATCATGCATTACTTTCAGGACAGAAGCTCTTCTGTGGTCATTTTATAAGTATTTGTGCTTTCTTTGTCTAAATAGCTATAGGATTTCATAAGGTTTAAGTAGTATCCTGAAATATTTCTGAGATTTGTGAGCTTACTGGAATTGACTTGAGTATTAGAAACTGCCACAGCAAAATATACTCCATATACAACAAATATTTGCTGAGTTAGACTTCTAGCAAAACAGCAAAATTGAGGTGTGTTTGTAGTATATCAGCCTGCAGTTAACAACATGTTTGGGAGACACTCAAATGATGTAGAGGAGATGGCTGGTAGGAATAATAGCTTTGGCAAAGCTGATACAAAAGAAGTGCCAAATAACACAGATAACCTCCCAGCACTAAATAAATCTGAGAAACTGAATCTGAAATTGTATTTTTTTTTCCTCCCATGCCTTCCCAAAATGTAATGATTACTTCCTATTAAAAGCTTGTTCTCAGCTATTATCACTCAGCAGAGCTGTTCTGAAGTGATTGCTGATAATACCATTTACCACCTGAGAAACTGTTCCTTTTATGCACCTAAAGATTTCCATGTAGCAGAGATAGAATTTGGTTTGCCCAACTTTCAGCTGCAAAATAGACAAACATTTGATTTGTCAGGGGTAACTTTCAAATACACTGTGATGCTTGTCCTTGCTCCCATATAAAAAAAGAATCTACAGCTACTCCAAATGAATACAACTATAAGCTTATATTTTACTTCAGGGTATCCTGACTTACATAAGCCACAGAAAATCTTTTCTGTTTCTCAAAGGGGAAAATCTGGAATCAAGATCTTTCCATTTCTGCTTCTCTAGGGACCTTCCAGCGCAAGTCTTTTCTGTCTTTCATGTCTCCCCACCTTCCTGTCTCCTTGTTGTTCGTCTTTCTTTCTTTTTTCCTTTCTAAACTCCTCTCCCTTCCCTCCATCCTCCCCTCCATCCTTCCCTTCCCTCTCTCTCCTTCCCTCAATTTCTCTCTTTCTGCCTCCATTTCTCCTTCTATTTCTCTCTTTAACATTCTTATTTCCTTGCCTCTCTTCTTTCTCTTTGTCATTCTTTTTTTTCACTCTTCTTTACTCTTTCTTCCTTCTTGTTTTTCCTTACTTTGTTTCTTTTTTTTCCTACTGCTATTCATGGAGGAAAATAGAACCTGAGTCTCAGATGAAGTTATTGTAATTGAATAACCTTCATTAGTCTCAGTATTATTTTCTTGGCAAAAGAAAGACTGCATCATTGTCGTTAGAGATCCTCTTAGTTGTTCTTCTACTGCTGTAATTAAGATATCATGTCTGGCATTGCCTATGAAGGTCTTTTCAGAAATTTTTAAGGAAAAAACAAAGGGGGGATCTGAATTTAAAAGATCCCTGTACCTAAGCTAAGAGACAGAGAACTAAGGTCTGTAGCTGTTAATGTATCTTTTCTACCACTTTTGCAGCCTTTCTGCAACTCAAAGACTGGAGAGTATAGCGGCCTTCCAGTACCTAAAGGGGACCTACAGGAAAGATGGAGTGGGACTGTTTGTCAGTGTAGTGATAGGACAAGGCGTAATAGTTTCAAACTAAAAGAGAGTAGATTTAGATTAAATATCAGGAAGAAATTCTTTACTGTGAGGGTGGTGAGACACTGGTAACAGGTTGCCCAGAGAAGTTGTGGATGCACCATCCCTGGAGGTGCTCAAGGCCAGGCTGGATGGGGCTTTGAGTAACCTGGTCTAGTGGGAGGTGTCCCTCCCCATGGCAAGGGGGTTGGAACGAGGTGATCTTTAACGGTCCCTTCCAATCTATGATTCTATAATATCAGGAAAAGTTTCTTCACCAAAAAGGTTGTCAAGCATTGGAACAGGCTGCCAAGGGAAGTGGTTGAATCATCATCCCTGGAGATATTTAGAAGACATGTAGATGTTGCGCTTAGGGATATGGCTTAGAGGTGGACTTGGCAGTGCTAGGTTAATGGCTGGATTTGATCTTATAGGTCTTTTCCATCCTAAGTGATGATATTACGAGGAAAGGCTCAAGGAGCTGGGACTCTTTAGCCTGGACAAGCGAAGACTGAGGGGAGACCTTATTTATGTTTATAAGTATCTAAAGGGTGAGTTGAAGGATGTTGGAGCCGGACTCTTTTCAGTGGTTTCCAGCGATAGGACAAGGGGCAACAGGCTCAAGCTGGAACATAGAAAGTTCCATTCAAATATGAGAAAAAACCTTTTTATGGTGAGGGTGACGGAGCCCTGGAACAGGCTGCCCAGGGGGGTCGTGGAGTCCCCTTCTCTGGAGATCTTCAAGACCCACCTGGATGCAGTCCTGAGTAATGTGTTCTAGGCGTTCCTGCTTTAGCAGGGCAGCTGGACCAGATGATCTCTAGAGGTCCCTTCCAACTCTGACAATTTCGTGATTCCTTGATATTATCCTATATATTTGTCATGGATGTTCCATTGAGTTTGTGGGTGGGTGTGATGTGGTGGGCTTTTGTGGTTTTTGTTTTGTTGTTTTTGTTTTGTAGTTGTTGGTTTTTTGGTTTTGGGGTTTTTTTGGGTTTTTTTGAGGTTGGACTCGATGATGTCAGAGATTCCTTCCAATCATGGTGATTCTGTGATTCTGTGATCTTGTACTATGACTAATTATATGGTTGTCAAGTAATTTAAGGATGACTTAAATTAATTCCTTTTTTTTTCTATATTTTGTGAAATAACAAGCGTCCATATTTTTCTTTTCAAAATATTGCAGTTAGAGAATGCCCCAAAATAATCTAAAAAATATTTTGCATTCATACAAAACAATTTCTGTAAATACCCAGCTTGCTGAAAGTGTAGCTGCAACCCTTACATGGAAGTGCTTGGATTAATGCATCACTAAGGAACAATTCAGCTGTTAATGAAACATTTTCATCCGTACATCCGAAGAATAAGATGGTCAAGTAATATCAAATGAGTCAGTGAACCACCTACACTAACTACCAGGTCAGCAGTCTACAGGTGAAATACTTGTAAAAGCTTTTGAACTACCTACCCTCCCTAGTGCCTTCTGTGAGCATAACGCAAAGAAAATGTCATGTTTTGTCCCTTATGACTCCAACATTTTTTTTAAAGTTAGGAATTCACTTAGTATATGATATGCATTTAACATTATAAAGTTTTATTTTATTACTTGAGACGTAGGAAACCTGTAATAAAATCAAAATCCTGCAAAATATGTACTGAATTTAATGCGATAAATCCTGTTTGTAGATGACGAGACATGTCACATATTTGCTGATTTGTTTTGTTTTGTTTTACCATTTGGAGGTTATTTACAGTCAAACTAAAATAACAAACCCAGGCCTCATCCAACCTCTGTTCAGATCCCTTGAAATAGATTTTAAACCCTTCGTATTTTTTCCCTCCATTTAGGCATCTTGAATACTGCATCTTGACTGGACTTGCAGAAAGCCCTCCGGTCCATCCCCCATGCCCCACAGCAGGAGCAGCTATACCCCGTGTCAATCCTGACAGATGTTTGTCTCTTATTCTTACTCACCCCAAGTGACAGTGACTCTACATCCCCAGGCACTCTGTTCTCATGTTATTCTGCGTTTGCCTTTGGAGTTTTTCCTAAATATCTAATCTAAGTGTCCCTTGCCACAGTTTAAACCCATTATTTCTTCTCCTACCCTCTAAGGAGATAGAGAATAGATTAATTACTCTTTTTTTGCTTTCAGTTGTCCTTTAGATATCTAAAGTTAGTTATCATACCTCTCCCTTGTCTTCGTTGTCTCCTCAGGAAAGGCATTGTTATTTAGCATCATTGCAAAATGGGGAGGCAATATTTTCTGGTAATATTTATGTAATTATTGTCAAGGGAATAGTCTTTCTACTGTATCATCTTCCAGCGGTATTTGCAATGGGATTATGTTAGGAGAAATGACAATACTGTTCCTTTTTGTAGTTCTATGGGAATAAAAAGAATAAAATGGTCTAATGGGAACAATTGCAAGAGAGAGAACTGTTCAATGAGTATTTGGGCTGCAGCTGGCTGAGAGTTTCTCTTCCAGTTAAACAATACTCCTTGTCTCACTCCGATTGCTGCTTGTGGAACAGGTTGGGAAGGGGAACTTGTGGGGTCAAAAGAAAATGTAAGGGCAACGTTTTACATGTGAGTGTGTGTGGGCATGGGCATGTGCCGGGGAGGATGCTCTGAAAATGCTTCTGAAAATGTTTCCTGTTCAATGCATATAGTCTTGTCAAGTCTTTGTGTCACTGGGAAAGAGTAGTAACTACAAGGAGAATATTTCTTTCTGCTGACTGATTCTTTGGCACCTGAAACAACTTCTTTGCTCCGTCACAGTCTCCACTCATTTTGACTTCGGCATTTTTCCACTGCCACTTGGGATATATGGCCTCTCCTCTAGGATAGCAGTGTCAGCAGCAGCCAGGGAAACCTGAGCATGTTTGCCCCTGTTCTGTGCTGTCGGAAAAAGACACCTTTTGTCCCATCCTGTTACAGCTTTGACTACAGTGCAGAACTCCAAGGTGAAGCCAGAAGTAATTTTTGCATCACTATTTTCTTACTTTTCACCTGCCTGTATTGTTTAGGGGAGTCCATTATGGTCACATCACATGTGCCTCCATGATGTCATGTGTGGGATATCAAAAGACCTCTGTCTGATGAGGATAGTGATTGTTATGAGGACATGTGAGCTCCTATGTTGTCTACAAATCTCGAGTCTTTAGTCTTTGCTTAACTTTAATATTTATGTTTCCAAGATGTTTTGCAAGGACCTCTCAAGATCTCTCCTGATCTTTATTTCGCAGAGCTCATTCTTCACATTTCTTGAAATCTAGACCCAGCTATATGTTTCTCTGCAAGTTGAGTCAATGAGTCATAGCGGCCTTACCTTATCTGATTTATAATTGTTATTACTTAATGATCTTGAAAGTGGTAAAATTAAAATGATAATAAAGTAAACACCATACAGAGCTTAAACTCAGATACTCAGTTTTAGTAATTTTACATTACAGAATATAATGGTTTGTATAATTCTTTCTGATATACAAGTACCATAGCAGCATTTGGCATTTATAATAATTTTTAGAAGAAATTTTACTTACAGCTAATTTGCAAACTGATGCAGAGGGATGCCAGAGCTTATTCCTTAATTTGTAAGTAGGACATGGACTGCTGGGATTTTAGAGAGCTAATATCAAACTGAAAAACAGAATCACATTTAGACACCTATCTCCCTCTCTTCTTTAAGTGAAATACATAATCCACTATTAAGTCTCTCTTGGAATTATGTACCTCAAAGGAGAATACCAAAAACCTGCACACAGGAACTACCTGCAAGAAATTCTTGGCACAGATCCATTCTGAAATCTTGCACTTGCCTTCTTCTATATTAACTCCTAACCTCAGTGGGCTTCTTGCATATGCCTCTTTTTCCTCATGGAAAAATGTTGTTGCAGCATTAAAGGCATCACTCAGGCACCATAGTGAAGCAAACATTGGACTATATGATGATGCATATTTCTTAATTCTCAGTTTGCTGAGTTAGTTAGTTGTTTTAAAGCCATTAATCAGGGAGTGCTGTATTTGTGCCTGTGTCCTAGTGCAATTTGTAACTCATGAAGCATTTTTCTTGGAGACAACCTTGTAGTCCTAATGTAAATATCACATGTAAAATTATTTTCAGCCATTTTCCACCTATTGCTCAGAATGCAAATGGTTATGGAAACTTGAGATTTTCCATAAAGCCCCTTGATAACTGCACTTGACTGTGTTGCTTTCTGTAAGGGTATAAAATAGTATCCTAACAAGATTTTATGGCTAATTTTTCATGGTAATTATGAAATGTATTTACCTCACCACAGTATGTTTGAAATCGTATTTAAAGATTCATAGGGTGTTTATTCAGTTCCAGTAACAATTTCGCTTTCCACACAGCAGCAAGTCATACTCATAAAAGCAAGACTCGTTTTAAACTATTGCCAGTGCACCAAATAAAATTTATGAGCTTGGAAATGTGTTTAGAGTTTGAATGTTTCTTATGTCTCTTAACCAAACTAAATGAAAAACATTTCCACTAATGTATACAGTCATCTATATGTTCAAAAAAGATCTCAAAGAAGATAAAGGCCTTTCTTGAACCTCATCTATTTTGATAAGAACCAAAAGAAATAATAGTTTATCACCAGATTTTTGTTTTATTGTCTTTGTAAGAAGCAAATCTTCAAAATGGGAAAGTCAAACTTTTGGTGCTCCTAATTGCCTATTAGGCTGGCATTAGTCTAGACCTAGAGCTTGTGCCATCATTAGGAGCCTGTGTCCTTTTCTGCCAGAATTGTCATATCTTAAGGTGGTAGCCTAACAAAAGCTAGTCCATTAGTCCACAATAAAGTTGAAGGTCATTGTTATCAGACTTGGAGATTCATTTGAGATCAACTGAAGTTCAAGCATAGATCTGAAACACAGTAATAAAAGCAAACTGTTGCACTAGTTTATAAAGTCCCATTGACTTGGAACTTTGCCTTTTCTAGTCTTCTGCTACAATTTTTTGGTTGCTGAAGTCAGAAACTAAAGAGTGAGTGCAGTTTGCAGAATACAGCTGCTTTCTGCCCAAAGGAGTGAATGATGGATGGGTAAGTGCAGATATATAAAATGTTTATTTTTCTTGAATATAAATGCCTAAATTATGAAATGGAAAAAAAAAGAAAAGAAGCATAGCATATTTTTTAGCTACATTAGCTGACTTAAAAAATCTCAGTTCCCACTTTCCTTGAAATAAACCACTTTATAGAATCTGTGGGTCAAATATCTGAGGGCATATCCAGTACTTTTCTGTGCTAATGTGCATATTTGGTACTTAGGTTAGTTGTCTGTTAACACATCAGAAAAAGCTTTTCTTCTGCTGTGATGCACCTCACCACTGTTGCACAATGAGAATTGTATTTGATTTCAGTATCTTTTTGAAGCTACATGCAGCATCTGTTCCTCCTGTTCTCATTCTCTGTCTCAAAATTCCCATGGAATCTGCTGTAATTGTTCATCAGACTTCCCAAAGCTACATTTAATGTAAAACAGCTCCATTAAATATCACTCATCTATTGGAAATGAATCTATTATACAATCCATGTGTAATGTATGGCTGAGTCTAAATTAATAACTCTTTCCATGCACAACAATAAACTTTAGTATAATTAGTTTCTTTATATAATATACAGAATTTACCATTGTATCATATCCATGCAACTGTTCAGGTTAGCAGTAGAAATAACCCAAACCTGAATTCATGTTGATAACTGCTCACTGCCAAGGGCAGACACCTGGAAATGAGAGGATTCAGACTTTATTTCAAGTCAGCCTCTGAAATTTTCATGGTATTAGGCTACTCTTAACATCTATGCCGTAATTTTGCAGTATGTAAAAAAGGGATAATGATGCCTGATAAGCTCTTTGGAAGCATGTGGAGTTTTTATTTTACTGTAAATTATATTGTTGCTATTCAAGGAATAAACCTACCCTATGGAACTGCAAAGGAGCTTCAAAGAACATGGAACATGAATGAGAGGATTTTAAGAGTCCCAGACTGAAAGTAAATTAAACTTTCAAAGCTTTGCACCCTGTCTGGGGCTTGCATATCAGGCATGAGAAGGAAAGCCATGAAATACCTTCTCTAGGCCCATCAAAGGCATAGGCAAATGGGATCCAGATCTTTCATCACAAAGATCTGCAAATGAAGAGGATGTCACACAACTTGGGCTGTTTGAGCATTGCTAGAGAAGTTTTTGGTTGCTTGGCTGCTTAGTTTCATTAACTACAAGAGAGCTACAACTTACTGTAATTTACAGGTACAATCCCCTGTGTAACTGAATCTTGTACAGAAAAAAATACAAATATCCAGATCCCTCCTCCTAACCCCCTAAAAGAAAACATGAAAAATAGAATCATAAATCTTCACATAAAATGATCTGAAACTTTACATGAAGTTGGAAGCAACTCAGCAGCATGCCTCAGCACTGGACACACAGTAGCATATCTTTAATACTTGAATCTTAGCAAAACGAGATACTACTAACCCAGGTGGGTTTTTAACTTCCTTTCATTCACTTTGTTACTTAGGTCTACAAAAGCTGAAAGGAAATAAAGAACTATGCCTGAAAATGACATTTCTTCTTACTCATCGCTAGACTTCTATACAGTCCACGTCTGACACACAGAGAAAACAATGGAGTGGAATGGAATGACATAAGAAGTGATAGAGGCTCTTATGGCCCCTGGGTAAGAGCAAGTAGTCAAACTGTGAATAGACTGCAAATATAAAGACTACCAGAAAGTCCTAATTTATCTAAACAAGGAAAATTTAGAAAGTATCTATCTGATACTGAAATGCCAGGGGAATGCTGGTTACCTAAAAGAGATTCATTTTGTTCCTTTGCTGTAATTTTTAAGCTGCTGCCTAACAACGTGCTTATCCAGAGCAGAAAACATTTGACAATGACATCTAGTAAAGAATGTTGGCAGTGCATATTGTGGAAAGTATATGGACATCTTAGGTAAGTAAAAGGATAGACTTTACAAGAAGCATACAAAAAAATTAACAAAAAAAAATATAAAATGACCAGTTCTGTAAATGTGAGTATACTTGATTTTTATTTTCTGTACAGAAATTATGCAGATTCATAGTGTGTCAGCCAGACATCAAGGGGCATTTAATTCCAAATATAAGTGTGGGGAGGGGGGGGTTAGTATTTTTTAAAATTCTAACTTCCCTGAGAAAATTGCAGATTTTCATATCCTACCAGCTCAATGTTACAATTAGACAGTAATATATGGGAAATCATTTAGACTTTTAGTCTTCCAACTCTGTGTTTAGCTTCTCCCACCATTTTGAGAAATATCTGCATTAGTGGTATTAAAAGCATACTCTTATTAAATTATCTTCTTATTCGGTTTCAACATCCTTAATATTATCAAAAGCAAAGAAACAGTAGAAATGTCTTCAGCCTTAAGGCTAGGGCATGGATAGAACCATCTTGAATCAAAGCCTTTGAGACTCTTCTCATTTATTTCAGTGGACTCTGTTTGAAGAACTGTATCCAGAAGGATCTGTGTATCTCTGAGTGACAATCCTTGTCACAACAAGGTTACAGCAGATAACTGACTGCAATTCTCATTTGCAATGAGTAAGAGAGGCAGGATTAGTCATTCTGACTCTTGCCATCCATCTTTACAGGGGAAGATGCTAATAGAATGAACGTACAAAACATGCATATATTATTACAGCTACCCAAATGAATATCAGTATTAAATTCCCTTGCATTTCCACCACAAGCTAATCAGTCTCAATAAAATTATCTTCATGTGGCTACATTGTATGAAAGAACATTTTTCCAGGATAATTGAAATTTAATTCTTATTTGTGATGAGAATATTTTTTAAGTCATTTCGTGGAAAACAAGCTGTTTTGTGAGTGGGGGAACTAATGGAGCTGCATTTCCACCAGATTCGTGACTTGTCACTTTCCTCCCATTTAAAAAAAATATGTCAGGTCACCTTCTGATACATTTTGTCACCTTTTCTAAACTTCTTCCCAGGATCCTCTGCTTCCTCTCCTGTTTATTTATCTTTCCCCGGACTGTGCTGAGATTGGGTTAGAATTATTCACAGTGGGTAGGCAAGAGGCTTTTAATCAGCTGGCTGATATCTTAATGAAAAGGACTTTTCTTCCTTTCCTCTCTCTTCGCAGATCAGGAATGGAATCCTGCTGAGACCTCCACCCCTTCGTCAGATTTGGCTAAATGGGATAATAAATTAAAAAATTATTAGACGAGGACAGACATAAGATCATAGAAGGTGAAACAGAAATCTCTCTATTCCCTTTTTCACCTGAAACCCAGAGCATGAATGTCATAACCACAAAATGCATCTCCAGGTTGGCTCAAAATAACACAGATCAGTGAAACAATCACTGCGCTAGCCGAATAGGTTGCAAAGCTGGTGCAAGTCTAATGCCCTTCAGCAGAGCAACATTTTAGCTGATGCTCTACAGTTGCATACACACTGCTGTGTCTCCAAAGCTAACCTTGATAAATTTGATCTATACTGGAAGATGGGGAGTATTTTTTTCTTTGAAACTGGACTGTATAAAGAACAGCATGGAGGTATTACGGTGTGCAGGCACCACTAGTATTACCATCAAATACAAGACTCCACCTACTATCCAAGCACCTGAGTGAGGGTTGATCCCTCTTGAGTGGGGTCTTCCTCACACTTTTCTGTATGGGTATATTAAGTTAAGCCTGTTACCGAGAATTAGCTCTTACAAAGGAAGTCCTAGAAATTTCCAGTTTCCTCCTATTTTCTTTAGTGAAAGAATACCAAATATGTCAGACATACCAGAAATGTCAGTCTCTTTCTTTTCTGTCCAGCATACTTTGGTGGTTGTGGGAAAGATGCAGACAGCACATGCAAGCTACATTTTTCTTGCAGCATAAAATAGAATCTGCTTTTTTATCAGCAGATAAAAAAGTTCAGGCAGTACAGTATTAACCATCTTCTCCAAAAATGATGAGAAAGAGATAATTTAGTTTTCTCTTGGGATGCTGTTGTATGTTTTGGTGATCCTCCTTCCTTAAAAGGCTAACCTTGGAATTCAGGGCAGTAATCAAGCTGAGCTTTCAGTAAAAGGGCATAGAAAGCATTCACATCTGAACTTCAACTACATAAATTCATTGCTTTACATTTTTGAAGCTTGCCTATGAATCTCCCAAGCCAGAAAGGTTAAAAAAACCCAAACTTTGTCATCATTATCTCAGATCATTTTCAGTCAAAGTTAAAATACTGTGGCTTCAATCAAACAACAAGTGCGGTATGATGACTCAGAATGGCTTTATCTCACAACAATAAATAATAAAAAATCCCAGTGTAATAAGGAGATGGCTTATTTCTGAGGATCTTGATCTACTGCCTGGGGAGTGACATGCTCAAGTTCCTTTTCTGCCACAGACATACTGTAGGACCTTATGTGAATAATAAACCAGTCTGAACTTTTCCCAGGTATCAGTAGCATTTCTTTGTTTCAAATGAATGTTGCAAGAGAAAAGTAAAATTATTGAAAAGAAAATTGGTTCTTTTTCACCTGAAACCAGGAAAGTCTATTAAAGACGACTGGTGTGCCTGTAGGCCAGGAGTGGGGACCAGGTGCAGCTGTGTGCAGAGATAGAATAATCAAAAAAGTAGGAAGTTTTTACCTCTCTTGGGGCTTATCTGTCAATAATGACTGTCACTTGGATACTTTCAGTTGTGGTGGAAAGTGACTGACAGCTGAATAAAATGACATATTCAGATGGACAATTAAAAATGGCATCTACTTGTGAGGTAAAAGTTTCTGGCTTAATGCTTTTTGCTGTACATTCTGAAAAAATATTTTGGGAAAATCCTCACTTTACTTCTTGGAGGTGGGAGGAAAGCTCAGCACAAGCCTGCAGGAAGAAGAACCAAGCTGCTCACCAGCACTGGAAGGTTCCACAGTGTGCCAAGAAGCCCTAATTGCCTTAAGCAGCCTCACCTGGGACCACAACGCACACACATTCTTCCCATAGGCTTAGGGCACCATTTAAGCTCAGGTGTGCTGCTTTTTCCTTTCCTGAGCTGTGGTATGGGTATGTTTGTCTCTAGCTCTGCCACCTTCCTGGCTGGACCTCGGACCCACCATGTACCTTTGGGTTCTGTGCTGCTCCTGGCTGGACCATCCCCTCACCCTGCCTGTCAATGGCCCTGTCTTTCAGCACACAACTTGGATGCTGCACATCCTGGTAAGTGAGAGCCCAGCCAGTGCTCCTGCTCCTAGGTCATCTGCTCCCAGCCCCATGAGGCAGCCCTGCCTCCTGGCACAGAGGCCCTCCTACATGTGCTCAGTGGGTGCTTTACAGGGGGTAGGGTGTGCACTGTGAATTTTTTCATGGAATATTTTAGCCTTGCTGCTTTGAAGCAGTCCTAGCACAAAGTCTTCTCAGTTTGAGTTGTCTCTGTATGTTTTCCTGTTCAATAATAAGACTGATAATCTAAGCATTATTGTAGTGGTCTATAGTATTACTATTGTTCTGGATGTCTTATGAGCAATGTCAGAGGATATTCTAGTTTTCATTAAAGGAACCAGACTCATGGGAATGAAAGCCTTATGTCCCTGCTGTTCTACCCTATACTTGCCTTGTGAGAGTATCCTGCCCATGCTTCCTGAACTGTGGATCATTAGGAGGAAGCTCAGGAAGACAAAGGCAAATCCCATGTAGCTGCTGGCTCATATCAGCCCGAATAGTTAGAAGATCCTTATGGCTGTGTCTAAGACAATTCAGAGAATCCCTCTGTACATATGTTCTGGACAGCAGGGACAGATGGGGAAACAGAAAATGTTCTCCAGTTCTGTCAGTGAACCATGACCAAGTTCACATACTCACAGATCAGGCCATGAAACTGTTCTCAAGACTTGACTTAATTTATTCACCACTACC
>NW_015090774.1:4614368-4798192 GCF_001431845.1 Calidris pugnax | reverse complement strand
CCCCCCCCGACCCTCGAGGCTGCAAATTATGAAATCTTGAAATTTTGAGCCCTTTAAAAGATTAATTAGAAGAAACCTATAAAACTTTAGATAAGGGTGTGTGGATTTTTCTCCCCATGTGGTTACAGCACAAGTAAGATTCAGAATTCTTTCCCAAACTTCCTGCAACAAATTTATCTTTGGGCTGGGATCAAGCAGAGAATAACTTTGGAGACAGCAAAGGGCAAACTGAAACCACAGGTTATACTGAGGAATGGTTTTAGCTAGCACATTTTATTACATGGTGTGTGCTGTTGTAAGCACTGATGTATAAAGTGTCAATTTTGAGACTTTTGGAGGTGCAGATGGAGAGGAACATTTCATAAAGGCCATATATCATATTTTTCATCATATTTTGCTTATGTATTGTATTCCCTAGATCTACTCATTCACACTATTACAAGGTAAAGTCATAACATTTCTATTTTATGCCAAAATAGCCATCTGTAGCCATCCACTGGTGAATTCATATTAGTAACGATAATAGGATTGAGAGAGTAATTGTGTGCAGGTTTTTTGATATTTAAAAGGATGGATATGCACAATTTAGCTCCCTACACTGAACAAGGGCACTCTGCTTGAAATTAATCATGAAAATAGTAGTAAGTTTTGTATTTTGTGCCCTGCTTTGTAATGAAAAATATTGAAGCATATTCTTTAAAGAAACACTGGACACAGTCTACTGTATATGCCCAAGGGACAGAGCTCTCCAAATTCATTCATCAGATTTCTAAGCAGAATGTTAATTCTACAAAAATAAGAAAGTTACATACATACATGAATTTAAACTAGCCTGAACTTCAAGAAAGAGTTTTGCTTCTTTAGGAGGTAACAAATACCATCTTAACCAAAAGCAGGCAAATTCTCTACTGCTTCTAAGCTTCTGTGGGTGTAGCAGAAAATGTAGGAGATAATGTGAATTGTGCTAGAGATCCGGTTAAACCTCCCCAGTTCTCTGACTCAACCAGGCAGTAATTCAGAAGTGTTGTGAAGAGGATATGTAAATTGTGCACTCTTGTCTGCTGAAGTAGTAATCGTATTCCAGCTGGGTACAGATGAAGTGCAAAGTCATGTTTCAAGTCCCAAGGAAAAAAATGGTAGTTTGAAATGCTCCTTAGTTTTCTTTTAACATTTGCTATTGACATAGTTTTCTGCTGGTCTTGTGTATGTCATTCTTAGTGGGTCTATACATAATATATGAAGCCTGGGTGTTTACCAGGGGCCTTTGGATTCCAGAAGGCAATAGGTGCCTAAATGTGGGGTGAGTGCTTCAGGAAACACCTACAATTTCAATGGTGCAGTGCCTTGAGGACTTTGTCAAGCTGCAGATCTCTCAAGACAAGACTTGAGAGAAGTTCCCCTCTCTATCATGCTGTATGAAAACTACCCTAAAGGAGAATTCAGGGTAGAAAAAATTCATGCTCCAAAGCATTCAGTCCAAAACCACTGCATGAATTATTTCAATTTCAGCAGCAGCTGCTAAGAAACAGCTCACTGGAGTGTTTGTAAAAAATCCTCATAGATGTGGGCTTAGGATCAAGTTTGATTTTTAGAATAGGATAGCATTTTTTTTGCATATAGTGTTTAACTCTGATATATGCTATGCTTTTCATTAACTTGGATCAATGAAATGTGTTTTGGGCAACAGTTCAGCAGAGACTGGAGGTGGAATCGTTTGCTTGGAAGGTGGCCAATCTTTACAAAAGAAACCTTTATCTTTCTGTGGTTTAGCTGATGGATGCTGAAGAAGTATTTCTACTGTGTGAACAGTTTACCTACTACTTCTCCCCTTGGTTCTGGGAAATGTCTAGTAATGAAGACTACACGAGGTCAACCTCATAATTATAGATGTCACTACAGTCTTTCCCCTTTCATAGATACTTTAGATCATAATTTTCAAAGCCAAAAATTATCCTGAAATCTAAAAACTACTGATTGTATTAACCAAAAACACTTAGTACCTACTGAATATCGAAGTTTCTGAAGTAAAAAAGTTTAGCTCTAGCTAAAGGCAACAAAATAACTTAATGCTACAAAAACACAGCACTAGATGGATTCCTTGGCAGTCAGGAGTGCTGGCTGACCAGATTTCTGTAGTTGAACACTACCAAAAATGTTTCAAACACTTGATACCTCCAGTTAAAAAGGAAAAAAAAAAATCATCTCTCTTAGCATATGAAACCTTTTTTTTATATAGAAAAAGTCCCAGAAATTGTTGAATCAGAATTATTATATATGCTTAATCTGAATATAGCTATGTTTTGGATTAAAAAAATAGTTTGTTAATCATTCTTAGTATAAATTACCTTGTGCTGGTACTGAGATAAACATATGGCAAAAAAATAAAAACCATCTGCCCCAGAGATTAGTCCTGGCTGCCAATAGAAACATGTGGACAGACACAGGTGATTGGGAAGAAGAGTCTTCTATAGTGCAATCAGTTTTCTTTTTTTCATAGACATAATACTCTAGTTTATTAGATATTTATATTAGATACAAGAAAGTCTCACCTCTGTAGTGACTTACCAGAGTGTCTTTGTTAACTCAGACCAGACAGTCTAAATCTTATTTCCTGTAAGATTTAACCTCTGCTCTTGGCTAATCAAGTCTAAACAAAATTACTTAGAGCTGATGGATGATTTATGCACACCTTTGTATTACAGTAGTGCAAACCTGCCAGGAAAATCCTGCTGAAAATTTCTAGTGGCTGTCTGCCCAGTGGAGACTGGAAACAAAGAAGTCTATTAAATTTCTTACTAAACATTGCTGAATGACAAATGTAACAGGTAGGACAAAGATTCTGTAGAGCAGGTAAAGCAATGTCTAGGCTGCTAGCAGAACCTTGAAAATTGTATTTGAAGTAGAAGGAAGTTCTTAACAACACCAGTATCACAGGCTAATGTAATTGCATGTGACACAAAGACTGTGCACAGCAGTAACGTGTTTTTATCAGACAAACTCTCATGCACATAAATCCTTCTCCAGATCTGAGAAAGTAGCAACAGACTTGGGAGCTAAATGTGAGCCATTGACTTGCAGATTAGGGAGGCACATATTGGTCAGCTCAGCCTGGAGGTCACTGAGCTTAGGTGATGGGGGATGAAGCTGTATGACCAGTGCAAGTGCATTGTCTTTCACCTTGTATGCTTAAATGCATGAGAGGAAGTAAGGTGGTTGAGAGCTTGGCAATGTATCACCAGTATTTTGGTGTGCTTCAGCTGGCTGGTGCTCTTATGTGTTTGGTGTGAGCATAAAATATGAACTTTCTCTAGCAGTAAATCTTCTACTGCATATGGACTCAGATTAGTCTAGCAATGTTTTGCTGAAACTGATCTCCTGCAATTTCAATAAGGACATAGGCCAGAATGTTTAGGTATGGAGAGAGAATGAAAGTTATGTGCTTAGAATAGACACTGTAATAAATCTTTTAAAACATTCTGTGGCCATTTACATTAATTATCCAGTATCTAGGAATACCTCGAGTATCGCAGGGTTGAAAGGGAAAGAGGACACTGAAAATAAAATACAATAACATTTAACAGCTTAATCTTGTATTCTCTGAAGCTTCTAGTTCATGTGCAGGATTAGGTTTTAAAAAAGCATAACAAAGAACAGAAATATTCTTCAGATACTTTAGTTAATATCAGCTATCTTGTAAGGTAAACACCTAACAGTCAAGAGACAACTTTGTCATTTTAAAAGGATATAGGATTCTTTTAAGGATTATTCTTGTAAGTTTGTCTTATTCTTTTTAGACATTGCAGATGCTAATAATGTTTTCAAATTGTAGTCTTAACTACTTCAGGCCAGTCACATCACTTAATACAATGCTTTTTTTCTCATTTGACTCATCTATTTTTGCAGTTTTTCTAAGAAGGAATATTGTGATTTGAATATATGAATCCTTTAATATATGTAGAAATTATAGACAGGGAAGACTTTAATGTCTTATTTCAATGCAGTTTTAGCAATGTGCGGTTGAAAAGTGGACTTCAGGGACTACTAGGAAGCTCCAGACCCTTTAATGAAACACGATCATATTGGATTTACATTTTTCTCAGTGCATGTAGATTGATATGAGAAATATTACCACCATAAAAGAGAGATCAATTGATGTATACACATTTTATTACTAACAGGAAAATATTGATGTGGTAAATTATTTATACTTTAGGTAATAAAATAAATTTCATGGAGAAGCCAAGGTAAGTTGTGACTTGGGATTTGTGTTAATATTAAATTCTGGGAGTGAATTGCATAAGTATCTATGTATATATGTAACTAAAAAACAGAGGGGAAGAAAGCAGAAAACATGTTTAAAAAGATTGTGAAGCAAAAGCACAAATACAGTGGTAATTTCTGTATACTGTTTATTATGAACAAACTACCCCTTTGGTAGTGTCTTTGAAAAAAATCATGCTTTCATTCTTTCTCATTCACTTATATTTAGATAATTCTTATTTATATAATCTAAAAGAAACATGTTTTAAATAATGCAAGTAATAAACATCATTCAGGGTTTACCTGGGAAAAAAATAAATCATTGATATGATAAATTGTGCTTCCAGTGTAGGAAAAAACACTAATAAGTACAGCTAATCATTCTTCATTACTGTGCCACCACATCTGCACTGCATACTTATAAAACAATGCTTTCAAACATAATATGCTCAGCAATGTTTGAACTGGTTTTTTCCACTGCACTTTCCTTGGCTAATACTACTAGATGAGGCATTTCATATTCTGTTTCATTTCTTTGTTGCTATGCAAAAAGGTTTTCCCTTAGGAAAAGAAGACTTCCTAAAGTACAGCACTTGAGAAACATATTTAAAAAAACTTGCTTGCTCTTGTGAAAGTTCTGAAAAAGGCAATTAATTTCTTATTCCTTTGAAAACAAAGCTCTACTCTTCACAAGCAAACAAATAACTAATTTGTTTGTCTAAAACATTTGACTATATTAATTATCTCTTTAGTATTGACCTGCAGAAGCACATGACTGAGGCATTCTTGAAAGAAGAGTTACTGTTGCAGAGTAGCTTCAGCTGCAGTATTTTCTTTGTTTTTAAGCCAACAATTTTCAGGAATTGTTCTTCCAATCTTTAGGGAAAAATCAGCACAGACGCATTTATCTGTAATGTTCAGTATATATATAAAAAAGATATGCAATAACGCCAAGGACTGTGAGAGCATTGACAAAATGTTAAAATACTATGCATCGGATCACAGGCATAAATTCAACAGAAATTAAGTTTAAAAAACAAAAGTCACTTGTGTCGCTAGTGTTTTGCAGTGTGTCATGCTTTCCCAGTTTCTAGAGAACAGATGTGCATAGCATTAAGCATTCATCTTTGACAACATTTAAAGATAAAGGAGTAAATGTGCATGAAAAATGAACCACCTTTTTCCATCTCCTCCTACTTAGGCACAGATTTTCCAGTTTGAAGATCAGATAGACACAGTAGGAGATGTAAAAAGTGATGCCTGCAATATGGCTACTTCTGCAGCTGGATTCTGCAGAGAGCTCTGAACTCTGCAGCTGCCAATCCTCTGTCTTTTTTAACAACTAATTTTCTCTGAAAATATAAATTTTTTTGATAGGGAAATGAGTGGAGCCTTAAGGAAAGCAAGGGATAAGGAGACAAAAGGCTAGAAATCTTTGCTCTGTAAATGCTGTCCAGCTTAGTTCAATTCTTTAATGGAAGGATACTTGAGAACTGTGGCTCATCTGTAGTTGAGCAGGTCCATCAGGTAAACTGAAGTATCTGTGTTTTGACAAGAATTTGAATCTAAGGCAAATTACTGGAAGAATGGAATGAGGAGTCTAAAGCTGAGGCGCGCTTAAGTCATCCTCAGGAAGAAGTTTCTGATGGGCAGGAATAAAAGCAGGGAATCAGGGGTGATGGCAGCTCAGTATTGCAGTGGACCATTTCAAACCATTACTGCCTGTCACTTTTATCAAAACAGTTGTTTAACCTGTAAGTGCACAGATGCAAGCATAAAAATAAGAGCAAGCATGGAACATATGGTGTGTGACTCAGGACTGCACTTAATTTTTAGTCTGTCTGAGCCGCAGTGAAGAGGCCACATGTAGCAAAGAGGATGTATCACCAGGGTTTTTTTCCAAAGTTGGACTGCGCTGTGGATTCTATGGTTATAGATCAAAGGGCTTCTCTCTCGTTTCGCTTCAACACAGGAAAAAATCCAAAGAGACTGCATGCCAAAAACAGTGCAGCTAGTAGTATATGAAAAACAATCTAAAAGAAAACTCCCCAAGAAGGGCAACTGTGTATTATTCTTCACCAGTACCCAAGAGGTTTCAGCTGCCACCACCCATATACGTCAACTTTTCTGAATTAGACATTTTTTTTTAAAAGTATTTTTAGGTGGATACAGACTAGCTATTTTAAGTAGCCAATTCAGTGTGGGTAAGTGTGTTCAGTTGTTGTGAACTCTGCCGAATATCTCATATGAAATGATTTATTTTTTCAAGTTTTGAAGTGGCAGTTAAATGTAAGTCAAGGTATGCCTCTCCAGCTAGTCCTAGCAAAGGAAGACCTTTCATATTTTAATTTATCTTGTATTGCTTTAAACACTCTCTAGATTGCAAAATATGTAGTAATAATTTAATTAGTGAAGAAGGAAAAAATTAACAGAAATCGAGCAAATCAGAATCCCAGCCTTACTAATATCTTAAGGAAGTGAAGCTTAACCAGCACATGCAAGATTGGTGTTGAGGAAAGCCCAAAGACACTATAGTTCTGAATTGGCTTTAGCCTGCTGTCATAAAAAAGTAATAAAAAGTACCCTTGGAAAAATAAAGTTAGGCAGCAGATAGATATAGGTCTTAAAGTTCAGTGATTGCCAGCAATTTTTTCTCAAGCTTACACTGACATCTCATGAAAGTTTCACAAAATTTCTTTTGGACTATATAATATCTGATGAAATACTAGGGCTTTTTGCTATACTGAAGATAACTAGTCAAGTTATCTTTAGGACACTCTATTTATGACACACTGTCTAAATTGAATCCTTTTTCAAGTGGAAATTCAGTGTAACATCTCTTGTTAGATTGACTGCACATGTTTTAGGAGCACAGGCAAAGTGGGGTTTGAATGGATAGATTTACTTGCTTACTTCAGGAAGAAGATTGTGTTAAGATTAGGTTTGACCAGCCATCACTCTTTCTAGTCAAGAAAAATATTCAAAGGAGTAGTTTCAATTTTTTTATATGTGCAGGCCTAACTTCTAGTTTTCTTTACAATCTTGAATCCACAGTATTCTTAAAAGTTTCAGTAGAATTACTTGACATATATTCAGCTGAAGAATATTTGGCTAATTTTCAATAATAATGAATACAGCAGATGACCTGATGTATTTGAAGCAATCAGGAATGCTCACGTTGGATTGGTATTATATCAAATGCAAAGGATGGACACTTGCTGGTCCAAGTGCAATGAACGCGGGTCCCTATGACCAACACAAACCCCCAGCTCCAGCCATTGAGTACATTATGGGAGATTCTCTCCTTGCATTTACTGATGCATTTAAACAAGCCTTTTCCAATGCAGATAGGAGGGATTTTTTCTGGTTAAACTATTGCCATTAATCCATTTAACTGATATATTTAGTCTGGTTTTCTGTTCATAGGTTATTTTGAAACAATTTATCTTTGGTGTACATAAACAATCCTAAATGATTCAAGCAATGGTTTACAAAAATACATTTTGCTCTACAGCTCTCTGCCATCCTAGTTTGCATCAGCTGCCTTTTATTTGGCACACTGGCTATACACAATTTAGCATACAACGGCATAACTGGTACTTTTATTTCAATGTCATTCTCTAGTTCCAAACCTATAAGAGCTTTTGAGCTGAGCAGGCAGGTTTTTTGGTGCAAATTCTATTCCTCAATTCCTGATACAAACCCATTGCAAACAAAGCTGCATGTAAACATTTGTTGGAAAAAAAAGAGTTTAATTATACTGCAGTATCACAATTGTTTTTTCCTTAACATCTGTGTGTTTTTCTTCAGGTTTTATTTATTTTTGTACTTGTACCTGTCCTCGACTCTACCTACAGCATGTTTCTCAGAGCTGCACATTTTCTGTTCAAATGATGGCTTGATGAATGTCTGGACTCAGATGACTTATATTCAATCACAATAGACAGCTAGTTTTAGGCTTTCTTGAAAAAGAAAATAAAATAGTGAAAAGTAAAAGAACTCAGAGGAAACTTAGAAGAGGGATTTACTCTGGGTGTGCGAGATTGCTTAATGTATTGTTTAGCAGATTTTGCTATCTTCCTTTGTAGAGATTATTTTAAATTAATTTCTGCTAGTAGGAAATAAATTGCAGTGCTGGAAAAGATGCCATGCACATTTTAATTAAAACATTGGACATGGCTGAATAACTTAAGAGGTTTTGAAACTGAAGAAACTTAACTCTCACATATACATGTAGAAGGAGAGAGATGAGAGAGATGCAAGGATGAATTACTTCACGTGAAAGGCCAAGTGCCTAATTAAACACTGAACACTAATGAATAGACATATATATGTTTCACAAGGAGTGGGTTCTGCTGTTACAGATTGATCTCTCATTTTTAACACCCCTTTTTTTCCTAAGTGCTATAGATAATCTCGTTGTATAATGATCAAACTTTCCTTTGATAACAAGAAGGCACCTCAGCCATTTTATCATTGCCCTATGAATTCAGTTTTGTATGGTAAAATCCAAGAAAAAATATTTTCTGTTAAAATGTCCTCAGTGTTTCTGTCTGCTCTATGGGGACTAGATATGCTCTGCCTAAATCAAAACACCTAAGCTGTCTATAGTGTAGATGCTAGGAGATGCAGAAAGCTAAGACTTGTCTTTGCAGAGGATCTGTTCCTTGGCACCAAACACTTTCTGCTTGTGAGAGCTTGGGCCTTGACCTGTTGTTTGGTTGGGTTTTTTTTCTGTCATTGTTTAAACATAATAACCCCCTTTATGAGGTCTAACATACTGCAGTATATTAGTTTTCCCAGAGAAGACCTGTAGATACTGAAGAATTCCCATATGTGCATAAATGTACATACTGTGGTCCGAGCCATAGGAGTGTATCTATTTGCTCCCTGCTTATCCAGCAGCTTAGAGCTCTTGGCAATGAGCTTAGAGTGAAACAGCAACAGACTCTGTGGCTGAACCGGCCCTTTCTATGGAGGTGACATGAAGCCCCTTGATAATACTTGTTCTGTGTTGCTTAGAAAAAAGGGGATCATCATAATGAGGGTTCAGGTCAGCCAGGGTTTCTTGCAGACATGCACCGAACAGGAGTTTCAGTGCCTGCTTTCAAATACAATTACAAGTCACTTCAGTATCACTGACCTTGACACTGGAAATGGCAGAATAGAATTCTGAATAAAAAGACTAACCCTTTTTGGTTTTTTTCAGTAGAAAGGCATCTATGAAATGTGGAGGAAAAAAAATTAAGTGTACTAACCATTTCATCCTGTAATGAACCTGTACACAAAAGGTACTCAGGATACCTAGCATGGAGTGCAAAACCCACTGCTGGGAAGGTAGGCTTCCTGCAGGAAAAAAAGCAGTGGATTGTCTAGGGCTGTCTCACAGGAAATGCAGGGCCACAGGGGTGTGTTGAAAATGAGATGCTGCGGTCAGTAGGTACGTTCAGGCTTCAAGCTATAGGTCTGTTCCTGGGTCCGCACCCACTCTGCCCATGAGCTTACTAAGGCTGTTCTTCTCCCTGTAGAAATTGTGGTCCTTACTTTTGCATTTTCATCACAACTTGGAAACAAAAGTGCTTAGCCCTGGAATTCTAGGTTTAGTTTTATTGTTTATAGTTTATTATGTTCAGTTTGACCTCCACTACCCATCCTTTTTTTCCAAACTCTATTGGCTTCCTGTCTGCCTTCCTTTCAGGAGAGTGTGTTAGTCATTAGCAAGTGCTCCAGTGCTGTTCCATTGAATTCTGTGGAACTTAGACAATTTAAGACTCATCTCTAGTTTTACTAAAATCAAACTTTTCCTCTAGATTAAGTACAAGTTGATCCAGAACTTGGAGTATGAACTGAAAATGTCTTTTTCTGCATGTGGTTGCTTCCAGCTGTTCTTATAAATAATGTCACAGACAAAACCATTTAGAATTAAAACATCTTTAACAGGCTGACTTCCATTTTCCAAGCAAAGGATTGTGCATCCTTTTCAATGTTTTGGTTTTATAGTCAATTTTAACACTGTGATCTTAGTAATTTGTGCCACTAACCTGCTTAGGGACAGGTATAGAAAAAGCAAAGGAAGATCAGGTCTTGTTGTCATTGCAACCCCAGTTAACGGCCTTGGAGTTAGGGCCAAACTCATATCTTCTGTCTGTGGATCCAGGGCAGACAACTGCTATGACCATTTTCCACAACTACTTCAATTTCTATTAACAATTCAGTCCTGAACTATCCTCATATATGGCTATATAAGCCTTAGTGGTATAAATGGAAGAGTCATTCATTTGAATGTATCATTATTCAAAATGAGAAATACTGTCTGGATATGCTGATATTCATTATCTATAATTATTAGATGCACCTGTGGTTTCTAGACATTCCAGTTTGAATTCTATATTAGACTTTTAAACAGCCCCAAATGATCTTTCTATTCTGTTTTAACCAATGAGCCTGATGTGTTCTCAAGTGCCATAACATTACATTTGGCTGATGCAACAGTAATACATATGGTTCCTCTGGAAGACTCAAGTGCAGCAAGTAGGACATACAGTTACCAGGGAAATGGAGCATTCACCATTCAGGTGCTTGGATGGCCTGTGTAACAGTTCACTGAGCATTTTATTTGTATCTGTAAAAACAATTTATTAATATTACAGCATTATTATTTTTAAAAGTCCAAATTTATTCAGATTAATAATAAATCCTATATATATAAATTGCTATTGTTTCCAGTACTATTGCAGGATTCAGTAGGGTGTGCCTTGCAGTTAGCAGATCTTGATTCAAGATTGGGAATCAATGGCTGCTTCAATGAAGTTCCATCTAGGTATACAAACCAAAAAAATTTCAAGCATTTAAAGGATTAAAATGCAAATGATGAATTTTCAAATATAATTATCCACACTGTACTTTTGGGTTGGAAGTGTTTAGATATACCATGGACCTAAAAAGCTGATGGCAGAGTTCAACAGCTCTTGTTAACTTCCTTTATTTCATATGAACTTTCTCTTTTCCTTACAAAAGTCATCTGGCAAAAAGCTCTAATTTACAGAAAACTTGTTTAGTTTACATGCGTATGTATCTGTGTATTTTGCTATTAGAAAAAGTAGATCTTTCCATTCATTCTAAAGAATTTCTGAAGCTTTTCAAGCTATGCACCTCCATATTTTTTCATGGTAAAAACCAGGATTGTGCCTGTATGTCGAAGTCATTTGCAAATAGGTTAGCACATAAACTTATAACACTGCTGTTATATCTGTCTCTGAGCTGGAACAAAAAAGACAGCTTATACACAATATGATATTCACAGACAGAAGAAAAATAATAAAAAAACATCCAGGGCAAGTTCTTATTCTTTTAGAGAAAGTGCTCTGGGAACTTTACTGTCCAGGAAGGTCCAGGTCACTGGCATGCTAACCTCCAGAAAGTCATTAGACTGTGTGATCTACTCTGTGTCTAAATTCTCCTGCTGTTCCACCTTGATGCTGTAGGAGCAGAAAGTAATGCTTACAAAAGCATGTGATGAATGTACAAAAGTACAGGTGAATACTTTTCTGAAAAGACCTTTAAAACGCTGAAGGGAAGTTGTGTCTTAATCATCTTGGTAAGGGGGTGAAATATTCAGGTGTATCAATAAGAAGTAAAGTCAGTGTGTGAATAATCTATTTCCAACTCCCCATTCAGTTTACCCTCCTGTGTAAACTTCTCTGAAAATTAGGCTTATGCTGGCTGTTTGTTATAGTCTGCCCTCTTTTTGAGTGTCCTTCTGCTAGGCTTCATTATTTAAAACCTGTGATTTCTGTTGGCAGAGGACCCCTGTTGTGCTGTCTGGATGCAGCATGCTATGGTTGGGACCAATTAGTAAACTTGATCCCCTCCCAAAAAAACATCTAGGCCTCTGCTTATCATTCAATTGATGAACATTCCTTTACTGCCTCTGAAAACGTTACAATCCACTCTCAAACTTAAAAATCTTTTTGATGTCAAGAACAGAAAAATAAATTGGTATTTAAGTAATTTTCCTGCATAAAGAAAACTAAAAAAAAATACTTTCACTGCAGTTATTAACTTCAGAGTTGAATCAATAGATAAGATGTATAACTGAAATGTTTTAAAGGTTGGAATAGCATCTAGACCCCTATTGCTTCCTGCAAAAGGAAGGTGTGAAAATGTCATAGAATAACCAATTGTGCTAGAACCTGTGCCCTGTCAGCATTGTTGGTGACTAACTCACCTCTCTTGTTTAACAGTGGGTCAATATTTTCCTTCTGTTTCTGCTTGTTGTTTCCTGCTGTTGTTTTACTTACCGGAAGAACCCTTTCTTGTAGTTTTTTGACATCTCCGGCCAATTTGATTTTGAGCTGATTTTTTGCATTTCTAACTGCATCTCTTCATGTCCTGCTAATGCCCTTGTAGTTCTCAACAGGAATTCATCCACTTCTCCATCTCCGATACGCTTCTCTTGGTTTTGAGCAGACTCAGAAACCCACAGTTAAGCCAAGTGGATCTCTTGCTCTGTCTGCTTCCCATACCTTTAAAGGAGATAAACTGTTTTTATGCTTCCAGGAGAATGTTCTTGAAAAATTCCCAGCACTTGCTACTTCCTTGATCCTCCATGGAATCCCTCCCAACTGAGCTCTGACCAAAATGAAGTTTGCTCTTCTAAAATCTAAAACCAGACATATATTTTAAAAATCGATTTCCTTTACACAAGAAATCTTTAATCTTACCTCATATAACCAATAATCTTTAATGGCTAAAGTAATTGAGGTAGGTTATGCATTTAAAAACCTGTTAGGAAACCTTAACTGTGATACAGGTCTTTCAATCAAGTTCAGGATTTGTAAAGCAGCCTATCAAGTTTAACCTAAAATTGCCACAAAAAAAAATTGTTAATAACTCATGTAAATTTCCTGTTAAAACTTTCATTTAAATAGAGATTGAGCTAAGAACCGAACACAGCACATTCATGCAGAAAAACTGTACTGAGTAGTTATGCAAAACAAATGAATACCAATTTTCTCTTTAAAGTTTCATTACCTATAGCTAGAGCCATCAAAGAAAGCCTGGTGAGCAATAAAGGACATAATATTACATAGCTGAATAGCATCATCAATCTTGAAGAAAAATGAAGAAATTCCTTAACCATATATCTTTATATATGACTTCAGCTCCAATATATAATAATCCACATCCTGGTTAGAGGTTAGAAGCTGAAATGGTAGCAAGCATGCAGCATAACAGCAGATTTATAACCCAGTGCTTCTAGGCTTTTTCCCACAACAAAATCCTCAATATCAAAATTCTTTGAGGTCAATTTTGTATCCAAATACATTATATCCTTACAAAGATATTTTTTTTTAAATTCTTCATTAAGTTTCAGAGGGAGATAGGTTGCACTTGCTGCACAAATGTAATATTAAATGGTTGACTCCACACAAAATAAAAAAAGAGGAAGGAACAAGGTCCTTGATATCAAGTCAGATAGCATTTTCCAGCTATTCCCACATCTCAGCTGCCAGCTCTAACAGCGGCTGTGTACTCTGGAGTCACCGGTAGCCCAGTAGGTGTAGTCATAGGATGGGTCTGAGTATTTGCCAGCTTGATCCTTAGACATGATTTTGGGTTTTGTAGTCTTCCTACTATGGAAAAAGCTAAATTGTATGCCAGAGAGCAGCATTTCTAAGACAGCAGAGCTTGCTTTCCTCCATTCCACAAAAGCGTGCCTCCCTTATATGGCTGAATTCAGATCAGTCTGTCACCTCTACGGGCAGCTGGGACTGCCACAAGCGGATACACTTTTGGGTACTAAATGACCCTCTGTCCTCGGTTGAAGCCAAAAACCAATTTCTGTTGATCCCAGAAAGAGAAGCTTAACAAACCTAACACATCAGGCTAAGAAGAGAGCCAAACACATGGTACACCAATAATCCTTTTCAGGTGCTGCTGGTGAAACTGTCAGGCATGCTAATTCTGCAGAGATTTTTCTGAGCATCTCAGTTGAGACTTTTTTTTTTTTTTTTTCCAGCCAATATCATTTATTACCCTGTTGAAATGTGAATGCTATAATCAAGCAAAAGGAACCTCTCCTGTACTATCAGAGGTGAAGCTTGTTTCCTTATCATGTCACTAATTATCAGCACAGGTTTCACAGAGCTTCTTGCAGGATAAGGGCCTTTATCATTAATTTCAAAGTCGTGCTTTAAAAAGTCAAGAAATGTAAGTTCTATGTGGATGTTCTGAGTGCATTTTCAGGAGGTTTTACTCTGTTGGGATTCAGCCTAGATCAACATCTTGTAGATAGAAGTAATCTTTTTTCACTAAGAAATGCAAGTAGCTCTTCCACATGTATAGTAGTCAAGTCTGTTGTTGGCCCATTTGATTTAGTGCCCTCTACTGTGGGTACAAGGGGTGCAGGGTCAATGGTGGTGCAGCAGGACATTGGTCTGCAACTGTTACACCAAACAAACAAAAATGAAAGGTTTTAAAGGTCTTCTCTACTAATCAGTGGCAGGCCACTTAATACAACCTGTTGAGATATTGCAAACTGCCCTTCAAAGGACAAGTTCTTCTAGCTCATACACTGCCCCAACAACACAATTTTGCTATTTAAGTGCTAGTTCTCAGTACATTACATTTTGAGTGCTGCCTTCAGCAGAATAGTTCTGGTTTTCTGTACACAAGAAACAGATTGAGTTTTCCCAAGCTATAACCTCAATCTTCAAAAATGTCATGAGAAAATAGTACGCAAAGGAGAAAAAAATACCTGGCAATGCATACTTAAGTTATCACTAAGGCCTAAAACTATTTTCCCAAGCTAAAAAGTTATCTTTCCCTAGTTGTCCCAGGAGAAAGAAGTCCCAGTGATGAAGGTAGTTTGCTAATGGGCTTTTTCTTATAGATACTGTGGACAATAGCCGGTAGTAAATTAATTAGTTTAGAGCTACTGTTTGGCAGAAAAGCTGCTGGAAGCTGTTGAAAAAGCAAGAGGCAGAAAAGGAGTGATAACTTCTGGTCAGTAATTCCCTCATAACAATCACGTTCTTCAGAGTATCAGGGCAGGTGCCTGCGAGCATCTCTTTCTATCTCTTCACTTCCATGCTTTTAGAGAGTGAAGTGTAGATGTTAATCTAAAACTATCAGTGATGTATGATGGGTCATGTGTAGCAGGCAGCACTTATATACTGCTGATTCTCCTGCCGGTGTTTTTTTTCTTACTTGCCAACAAAACTGGCTGCTTGACACTGACTTTTATTAAAACATTCCCTAAAACTCTGAAGCATATTCCTTCACATAGTCCTCCCACACCAAGCACCTATTTTGCAAAGATATATAGTTTTAACAGGGCAGGTTTCCAAGTGCTATATGGGCAGCTGTTAAATTTAAAAAAATAATAATTTGGAGAATAGGACACTTCTATGAAGGTTCTGGCCCAGGTCCCCTGCAGCCTGGCACATGTTCCCATGGCTAAGCAACCAGGCAGAACAGGTGGTAAATGGCAATGGTTTCTTTTCCACACACACACAGAGAATGAAAAAAAAATCTTTTTTTTTTGAGTAATAAACTGAAAAAATGTAAAGCCTTAATTTTTTTTAAAAAATATGACTTTATTTTCCAGTCAGCATAGATCAAAGTCCATTGCTTTGTCTCTGCATTCCCTGTTGTTTTTCTCTTTTATCATTACTGTAGCCAAATACCTCCCTCCTGTCCCATTACTCATCTCTTCTGCAATTAGTCAATGACATGCTGGGGAGCTACAGCACAAGCAAGAGGGAAGATGTTAGTAAGACTCTCCCTCTTTTCCCTTCCACTCCCACATCTGCAAATATAGATGTGCTACTCATTGCCAAGGGACACTTTGCTTAATTTTTGTTTTTAGATAGTCTGATGTTCATCAATTTTTTCAGCTGTTGACAGGGTGTAAGTTGACACTTATTTTATGACCTTGAATCTGTAAACACACCTGTCTCATGCAACACAAACAAAAATGCAGGAGGACACATACATGAAGTTTTCTTAGACCTAAGTGTCTGTTTTCCAGTAATAGTTTCTCCTGGCTGTTTAGATCACTTCTTATTACTCTTGTGACAGTGTTTTCATTACAATTTGGTATGAGAAATGGAAGAGTTAGGCAATTTCCATACGTTTGTATTTTTGTATGTTTCTGCTATTTGTATGCTAGAATACATTAATGTATTGGTGTTGGTAGTCAAAATTATCAGACTGTTTGAGATTCTTTCATAAGTGTAATTTTTGGCAAGAATATGGGGATTAGAGGGTTAACGTAAGCTAACGTCTCATATAAGATTAATTAGCAGAGAAAGAAACTGAAAATACATGCAACAGTGATATCAAAATGCTAAAAATATTAATATTCTAACTTCTTTTCAACAACAGATTTTCTGATGCAATAACATATAGAATCTTATGCTAATAACCTCAGACAGTGGTGGCGCTGGCGTTTATCAGCTGAAGGGACTCAAAAAATTCAATAGTAGATTTTTGTGTGTGCAGGTATGCACAGATAATGCAATGGAGGCTTTTTGGAAAAAAAAAAAAAGGTTGTTAGTCTGTAAAGCACTTTGGTTAGTTGTTGTTTTGTTTTTTTTTCCCCTGGTAAACTTATTTTCATGCTTGGCCTGAGTTGCCGTGTGCCAGTCTTTATGAGCTTAGGGATGGTCAGTGAAATCTCCAAAGGCAGCTCACAGGAATGTCTGATGACTGCAGTGTTTCAACACTGGGGTGTGCTGGGAGGAAGATGATTTGTGGTTTTTTTTTTTCTGTAGGAAATTGTTAGATGTTGTAACTCATTACACATCGTAAAAAAATTTGCACAAAGTTTGTTGTTACTTCTGCTGCGTTACAAACCACCCATGAAGTTGAGAAGAGACAGGCAAAGACTGTAGTGATGTTTGTAGTGTCATGGAGGGGATGGAGCTCACTGTTCCCAATGTAAGAGCTGCCTCTGACTTCAGGGATCTCCCTATTAATTTCAATATAAGTATACATATATCTGCTTTGAGAATCTCAAAAGCATATTCTTGATTCTCTGTCTTTTCCTACAATATAGACAGAATTGATGTCAAAAGCTAGATGGAGGAGAGCAGCACTATCACTGAGAGACAAAAAGAGCTATATGATGGTAACTGAATATTCATTATCCTGGTAATTATCAGACTCAGAATAACATGTCTGACAAAGCATTTTAGCAAATGAGGGTAAACCATTCTCGTTAGTACTGAAACATATTCTTTTCTTTTTTTTTTTTTTTTTTTTTAAATAGTAGTCATTGAATAACATGTCTGACAAAGCATTTTAGCAAATGAGGGTAAACCATTCTCGTTAGTACTGAAACATATTCTTTTCTTTTTTTCTTTTTTTTTTTTAAATAGTAGTCATGCAGGATTTAGAAGGGTTAAAACCTCACAGCGTTCCCTCCAGGAAACACTGAAACCATTTAGCTAAGGGAAATTACAACTAATAATGCTTTGAGCTCTCCAAATTGCCTGCAAATGCATTTTGCTGCAGAGCCTGTCAAAATCCCTAGAATTTCAGTATCCAAAGGCTAGGCAGGCAAGAGGAGGGTGGTCTGGTAGGAGGAGGCCTGGCCAGGTAGCCCAGCAGAACATGATGTATTGTGCTCTGCTCTGCTGATCCTATTCCTGGAGGAGGGTTGGGCATTACTTGTTGTAGGTTTCAGACCAGCGGAAGCTATATTTTTAAAAGGGCAGATTAACAATCAGAGGACGTTTTTTTTTCGGTCTGTCAGCTTGATGTGAGTTTTTTTGATGTTTATCGTGTCTGTTTGAAGCTCCTGTGGCAGGCATTTTGAATGTTAAAATAAGCTGTGAGGAGGTGGGCTAGTGGTGGAAGAACAAATAGTAAGATGTGCGTGAGAAAGGCAAATGGAGATCTGTCACTTATCACACGAAGTGCAGAATAATAAGGTGCAAAATCAGTTTTGAAATGACTGCTATTTTGAAACATTCTCCTACTTCAAGTGGATTTTTCCAATAGCGAGAATATTGTTTAAAAAATGGATTCTTACATAATATGCATATTTAAAATGGCTCCACTGTAGTTATATTTTTTCAAGCTTTCCTTTAAAAATATTTATTCATATGTGATTAATATAAGAATTTCTTAGGGAGTGAATACAAATGATGAGAGATTCTTAACAACATTCTAGTGTTTTCCAGAAATTACAAGTAAGGAATCACAAGTCATAAACCCCGATGTTCTCTATAACCCCTTGACACAAAGTGGACATTGGATAGCATTATTTATTGTCTCTGCCTCAGTTTAGTCTCTCACAACATTAGAAAAAATTTAATTTATTAGTGGCTCACTCAAGCTTTTAGGCTGTTCTTTTGAGTTCTTTAGAGAAAAGATGCTACTGAATAGAAGAAAATTGAATAAACAGTGCACCCTTTCAGACACCTTTGCATTTTGTTGAACCCAGGAAATAAATTATTAGAAATAGTCTATGCTATTCCCTATTTTTGTAACTCAACTGCATCTCAGATCTAGTCTTTATTATTGGCATAAGCTGTCATTTCATAGCCATTCAATCTTTAATGTTGAAAAAGCTTGCAAAAAATTACATTTATGTAGAAGGGTGAAGTAGCATAAGTGTTTTCTTTTGTTGGTTAGTACTGCAATGCTTGAGGTGAGTGGTTAGATTGCTGCAGTTTATGCCTAACATATATTTAGCCTAATTAGCAAATGAGGTCAGCAATTAGATAGCTAAAGGGGATCAGTGCATGAGCCCAGCTATGCCATAGAGGTTATAAGAAAAAAAGCATAAGCTAAAATCTTTGCATTAGCTTTAAATCGCAGAAATGCAATGCCAGCAAGAAGAGACTGCCCCAGAACTTGCTCATAGAGGACGGGAAAACCATCTGATCACTGACTTTGATCATTGCAGCAGCTGCTCATAAGGGTAATAATTTGGGAAATAACTTATTCATTGCTCATATCCTACACATCATCTGCTAAACGAACCTCTTCTCTGGCAGGTGGGTTTGGCAGGGAAGTGGAGGTAGTCTGGTCTCTCTTGAAGGAGTCACCACAGGCTGCCTACTTGGCAGTAGCAGAACCTGCACTAACAAATAACACAGACTTGGTCACCACAACTGTTTGGGTTTTTTTATTCCTTATTTTGCGTGGCAGTGTACAGCTTCTCTGGCTCCTTCATTGCCTGCAAGCTAAGCAGGATCAATGGTCTAAAACTCCTTGAATCACCACCCATGAGCCCTCATCTTCAAGTAGTCCTGAAAATACTTCACAGAGTTGTATAATCCAGTTCCTTGGCAAGAATCTCGAAAAGAGGAACATAATATAAAGGGATAAAAGAGAAGCTGTGTTTAATGAGCACACATGTCTCTCTGTCATAACAAATTACCCTGTGATGCTCATGATTAATTGTGCTGCCACTTGTATGGCAGCACAGGAACGCAAGCCAAATAAGCACAATGCAAAACTATCTGCAAAATTAGTAAGCTTTTAAATTTAATATTTATCACTGTCTGCCAGCTGTGACAATCCGTCGACATATATGTGATCTTGCCTGTGGAGTCCTGAATTATAGAGCCTTGGTTCAGTGCAGGCCCAACAAACCTATGCAAGCTGATGAGCCAGAAGGTGCTACAAATTAAAATTAATTTGTGCCAATCTCTCTTGAGCTAGTTGTGATACTGCTACGTTCCACTCTGCTTCTTTTTAAGATATTCTGTCACCGTTCTTTTCCAAGTATGTCATCTTCTTTTATTCTTTGCATACATTTTCTTGTAATTGAGATATTTTTTTCCTTCTTGTACCTGGTACTTTTATTACACGCCTGTTTCCAGTTTACTAATGTAGTGCTACTAAACCCGAGTTACAATAGCACCGCAGAAATCCCAGTCCAAACAGGCTACAAAGGCTCTGTTCAAACCAAGATGTCAGTTATGGGTGAACATTCCAGATTAGCCTCAGGCATTCTACTTCCTGGGCTTGTGGCATAATTGCTCTGCCTCAGATAATAAGCTATTTAGAGATATATTAAGAGAATATAATCGGAACAAAAAAGTTTCTAAAATATCACATCATGGTGGTTATTAATAGTGCATCTTCTGGTGCTTTTAATTATGTTGCTTTCCATTATTTTTCAAGGCAAAAGGAAACCTCTCAACTTCTTTAGAGACTAAAATGTGGAAGTAAATTAAAAAATTCCACCCATCATGGCAAATTATATTTCTGGAATGTCATTAAGAATCCAGGTAGCCTTTGAAGATTTGGGCTTTGATATTTCTGAACTTTGCTCTCCCTGGCATCCTACCACAGGAAAGATAATTGACCCAGACGGAGCGCTTTTGAGAAATCCTCTTTCTAACATTGAGGGAGGCCATAAACTCAGGTTCCAAGTAGACACAAATATTTTTGATCTCCAACCCCAAGCTAAATGCACAATCAGTAGACACTAGCATCACTAAGCATTTTTCCAGTCTCTGGAAGAGCAGGTCAGTAACAGAGTGATGTAGGTTTCTCAGCTCTGTAAGCACCACACAGCTACACTGCCAGCCATTCCATCTGTTTCTACACAACTGTATACACACACCTAGGAGGGTAAGGTTACAAATTTTCTACTCAGCAGAGGAATATGGTGTTTCCATTGAAAGAATCTCTCAGTAAATTGCAAACAATCAGACAAAGTGGTTTGCAGAGTTCTATAGTACAGCTAACTAGGTGGACCAGAGTCTATCTAAAAGAGATTTAACTTCTAATTCTTCTGTCAGCAAAAATGATATAAAGAACTGTGTTTTTCTTCTCAAGTAACTTATCCCAAAAATATATAGAAAGAGATTTAGAAGAATTATTACAGCTCAAAAGTTCCTCTGAGAATGAAAGAGATGGGTTTTAAGAAGAAACACTGAGGCTCTGTTCCTGGAAGAAAGTGCATTATTTAGCTTATTAATGGACAGCATAAAAGCACCAACTGAAACCAGTGCAGAGAAAAATCAGGATAAATAGCTCTACAAATAGTGGCTTCAGTTCTTTCCTGGAAATTTTTTCAATTAACTAGAGTAACCTCTAGGAAAGGTGCAGTAGGAAAACGTTCAGCACTGACAGATGGAGACATAAAAGTATTAATTGGAATTTTCTGAGACAGTACTTAGCTTCTTTAATACTTGAAACAGAAAATTCCTGCTTTCTGGGAAATTTAATTTTACTCATTTTTATTTAATGATTTTTTCCATAATGAATTCCTGAATTTATTTGGTGAGGTGATGTCTGGTTTATATATGGATAACGTTATTTATAAGCTGTGGAAATGCACCAGGGTTAGCACTAGTCCATACTGGTTTTTATGCAGCTCTGAGCTGTCAGAGAAAAATTATGAACCCTGGATACATGATAAATTGGGTGATTTAGAAAAGAATCTACTGATGCCAGTGCTCCATTAACAAGGGAAAATGAAATGCATGTTTAATATATCCAAGCCTGGTTTTGGGCTTAAGGACTTTGCTCAGTGTTACTCCCAAGACAAGAAAGTCACAGCACAGTATTTATTTAAAGAAAATGGATGAGCAAGAGGCAATTCTGTCCTTCTAATCTGCAATGGAAAAGCAAACAATAAAATAATTCAGTAGCTAGGGCACAGCTTTCAATCCAGAACCAAGACATCCAGCTTCAGTTGCCCTGAGAGGGTTTAAGTGCACACTTGTCTTCTTAGAAAGTAATCTTACCCCTTGGCCAAAGGCTGCTCTGAGGCTTGAGGGATACTGCCTTGCTTGCCTGTTGAATCTCTAACACTGCAAAAAATTCAGATTGCTTTGGGCAAGAAAAATGCATCAGGCTGTTGGCTGGCTATTCATTTGAAAGAAAAGGAGAGATGGGCTTTAATAACTATGCTCAATCATTTACTTCACCCAGTTGCTCTTAATTCTTATATACTAAAACAGCGTTTCAGAGCAAAGGCTGCAAGCAGGACCCAGAAGAGACCTGCAGCCTCTCAGGCTGCTGTCCCACTGGGTTTCTTTCACCCCATGAACCTTGGCTTCTTTCCTGCTCTGCGAGGAGAATGAAGGAAAGATTCGCAACCACATTTAAATGCAATGCCTTTGGGTGTCCAGAGAAGGAGACTTCAGGAACAGAGGTATCTACAGAGCTTGCGTGTTGCAGGGGTAGGTGGTAGTTGACTGGGAGATTTTGGATGCGTGACTAAATCTCGTATAAGGTTCATAAACCCTGTTTTAGATCTGTATAAGTTTCCTATGACTTAGTTGTAACTTAGTTGTGCTTTTAAAATGCCTTTTAGAGAAGCTAAGAGATAGTGAAAATAGACTTGACATAACTTAGAGGGCATTTTTTTAATCAAAACAAATTATTTTTAAAAATGTGTATTGAGTACTGTCTTTTCTTGGGCTCACTACAACAGTAATCAAGTACTCAAAATTATTAACATTCATTTACTCATAAACATTCTTATTCCAATATCAGCTATATTCCAAGCTAAAAATGGCCACAGTTCACCAAAGTATTTTATATTCTCCCACACATCTCCTACACATACTTTCATGGAACTTGTTTGCGTTACTCTTGGGCTATCTTCAAGGATCAAATCCTGTCACTCTTCCTTAGGTTAGCGACACCTCACTCTGCAAGAAAAGTCGCATTAATTTCTGAGAGCTTCCTTTTCTCAGACCTCTCCCGAGTTACAAAATCACACCGTCTTTCAGCAACGTACCTGATGCTGACAGCAATTAAATCTGAGAACTTCTGCCAATAATCTTTCACTCCTCAAAAGAGCAGTGACTTGGCAGCGAGGCGGGATGTACTGTCGGGTTGTGGGCAGCCCAGAGCTGGAGACAGCCCTTCTGGCAGTCCTCCCATGCCATGCTTCCCCAGGTTGAGTTACTATTTTCTTGCTTTGCATGCGAAAACTACTTTCTTCGTGTGACATGCTACGTTCAGACACTGAGGTGATGAACACTAAGGGAACCCATTATGGAAAAAAAGCGTACATGAGGGGTAGAGCAGCTGTCTCCAGGCCTTGTATCTGTGTCTGGGCTCTGGTGCTACTTCAGGGCAGCAATGCAGAAGGTCCCATTGTGCAATGCAGAGCTGTAGGTTATGTAAAGCAGATGCAGTAAAACCTGGCACCAAGCAAAGTTTAAATCTGACCCTGTCACAAATTGATTATTAAACACCACAGTAATTTGCCCTATAGCACTGAAGTCTGAATTGATCCTGATACTGACCTCACTTACCCTGGTGGGACTCTATTGATTTAGCACAATTTTACATCAATGGGGGCAGAAAAGGGTCATGAGATTAGCTGTAGGTAGGTGACTTGGTACAGCATAATCCACACTGAAACACTAAATATAAATTACTAATTTCATATTTTTTAAACAATCTTTGCTATTTTTTAAAATAAAAGGAATTTTGGTGCTATGTAATGTGTCTCAAAAGCAGGTTATTCTTTACTTGGATGCTCGGCTATGGCTTTAGTTTGCAGTGATTATGACTAATACATCTAAATCCTGTAAGAGAAACAGGAGGTTCTTCAGAGTTCATAAACATGAGAAACTAAATGCTATCTAATGCTACAATATAAATATATTGTATTTAGAATACCCTCTAAGATATTGTTTTATTTTACTGTGCAGTCTACTGCTTCATACCTAATCTGAAGCAACAAAAATATAAGGATAAACCCTGACATCTTTCTGCTTCTTTATAATTATCCTCTGTCAAATTCCTTGTGATTATATTGACTAAAGTTTTCTTTGTTTTGCCTGTAGCCGAAACACATTTCTCATTTATAGATTACTTTATTCTGTTGTTTCATTGTGTCATAAGCATATATTTAATGTTTATTTATAAGGATCAAAGTGAATTCTATTACAATGCAGTCATCATCAGAGCTATTAAAAACCACATTTTCTCTCAGCATTTTCCTGACATTGAGTTCTGGTTCTAGAGAATAGAGCTTCATTTGTGAATGAATTTTTTGCATTTTTTTCAATGAACAAGAATGACCAGGCACACTTATACATGTCTACGATTTTAAAAGGTCATGCCCAAAAACTTAAAATAATTTTTTATGAAAAACAGACAGAAGCTATAGGCAGAGCTACCTGCTGATAAGAATTGGTTAAAAAACAGACCCTTATTAGTGAGATATTTAAGTCAAGGCAAAAAGAGCAGAGGAAAACCAGAAAGGTCTTTCCCAGGGTGAAAAGCAGCAGCACTTTGACACCCTTCACTGTGGAAACACAAAAGGGTACTAGCTCTGTGGTTCATGGCCCTCTTAGTCCACAGATCTTGAAAGTGTGTTCCCAGCTATGGCTGTAAGATTACTAAATCCCTGGTAAGTACAGACTGAGGGGGAGGACAGCAATTCAAGGACAAAAACACTGCTTTCCCCATCCTTGCCCCCTCCCCAAGTCCATCCTCTATCTTTCACTGAACATCTGAGCATGCTTTTTCTGTTTCTGTGGTGGTGTGTTCTCCCTGTTTCCTACCCTAGAAATTTTGTTCCCATGAGAATATGATTATAGGTCAATTATATTACTGTATTAGTGGACAGCCCAAGAGCCCTTGGAGCTCTCCTGTACAGCAGTGGGCTGCACAACAGGATCTCCCCTTTTGTGAGGACACTTGCTTAAGGTTCTACTTCTTGAGGTTGAGAAATTCCTTGCCACAACAGATTTTCCGTAAGTGACTAATAACATGCTAAACTTTGAAATCTTAGCTAAGTAATATAGTGGGTTGATTGCGCATATATACTTTAGACATAAACCGTTGACCAAGTCTGGGACTAGGATTGGATCCAGCCGCACCTGGACTCCTCTCTGAGAAGGAGTTTAGAAAGCAAGGGGGTCCTTTCTGAACCTCGTGACTCAACGGGAGGGTGTACCTGAAAGCTTATTTGACCCTGTCCTCTATGCAGTAAATAATAGAGTGTGCCTTGACATCGAATCTCTTAAAACACTATCGCATTTACTACCGATTTTGTTAAATCACTGTTTCACCTTAATAAATATTTCACTACTTCACTCTAACTAGTGAAGTTAATCACTCTGTCCGTGACAGTTTTGGGCTGACAGCTTCCTATACCCAACTAAATACGGAGTCCAACTGTGCTGCAGGCACCTTGTGTATCTTAGAAGTGGTGGGGATTTCTAGTGCAGTTGCCTCGGCAGAGCCGGTGCAGCCTCTCTGCCCGCTCCCACCCTGCCAAGAAGCCATCCTTCCCTTCCACAGCACAGCAAAGCCCCACGGCAAACCTCTGCTTTGTGAAGTCATCTTGGGTCTCTATGCTTTAGCTTTCATCATTTTGTGGCTTCAAATATTAAATAAGAAGCGTGTAAATAAACATTGGGGAAATAGGCAAGTCTGTGAAATGAAAGGGTTGTTATTTCCATCTGACTGAGAAATGTGCTGTGATCTGGCCCTTCTGGCTGCTGCAGTTCACAGTTTGTCATCTCTGAGATATATTGCTGCAGACTCCCCCTTTCCACCAGTGAGGGGAACAGAAGGGATCCCATCAACTCCGCATGTGCACCCTGATGACCCATCGACTGCCAAATCCCCTTTAAGGCCTCCTCAATCTCTGGGTTCTTCAACAAGCTGTGCCTAAAATACCTCCACCTGCTTTTCCAGCAGTTTTCTGCTGTCAGGCAATATGGCCATTAAGAAAGGTGAAAATTTATTCTTTTAAACAATTTATTCTTTAATTAATAAGTATTCTTCAAAATGAAAATAATAGACTATATTAATAACAGCATTATAAGTGCTGCTGTTCATTCCAACATCCCTTCTGTAAATAATGAAGACAGGAAATAAAGGTGCTTCATTCCATAAGCTTGCACTTGCAGGAAGTTACAGTCCCTGTGTTCATTTCACCAAATTAAATTCAGTTCTTAAATTCACTATGCCAACACATACCTTGTTCATTTTCCAGCTTTCCAACATTTTATATTCCAAACATTCATTTACATTTTAATTCTGAGAGCTACAAAAAAAAATCTTTTTGTTTACGAGTCAACGATTCTGATATTACATTTCCAGACATTGTATTTTCTTTTAAAATTAGAGGAATGGAATTGGTTTACCAATATACATTACATATGTATTTCATATGCAGAATATCTCCATCTCTAATATTGTCTATATTTTCTACTACTGAAAAACAAAGGATATATGTTTATTACATAAAAATAAGTAAGTCTTTCTGTGTTTTACTTAACATTGTCTAATTATACATAATGAAGAACTCCATACACCTTAAACATTTTTCTAACTCATGATGTAATTGAGTTTATTTTTAATAAATAAGTCCATTCCCAAAGTTATTTTATTTTTACAGCAGATGTCTGCTTTCCTAGGAAAGAAAGAGCAGGCTGAGGGTGGAGGGGGAGTGTGTATGTGTGTGTTAATGCTTTTTACTTGCTTCGTAATTTCCAGACACTTTGTCTCTGGGGAAAAAAAAAAAACAACCAACAAAACTTTGATGTAATAGTCACAAGGAAGGGAAAGCCTTTAGAATAGGCACAGGGAAGGAAGGTCTAGGGCATTTCTGTAAATGCCTGAGCTCTCCTGAGAAGTCAGGGTTTAAGGGCTTCTGGAAGAATGCCAGCATCCCCACCCCAAGGATATTGCTGTTGTCAATAAGTGATCAGGGAACTATCTAGTATAAGGACCTTTACTTTCTTCTGTCAGTCCTTTCATGTAAATTTCCTCAAAAAAGACCATATAATTCTCTGAATACTGAATTCAGAGCTGAAGTCCTCTATTATTCAGCTCCATGCTTCCTTCCTCATTCTCTGTGGCAGAAAAGAAATGAAAGCAAGAAAGGGCACAGACCGAAATAATCAAGTGGAAAGGCCATAGGTAGGTTTTAGACTGAAAAAAACCCCAAACACTGAACATTGACAATCCTTAACAATGTGTCAAGCAATTTGATCATGAACTTAGCTGCCAAAATGTCATCACCACTTAATACCTTAGCTACTTCATCATACTTTGGCATTTGAATTGCTATTCTTGCCTTCCCAGTCCTTCACTTGCCCAGACCTCTGATGCATATTGCGCTACATATTTTAACTTTCCTAATCAAAATAACTTCACAACTCACCAAACCCTCCTACGCTACTGAGCCCATTTCCATCCCCTGATTTTTTTTCTGTCTCACTTTCCTGAATAAAGTCATATAAATTAGTGACTAAATTTTAAAGACAGATTTCTGATGGGTTGATTTTTAGAGGTTTTAATGATTCATTTTATGTTCCAAGCCTGCCTTCTCTCGTCTTCTTACATGGTACTATCTTGGCAATGGGAATGTAGTACATAATTGTGCACTTTTCAATATGCGTCTTGATGTGTATATATATGTATATATTGATACATATATACACACTGGCTCTAGTAGTCACAAACACTTCTGCCTCCAGTCAAAGAAAAGTAGGATCTTCATATTCAAAGGGAAAATGCTAGATTATCAAAATCAGGAAAAAAATAATTGTGCTAAATATTGCTTAGTAAGGAGAAAAAGCAGAACGTTCAGGTGTATAAAAATGTATACAAACATGCATATTCCAACAGTCCTCCATAATACTGAAACCAGTACTTACACCTATAATTAATGCAAGGGGAATAAATCACATTAACATGTAATACTCTTTCTAGTAGGAATTAGGAGCTGTTCACAATTATTGTCAAATTATATCAGTAAAAATCACATTCTTAGTTGTTAATTATACTAGCACCTAAAGCAGTCTCTAAAAATTGCACAGGTAAGTACTAATAACAAAGAGAAAAACTAAAGATGTCTTTAAAATCCTCAGATGTTTATTTGTTTAAAATCAAGCAGTCGTGTTATATGGACAAACAAAATTGCATCTATGCAGCCTGAACGTTGGCTTGGCTTTTTTAGCCAGCTTGAACTGTTAGAGTGATGAAAGGTAACTCCTTGCCACCTACACTGTAGAGCGTTGTTAATTGTAACACTGCGAATGACAAAAGGAAATATCTTTCATTGTATCAGTTTGCTCATCTTTGAGATTTACATGGGGCACCTTTCTATTATAACAGATTAAAGGTGGAATCATTGTTCGTGGTAAAGAATTGTAACAATGCTTGAAAATGCATTTTATTTTGATAAGTTAAGCTCCTCTTATATTTTTTTTTTCAGGTTTACCTTAATTTCATGGGTGCTCAGTGTGAAGAGAGGTAAGACGTGATTCAATTTTCTGTTAATGTATTATCTTGCCTTTAAGAGAGTGACTGGAACTTTGTTCCTTAGCTAGTATTTTAGATAGATGTTATGTAGGCTTTTTTCTAAGCTATTAGTGCTCTGCCCAAAGGGTGTTCTCTGTTTCAATATCATTAAATTACATTTAGAAGATAACACAAGTATCGATCTTAATAAGAAGTCAACATTCTGCATTGGTAAAGTCAGCTGCAATAGATATTACATTTTTGGCAAGGCTTGGAAATTTTTATGTTTTTTATTGATCTCCCTTCCGGTCTAAGTTGCTGTTCGATAGCTGACTTACTAACCTAGTTATTTCATTATAACAAGTGACAAATAATACCGCTTTTAGACCTACAGTGCCCTATTTCAGATTCTGGGATTCTAACATAGGTTCAGTCAATACTGGTTCAGGATAAGGGCTATGCCGCCTTTGTGAGGAACACATCAGCCCCCTCCAGAGGTAGAGTCACAGGATGGACACATCCACCGCTCGTGTCTGCCAACAAAGGTCAAAATGCAAGTATTAGCATTCAAGAACGTTACAGTAGTTTGGATGTTGCCTGAGGGATATGTCTAGCAACTTGAGACTCAAAATCCTGCCTCCATCTGTCTCCTGCCAAAGCGCAGTAAAATATGCCTGTGCTCCTTATGCTATCGCTCAGGAATGTCAAGAGAGTCACCTTTCAGTATGAATCAGGAAGAATCACTTGTGAAAGCAAGCAGTGTGATCAAGTTTTCTCCTGTGAGCAAAGGTCTCTACTGTAAGAATAATATGCAAATTTCATATATCTAGTCACCTAACAGAATAGCTAGAAACTGCTTAAATGTCAGGTGGAGGTGTGCTTTAGTAATGTCCTTCTCAGTCAAGACCCAGCTATACCATCGTAGACTGTAGATTTGAGCTGAAAACATTATCAATGTACCTAATTCTTCTGATGCAATGCTGTTTTCTCAGCCAACATATGCGGGACTAGATGTGGGGTTTTTTTATGCTGAAAAGGTCTAGATTCCCATAAGCATTGCAAAGATTTGTGTCATTTTCTTCATCTTTTCCTGGCTAAGTAATATCAGAAGAGGAAAGAAAGGATCAGAATGGATGCAGGCACTTCTTAAACAATAGAACTGAGTCCAACAGTAATGAAAGCGCAGTGGGCACATCTGCTCATTTTTAGTGTTATGGCAGTGACACTGCATTGACCAGCGATGACCTCTCTGCTGCCTCTACTAATGATCTAATGTCACAAGCTTGTAATTGCATGCACTGAAGGCAACATCCTGACATCCAAAGTTTTCTCAACTCTATCAGATAAGTGGGAAAGAACAGTAAAGATCAGCCCTTTATCAGAGTTTTACACAGTCGTAAAAACCTTCATAGCTACTAGGACACAGATACTTGCAGACAAAACTACTCATTTTTCCTTTTCAAGTGTTGAATAACTGGCTAGCTCTTCTGTAATTTCTATGTCCAACAAAAAAATTCTTAAGCAATTAAATAGACCTACAGCTGAAAGGTATCCCATTTTTCTGACCAAGGAAACAACCAGTGACAGAAGTCCACTTTCCATTCTTTTCTCCAGGTCTTATCTCTCCACCACCTCTTGTGTCCAAAACCATCCACCATTTTACCTATTTTCAAACAGTTACTTGCAGTATATTTATTTTTTCAAACAGAACAGAATGGTTTTTTCTGACCTACAAAAATCACAGGAGACAATAAACATTCTGTTCATCATTGCGATCTTTTCAACAGTACAATTTACCACTTGCATCACTTAAAAAGTAAATATAGTTGCCACATACCCACATATGAAAATCTGAGTGAAATACCCAGATGGAACCGCATATGCTGACATTTTCCTGCGTCATCATCAAATCAATCTTACTTAAGCACGCAAAATGAAGAATCTCATCCTCAACAAAGATTATGCTGTACTTATTAGCTACGAACATGAAAAAACCAATTGATTACCTGTCAAGAACTTGAGCTCCCGCAATCCCTTTTTTAAAGTGAAATTGGTGGAAATAAGACTAAACACCTCAGTGAGAATATGTGGCTGTTATTCTGCACTGTTTTGTTTGACTGCCCATCCCTTCTGTTAGTCTGTTGCAGGTTCCATCTCCTCATTACATATGCAACAGAATTATTCGACCCTTTTGACATCCTTATAGTGTGAAGTTGGTTTTGTGGAACAGAATTTTTAGTCCACTGCAGACCATATACAAACAATACCTTTTCTTAACCTTCTTTTAGAGTTGGTCCACAGCATAGCTCCCAATGTAGCACAAAGTTACCCAGGTAAATGCTAAACTTCTGAGAATCAGATAAAGTGATCCAGAGCTGAATTTTGCTTGACTGTGTTTTGCCTGCTGCTTGGTCCAAAGCTAACAAGAATCTATTGCCAGCTCCACACTGTGGTCTGCCATGCAGAGATATTGTAAGACAGGGAGAACCAATGCAATGGGCTAATTGAATTACGTTAGGATTTGACAAAGCCATTAGACTCCAGCTGCCATTATTCCTATCTATACTGTATTGGAACATCAATCTTAGAATTAGCTGTCCGGCAATATTCCAACCTTTCCTCAGCCACTAAAATCCATATATGGCTAAGAATCTTAGCATAGGCGCCGTGTTGGACAGCTGGGGAAAGGGGAAGGTCCCGATAGGCTTAAACTGGAAGGATCTGCCCACTTTGGAATATAACATCTGTCCCAGCAGCCCCCGCTGCCTCATCTTGTTCCGCAGCTACAGGTCTGTGTGGTCCTTCGTGTATCCAGGAATGGACTTTGTGGCAACACAAGGTCTCATACTGTCTTGTCCAAACTTGAGCTGTTTAAGTGCCCTAAGGTTGGTTACTTTCTCGTACAGCCATTCTGGTCCCACGCATGGGTATTTATGAAATGTCTGCTTTAACAACAAAATTTTTCCACACCAAAAGAGTGTACAGAAGATATAGATCACCTTTTTTTTTGTGACAGGAATTATCAGATTTTCTTCTGCAAAGCCCTTTGCCTGTTATATCGGCATGACAGTGAAGAACAGTCAAGAAGCAGAGCGCATCTCATTGACATGAAACTATCATGTAATGCTATACATAACTTTCAACATATAAAGTGAAATAATTTAGACTGAAATACCATTTTTTTTTTTACCCATTCCCACATAAGTAGTTTTCCTGGATGTTACCAGGTAACCATTTTGAAAGCTGGTACCTCTGAAACTTGATAGATAGCTGGGAGTGGAAATGGTGTTTTTTCTGACACTATTCTTTTGTTAACGAGTGCATTCCTCAGATTGCTACGAGCTGCTCAAGTTTTTGTTGAAACACATCACATGTACATTTAAAGTATGTCCTTCACTGCCACAGTAATCACTGGACTTTTAAGCCTTGACCAGCATAAGAAATTAGACATATAGCAGAGGAGTTAAGTGGAATTTAAGAAGAGATGTTGTATTTCCATCACACGATTTCCCCTGGTGCACAGGCATTTGCTTCTGTGCATTCCCCAAGCTGATTCCATCTTTTCAGGCAGTAATACTTTAATGTGTAATTAATATTTGATATTTAGGATTAATGTTCAGGACTCAACTGAGTAATGTATTTCCAAAGTCTTGGGAAGCCCACCAGTTCACTTTTAATAAATACCACTAAGAAGCATGGCAATATATGGTTGCTTTAACTTCACACCCCCTTCTCCCTGGGAACGGCATCCCCTTGCTCATAGGTGTTGCTGTTTAGAAAACCTTTCTCACCATAAGGTTGAGCTTGGTTGTTTAACTGAATGGGTTCAAACTTACATAATCTGTGAATTGTATGAAGGTCCTAATCCTCCAGCTAGGTCTAAATGAGGATTACCTATCACTATTTTATAGACAGGTACAGCATTACCTAAATAAAATAAAATCATTCAGGATCTTCCTCTGGACCAAAACAAGGAAGAAAGAGGTTCCATGATTCCATAGTTCAGCAGTGAGGGCACTAACTTGACATGGTGAGATCTAACTTTATTCTCTGCTCTGAGAACTACTTATAGGCCATTTTTCCCAGTGTTACATAAAAGTAGAATTAAATTTGCGCATCAGTACAGCCTTGAAAAGAAAGTTACATATCTGTGAAGAAATGCTGTCATTTTGTATTGTTTATGATATGATCATTCACTAAATTTGTATCTTCAGTTGAGAGTTACCATTTTCCTCTTCACTTTTCAATATGTAATGTCTGTTCTTTGTACTGGGAGGCTGTCCTCCCGTGAGTAATCTAAAGTAATCCAGAGAAAAGGAGGAAAAAGTCAAGAGAGAGCTTCATTGATCAAAAGTCTAATGCGAACCTTCCTGTGAACCAAATTTTGGCAATATATGCTTGCCAGTTCTCCCACGCCCATCCCTCTGCAGCTCCCGGCTGCCACACAAATTGATCTGTTTTATACCTGGAGTAGCAAAGACATTGAGAGAGAACTATCTTTGAGATGCCAAATCTAAAACTGACTTAAATCCGCAATATTTTCTTTATTTTGGGGAACCTGTGGTGATGAATATTGTAAAACCTAAGAAAACTAAAACAACCATCAGCAGTTGCCATAATATACAAAAGGATTTCACTTCACAACAGAAAAAAGTCATTAGAAATTAATAACACAACTTGTATCTACACGATTCACATAATCTGATGACAGTAACTAGTACAAGAGGTAATAGACACAAGATTGAACATGGGAAATTCTGACTACATATTTTAAAAAAAAAATTCTCCTTGAGGGTGGTCAGCACTGGTTGCCCAGAAAGGTTGTGGAATCTCCACCGTTGGAGCACATCAACATAATCTGAGTAAAGCAGCTTTGAGGATGGGGGTTAAGTGAGATGACTTCTGCAGGTCCTTCTCAACCAAAGTTTCCCTATGATTTTAGAGTCTAAACATTTAATTCCACATAATATAAAATATAAAAATTACTTTTCTTAACCAGAGATTTTATAGTGGAAGTTATTCTGGTAACTATGAACCTACTCCAAAAATGGCCAAAGGTACTAAGGCTGCCCCTTAGTACACAGGTAAGACATTTAAAATCTATGGGCACGAGGCCAAGATAAGTACATTTGCACATCTGCAGAAAACAAGCTTCTTAAAATGACAGAAAAAACCAGTATATTCATTAAAGGAATAATGTATCTGGTAAAAAAGTTAAAAGTCTGAAAAGCGTAACTTGTCTCCATCTGCTTCAACAAAACCTAGACTGCTGGCTGAATTGATATCAACACTCAGATGAATTAACCACTCAAAAATATATCAAAACTAATATAAATCAAATTATCTTATGGACATGACTTATTTCTTTCTCTAAGAAACCTATGAAAGTGAATAAAAGAGTTGATTATAAGGCTGTAGACACTTCATCGGAAAACCTGTCTTGAAATCTATTTGCAGAGTTCAGAATCAATTACAGTAACTGAATGGAAAATCTATGTGCTAGTAATATTAATTTGAATTAATTAAAGGCACAGATACCTGAACCTACTAGAGATAACACAAAGTAAGGGTAAGTCTTGATAGTAGCAAAATACAATCCAACTATGGATTGTGGGAAAAAAATTGGCTCCAGAGAGCTTTTCCCTTTAGTCTCTCTGTGACAAAATTTATGGGCAATTGCACAATTGCAAAGAAATAAAATTATCTTTGCAGAATTTAGAGGCCAGGCAGGGAATTTTTTTGTTCAGTTTTAATGCATATGGAATTGAAGATGTATTGGTCAATACTGAATGTCCAGCAAACCTAATTATGTGGTTCTCCCATCTATGTTGGCTATTAACCACACCAAGAAGCAAAAAACATCAATAGGGATCACTGTAGCCTCATAATACAAACATTTTTTGTCATATTTTTAGTGGTAGTAGAATGAGGGTAATGGTAAATAGATGTATGGTACAGAAGATTGCTTATGAGCTTTCTGCCACTAAAATGATTCCCTTTGTATTAATACAGTTCTGGTTGATGTTCAGAGATCAATGTTTAATTTAGGGTAAGAAAGTTCACAGCATAATAATTCCTCTCCATTTGTATTTTGTCTTTCAATATTACACTAAAATAAAAACTGCAAGGTTCCACAGATTCTCTTTTTTACCATATAACCAGGACAACATCATTACCCAATTGATTGCGTTACCCAATGACCTCTGAGTGCATTGCTAAATCTTGTAGCAGTTCATGATGGCAAAGTATTTCTTCTACTGACCCATGACAAATTAGTGTTTAATAGTAAATACATATCAGTAGAAACTCTTGTACCTGTGCTCTTTCCAACTGTATGATTAGCTGCCTGATTATTGTTTAGTGATATTTTAGTAATTTATTCTCTGAAATCTATTTACTATTCTGTTTTCCTATAGTTTTTAAATTCTTTATTTAAAGATACCAAAGGGAGAAAATTACCCTTTTAATTCCATAGCAAAAATAATTGCATACAGCTGTTACAAATGTACATTATTTACTTTAATATAAAACTAGTGTAGTAAAACTAAAAAAATATCTCTGCTTTAGAGAGTAAAATACACCTAAAATTGTTCAAGAGCTGTGGTTCTCTGAAAGGGCTAGTTTTTTAGTTTCATTCCAGGCTGATATAGTGATTGTGAATTGTTACTTTCTTTATGCTACTACTGTACTTAGTGGAACAAGAGGTCAGAATATTGTACTAAGGTGTGACATTCATCATTCTTCATGTTTCATTAATTTCTTATCAACATAATTTGTTATGGTGGTAGGGGTTTAATGGAATAAATATAGGTCTGCTTTCATAGGGGTTTGTTCTCCCACTTACTAGCCTGTTCTACATGCAGTTGTGGCCATTCATAATAATAGAGCATTTTTAAAAATCTTGAAAATGAAAGTACTGTATTAAAGGGAAGCAAATGCCTCCTCACCGTATAGAATGAGAGGAAAGAGCATATTAAATGAAATGAAAATACCATATGACAATACAACATAGGCCTACCTGAGCAACCATTTGAAAACTGAGAAAGAGAGACTGAAAGCTCTGTCCTCAGGTCAGCATTCATTATAATGCAGACATTATCATAGTGCCTCCTGGGCATCTTGCTGCAAGGCATAACAAGACCAAAGTTGCACAACAGACAAGTGTCAAGAAGAGGATCAAAATCCAGTTTTCTAGAAGTCTGAATTTCTGGAGCATTCATCAGACTGCAGAGCCTCCTAGAATGACTTAACGTGGCACTCCCTCTTCCCTCAGAAGCAGTTACTTAAAAATTTGGGAAATAAATTAATATTGGGGAAAAAATATTAAGGGAAAGTAGCTTGGGATTTGAGGTGTTGGTGGATTTTTCTTCCACCTTTGGCTACAGAAAATCACATCACCTCTCTATGAATTTGGTGCCTTAATTGGTAAGGTCATTCACCCTATTTTCTTGTCAGCATCTGGTACTGCTATAGTCCAGCACCTTGGGTTAGTAACAATTATCAATGCCAGTCAGAGTACATCTCAGGATCTCTTATTCCTCAGCCTCTAGCACATTTGTGAGCCAAAATAAGCCCCAACACATTGGTAGGCTCCCAGAAGAGTGGGATGATCTTTTTATAGCTCTCTTCTAATGATGTCCTTTTAAACAAGATCGCTTTCCTAAATCAACCATAAACCCTTGTGCCTGTCTGGAAGACAATAGGAGAGCTTGATGGCTCTACATGAAGGACAGTACATAACCAACACATGCAAAGAGTGTACAGTTCATAAGCAAAACATTTAATAAACTCAGGAGAAATTTGCTATGCATGCAGTCCACAGCTAGCAGGAGGAAGTCAAGCTCTTCATCAAATCATAAGACATTTTTATCAGAGTACAGTTTGTATTATTCTTCACCAAATATTTTACTCATGCAAAACCTGGGCCTTCCTAAAAGAGATCAAACCCAACCTTTTAAAAAAAGTTACCTTCCTTTTTCATTAAGAAACAATGTTTTCCCTTTCAGCAAAAGGGAGGGGAAGTGATTTAGCCAGTAGTTTGTGTTATCCTGCCCTGGGCATGACTGTTATTATATCATGTGGCAGACAGGGCATGGAGTCTCATATACATAACTGAAAGAGCCAGTCAGTATGTATTTACATTTATTCTTTAAAAGGAAACATCTTTAAACGCACACTTTATTTCTCTGCAAAGAAATAGAACACTGTGAATGTTACAAAGCAAGTATAAACAGCCACATAAAATGAAAAAAATCAGACTATACTAAAATTGACTACATACAACAGAATTGTTTAGCAGTGTTTTCTAGTGAACCAAATAACAAACAGGGACAGTGAACACCTCTGTTTCTGTCTCCTTGAAAAGATGCTGGTTTATGTCAGTCTTGTTATTAACCTTCATGAATTTCCCTGGGACTGAATCTGAAATTTCATCTCAAAGAATCCCGTACAAAGTTATGAATGTTTGAAAACAGGAGTTTATCACGGAAATTCCTTTTCAGCCTCACAGAATTTCCCACCTGAGGCTTACCATTCCAAACATATGGAAATTAGGGGGGAACACAACCAGCAACATACACTATTACAAAAAAAATATGGATTAAGGCATGCTTTTATGCTCAAAAGTGGTATTGATTTCAGAGCAGCATAGACCCACAAAGGGAATCTAACCCTCTCCATTTTTCTGAGCTTTTCAAATTCAAGAAATCTCTTTCAGGATCCAACTTAGAATAAGAAAAAGTAATAATGGCTCCATTCTGTTCAGATAACTTTTGAAAGCAAATATTATATTCTTGATTTATAGTTACTAACTATAGAGAATGCACATCAGTGCTTACAAGGAGTTAATCATGCTCACTATTAAAAGCAGATAGTAAACACTTTTTTCCTTGATCTGTCATTCTTAGAAAACACTCTAGGGAGGATACACCACAGCTTCAGGAATAACACCAAATTGTCAGGTACCAGTAGTAAAATACCTTTAATATCTAATTTATTTTGTCTCCCTTATTTCCAGTACAAGATTGATCATTCAGGCCAAATGCACTGCAATATGTATCTGCAAAAAGTGGTGTGCCTGAGTAGCTGGGAAAAATACTTTACTTTCAGAAGAAGTTGTTACTGTAGGATGGAATATCTCTCCAGCAATTATGCATCAAAACTGCCTGTCATACGTCCTTCATCTTGCTGTCTCCTACTCACTTCTTATTTCATCCTTTATCCAATTCATGGGTGGATGAAGAGTCCTGTAAAGCACATTTTGTGTCTAGACCACTGTTGAAAGATTTCTTTCTGACACCTGTGCAAAAAAGAGTCTGTGACAATCTATCATGGTGACAGCTGAACATACATTAACTCTTTGAAAACTTTAGTGTTGTTGAAGTATTAGTCTATCAAATTAGTGGTTTCAAGGCCAATTTTGCACATTTAAGGCTCATTCACAGAACTCTTCTTTTTTCAGTTCTTACATGTGAGAAGGGCATAGTTTCTAACCACGCAAAACCTTTGACCTGGCGGCTTTTTTGATACAACTCAAGAAGCATTACTATTTCTCAGTCTGAATGCAGGAATAGCTATGTAAGAACACTGCAGAGACTGCCGAAAATGCTGAAGGGCTGATTGTATTCCACCCAGTACTGTTCTTCCATACAGGGCTTCCGCTCCCTGTCATGGTGCAGCACATTGTCATCTGTTGTTAGTTTCCTCTTCTTCCTCATAGGTAGAGCAGCATGTGTCGAAGAGGTTTGCCTTCACCAAATGCATTAAAAAACAGATGTTTTCAAAATACAGATAAAACTTAACAAAACTATTCAGTGTCATCATGCCTACTTGGCTGCATATTAATTAATGATGAAAAGAATATGCTGATTGTATTCCACCCAGTACTGTTCTTCCATACAGGGCTTCCGCTCCCTGTCATGGTGCAGCACATTGTCATCTGTTGTTAGTTTCCTCTTCTTCCTCATAGGTAGAGCAGCATGTGTCGAAGAGGTTTGCCTTCACCAAATGCATTAAAAAACAGATGTTTTCAAAATACAGGTAAAACTTAACAGAATTATTCAGTGTCATTATGCCTACTAGGCTGCATATTAATTAATGATGAAAAGAATATAAACATTTATTGTAAATATTCTGAAAAATTTACAAAAATAAAGAGCAAAAGAAACCAGAGACATACTCAAGGGTACTTAAATCTCCAAAAGTAAAAATGGATTGGATTTCTGAAACTGGAAAGCTAGATATACAAGTCCTGTAACCATAATTTCAAATGTATGAAGGCATTTTTAGGCTGCATATTAATTAATGATGAAAAGAATATAAACATTTATTGTAAATATTCTGAAAAATTTACAAAAATAAAGAGCAAAAGAAACCAGAGACATACTCAAGGGTACTTAAATCTCCAAAAGTAAAAATGGATTGGATTTCAGAAACTGGAAAGCTAGGCATACAAGTCCTGTAAACATGATTTCAAATGTATGTAGGCACTATATTTCCTTTTAAAAAAAAAAATAAAAAATTCCATGTAGATTAAAAAAAAAAAAAAAAAAAAAATCCATGTGGCTCCACTGCAATTTTGAAGTGTCTACCAGGCTTTGACCTCCACCTGCTGAGACTGAGGATGGACAAACCAAACAGAGGGAAACCACCTTATGATTCCATCTCCATTGAAATGCATTCATGTACATTTAGGTGTGTGGATGTGAACACTGTCTCAGAAGTAAACAGCACTACAACAGCAAATATATGGAGAAGAATTGCAGACCAAGCTTAGTCAAATGCAAATTTCTTCACCTAAAGTGATAATTTTATAGATGGCTTCATTTTCCAAAATGTTCTTATAGCTTATTTTTTGTTGCTTTCTCTATGACTCCAATATAATTATTGCAGTAACTGGACGCATACCCCTCTATTCCACTCTGGTGAGACCCCACCTGGAGTACTGCATCCAGCTCTGGAATCCTCAGCATAGGAAGAACATGGACCTGGTGGAACAGGTCCAGAGGAGGGCCACAAAGATGATGAGAGGGCTGGAGCACCTCTCATATGAGGACAGGCTGAGAGAGTTGGGGTTGTTCAGCCTTGAGAAGAGAAGGCTTTGGGGAGACCTTATAGCGACCTTCCAGTGCCTAAAATTTGTTGCTTTCTCTATGACTCCAATATAATCATTGCAGTAACATGGACCTGTTGGTTGGAACAGGTCCAGAGGAAGGCCACAAAGATGATGAGAGGGCTGGAGCACCTCGCCTTGAGACCCCACCTGGAGTACTGCATCCAGCTCTGGAATCCTCAGCATAGGAAGACACAAAGATGATGAGAGGGCTGGAGCACCTCGCCTGGAGCACCGCTGAGAGAGTTGGGGTTATTCAGTCTTGAGAAGAGAAGGCTTTGGGGAGACCTTATAGCGACCTTCCAGTGCCTAAAAAAGGCCTACAGGAGAGATGGGGAGGGACTCTTTATAGGGAGTGTAGTGATAGGACAAGGGGTAATGGTTTTAAATTGAAAGAGGGGAGATTTGGATTAGATATTAGGAAGAAATTCTTTACTGTGGGAGTGGTGAGACACTGGAACAGGTTGCCCAGAGAAGTTGTGGATGTCCCTTCCGTGGAAGTGTTCAAAATAACAGGTTGCCCAGAGAAGTTGTGGATATCCTTTCTGTTGGAAGCGTTCAAGATCAGGCTGGATGGGGCTTTCAGTAACCTGCTCCAGGGGGAAGTGTCCCTGCCCATGGCAGATCCCTTCCAACCCAAACCACTCTATGATTCTATGATTGCTGTTGAGTTCTAAACAGATTCATATAACATATATGATCTAATGGAAATTAGTTTGCTTTTGCGCATCATGTGTTTTCTGTTAATAGAGATATTTTAGGTAGCTGAAGCTGTTGAGTTCTAAACAGATTCATATAACATATATGATCTAATGGAAATTAGTTTGCTTTTGCGCATCATGTGTTTTCTGTTAATAGAGATATTTTAGGTAGCTGAAGTGTATAGGAAAGCAGAAAACTAAATATATGTTAATTACAATTTTTAGTAGTGTATAGGAAAGCAGAAAACTAAATATATAAGTCAATTACAATTTTTAGCCAGTATCCAAATAAACTGCTCCTTGTGGGTACTATAAACAGACTACATTGCCGTCACTAACACATTCTTACAGGAATCATTTCAGTGACATAAATGATACCCATTTGTACATGCCCAGAGTCTACTTAATATAGTTAACTCCAATGATACCAGTCTCCATCTCTGCCAGCTGATGTCCTCGCTTGATCTTATCCCTATGAATCTATCTGTTGACAAGCAGGCTGTGTCTCTTCTCCACAGACTTGCTTGTTGTCCTGGGCTGGGCTGCCCGTTCTTGCCCCCTGTGCTGCCTGCCTCCACAGGGAGCCTACATTGCACCGGGACACCTCCATGGCCTTCAGTTACCTCCCTGTCACCAGATGAAGAGGCTTGGACTGCCCACATTGACTGACATATATGACAATTGTGCATTGGCCTCGTAGTCACTGTAACGCACATCTCCCCAGTCTCCATCCTGGTAGGGTTGGTTTCTTCCTAGCTTGATTGACACTCAGGGAGATTGGATGGGCCACGTAGCCAAAGATAGAGTCTAGGGCTGACAGCTCTGAAATGGCTCCATTTGACGATGCAGCAACTTGGACATGTTTTTCAGTAACTCTGAATGCAAGCAGAAAGGGCAGAAATTCCTCAAAGCAATATTTGAAGAAATTTTAAAGAAATGTCCTGTTCTGGAAAGATGCTTTTGTAAAAAATCTGATCTCCTTAAAAAAACTCCAAACCTGTCCCTATGCATATTCTGAATATGCTGAGTCTGAAAATAAAAATAGCTTTTTGATGTTTTGTGTTCCCATTTGCTGTGCAACAGCATCACAGCTAGACTGAACTAGATTTTATTCCTTCTTCTGCATCTCCAAGAGGTGCTTTTTTCTACACCTAATCACTTACATCTGCTGTCAGAGCATGGCTGGATAACAAAGAGTTTGTAGCACAGTTGTCACCAATGCTCTAATTTGGCTTCTACTAATGGTGAGGATGAACAAGACAGAAAGGAGTCAGCTTGACTCCTAGAGCTCACACTGGGTCACTAAGGCTAAATGTTGTAGGAGGAAAATTATGTATAGCAGCTTTGATCCAATTAAGAGCTCAGCCTTATGGTTAACATTAAATATATGCGGAACTTGCTCTGCCTTGTAACTTTGCATGTTAGGTATATGAGTCTGAGAGGGAAAGACAGGGGTTACCCATTTTCTGTATAATAGCATTTTGCAAATAGATGCACTTAGAAAATACAAACAAGTTTTTTAGAAATCTAAAAATGATAAGGTTGGGGGAAAAGTGTTTTCTCAAATATATCATAAACTTTTACCTGCAAGTGATCTCAATTTATCATCAATCAAATGCTGACTTGCATTTAGAACATCTTTTCCTTCCACTGTTGAATTTTTTTTCACAGCCATTACATAAGAAACTTAAATATTCCTGAGGACCAATCGGGGGGAAAGGTGAGCACTGCCAAGGTGCTGACTATGGTTATAACACCTTGCTGACAACTGCTTTCCCTATGCATTTAGCAGGATAAACCAAACAGCCAGGTGACATCAGCAGGAATATTTTAGATTTAATGAAGTAATCAAGACACATCACAGACTTTAAGAGATAATGCTGATACTGGTATAATGTGGTAGAAATAAATTAATGCTGAAAGCTGCAAAGGATGCTTGTATCTATAGGCACTGTATTCCAGCTCTTTTTTATTTCCTCTGTAATTAGTTATGGAGAACATAGACTAACCATCCATTTGATTGTTTATTTTCCTTCCTAATATGATTGGCATAGGATGGGAGGGATGAATGGAATAGAGTAATGGGACTCAGGAAGATGGTCCATCATCACCTTATCTGAAGTTTAGTTAGTTAATAGTCTGTATCATGTCTTAATACTATGGAATAATTGCTTGTTAACCACAGAAACCTACTTCTTGTGCTACGTCTAGTGATCCCTGCTGCCTGGGTCTGGAGTTACATAGTGTTGCAGAAGTGCTGAGAGTTTTGTGTAGGTTAATCAGAGCTCTCTTAAATTTGGCTGCCCTGGTTTCAAAGCAGCCCTGTAGTAGCCGGGACAAAGCTGCAGTAATTTAGAGCATTTCCTTCACCAGCCTGAAATCTGGGATGTCACTTTTTGCACCCTTTAGGCAATCTCTTCTGTTTCATAGCATGACCCAGCTGTTCCTTGTACAACCTTATTTGAATGAAAGTATAATATTTTAAAGTTGCTGTTTAGTTAAATAGTTTTTAGAAAAAGTCAAAAGATTTAAACAGTGAGAAAAAAATTTGCAAAACTCCCACTAAAACTAGAAAGTATTTAAGAAGCCACTGCAAGGAAATCTATGTGATTCAACAAATATTTAAAATGGTCAAATTAACATTAGAGAACAAAATATATTGGGAAGCATTCTTATAATCTTGTTCTATGAATCATTGTGGGATACTACCGGTAATTGTAAGGAACATTAACTATGAGGAACATAATCATTAGCAGAACGTGAATGCTGGGTTTTTTAGTTTTTCAAATCAGAAACTGACTACTCCCAAAGTTTCTGAGCCATTTGCTCTAGTACTAAAGGCATTTGTGTAATAACCAAATTGAAAAAAAGAAAAACACCCCAATGGCTTTCAAGATGTAATCTGCCCTCTTAAAAATACCAACTCTGTTTTTAACGTGGGCACATTGTTTTAGCTGAGCAGAATACTTTCTGATGGAGAGAGAAAAAAGAAATTGTTTGGACATAATGTATGTTTTGTCAAATGAAACTGTCAGAGAGAAACTGTATGAGAAACCCTGATTAATTCTTTAAAATCTCAGCTGAAATGACAGTTTAAATCATTATAGTTGTCAAGCTATACTAAAAAAGATTATCTTAATACTTCTTAATTTTTTCTAAGGACCAAGATATGTAAGAGAAGCTAAATAATTTGATTTCACTAGTGCATTCTATTTGAAAACAATCATATAGTTATAACCCATAATTTTCCAAGCAACAGAACTCAGAAAACAGTTGTCCTACAATCAGGAAGATCAGTTTACTTAAATAAAATTGCTAGTAGCTGACTCTGAGGTTTCCTTCATGTCCAGGTGACACATGTAAGTTTTACAAAATGCATTTCAAATGCACAGAAGAAAAAACTTACTCCATGTATGCCAAAAGAATCAATATCTTTGGTAGGAATAAAGCTATGTAATAAGTCTAAAGAGTTTGATCAGCTCCACTGACTCTCCTGCCTTCACTTCAGTTTTATGCCTCCATCCAGACCCAAAATAACTGAGGATTGGTAGGAGCTGGTTGGAAGGCAACATTTATGTGGGGCAGATGAAGAAAATTCCGGTAAATTGACCACTTTAAAACATTTGTTATGCTTTTATTTAAAATAAATTCAAGAATATACTTCTACCATAATCTCAATTCCTTAGGGAATCAATGTAGTACTAAGGCTATTATTAGAATCAATGGATTATTATCAGCACCAGAATTTTACAAGAATTTCCCTTAATTTAAGCAGATTCCTAAGTGTTTTTCCCAGAAAGATATTCTCAGTCAGCTTCTTTGCTTCTTCAAGGTTTTCCTCCACCTCTTTGTTTTCAGTTCCATCTGTGGTTGTAGAACAGCATATGTCAGAAAGATTAATCAACTTTAAATGGGTCCACTGGTTTTAATAGGATCTTTTGCTCTAGTTCAGTTCATGATTCTTCATGCTTAACATTTTCCTAGGAACACTCAACAAAATTCCTTAAGCATAAATTACATCACAACTAAATGTGTATATTTTAATGCAAATTTCTTTTGTGTATGTAATGAAGTGAACAGCTATAGCCATAGTTTGTTATGACATTAACATTTCTCTGATTTCTGATTTTTATTACAATAACTTTTAAAAGTATAGGCATATATAATTATATTAACAGCTTTATTAAATATCTTACAGTTCAGCAACTCTAGGGTATACTTTTAACAAAAGAAACCTTAAGTTCACATCTTAAGCTTTGATTTGAACTTTGTTATGAGTTTAGGCTTCCCAAAAATGTGAATTTTTGCTAGTTTTCCATAGAAGAAAGAACTGGTAATCTGTAAAAAGATAATTCCATTGGATTAACTACATGAATCTGCTGTTAGGATGAAGAATCCCTGGTAGTAACATTTTCATAGAGAAATTTGTCACACCACCACTGCAACGAGAAGTGCATTTTTGCTAGGCGTGAATAAAATTTTTAACTCAAATGAAAGACATATATCAATGGGCTGAGTGGTAATAAGGCAGGTAGACTAACGTCTTTTGCAGCATCAGGCTGAATAAATCAATATATACACCTTTCTTAAGTGTTTGGGTTCTCATGGTTGTCTCTTTTTCTAGTTAGAGTATAACCGTAATGAGAGACTGCTGTATATCTTAGAATGGTAAATGGCCATGGTATGTTCATTTAAATGCCCTGTTTCTTAAGTCTGTTACATAAAGCCTTTCCCCTCCTTTTGCTGAAGATCAAAAAGAAATTCATGTTGTACCACATCAAAAGAGAGTGGTGAAGGGATGAAGCGAACTTGGAGTTTTCCTCTAATTGCAAAGTATACAAGCTGCAATCTTACTAAATAATTTATGTCTAAGACAGTGATAAACACAATGTGAAATGACCTAATATCTATTATCCACAATCCCAATTATATCTTGGTAAGCATTGTTTGCTTATTGAAAACTTGCTTATTTATTTATTGAAGAAAATCTTTAACGGGACCTGTTTTTTGGGTCTTTTTTTTGTAATACTGTATTTTTCCTATCTGTTTCAGCTTTCAGTGGCTTTCCAGATTTTAGTTCATGTACTTTTAATCATATGCAAATTCATTATTCACATATAGGAAATGGTACTGAAGTGCCCCAAACAATTTTGGAACATTTCAACACTGGAGCAGAAAGTCAAGGCTAACTTTAGCCAAAGAAAGCCCAACAATAGAAATGACAGTAGAAACTGCATTTTCAAGAAAGGCAAATGGGACCAGATAGCTTCTATCCTTCCATTTGTATCTCTTTGTTGCAGTGTTTGGACAGAAGAGCTGTAGGCCAGATCCACTCAGTGTGGTCTTGAAGAGAGGATGGCTGCTATGCTTAATAGGGATATAAAAATCCGTGCACCCCTTTTCTTAAAGGAATTACCTGGAGAAAATGATGCTTCTTCAAATGCAATAATTTTCTCATCCTTTGAAAGGCATTTTTGAATGGGGAAAGAAATGATGTGTGTAGGAGCTTTCATCAGAAAGATGCCCACATACTGGTGTGGTACAAGATGCAGCTGCTGGAGACTGTTTTTACTCCTGAAACAAGTTTTTGGAAATTGTATGTATATGTGTAGCTTTTAAGTATACTCAGCATTCTCTTAGGACTGTAAAACATCCCCAAACTCTTACAGTAAGTCATAGGTTGCAAAACATGATTCCAAAGTAATAAAATAATAGAAATATATAAATGCAAATTAAATTAAAATAAACTTGCCTATCCTCAAATTTATGGGGGTAGAGGGAGAAGGTGCTGTTTTGCATTGCAATATAAATTTGAAAAGATTCTCATCATAGTTACATTCACCTAGCAATACGATATAGAGACAAAGCTTTCTCAGTCTATTTGTATGCATGTTTAATAAATGTATAGCAAATTCTGGAAAAAATAATCATCCATGGTCTCCTCACGGTACAGTGTTAACTGAAGCAAACCAGGTTGGCAACCAAACCTTTTCCATCCCTTTTATAAGCACATTTTTAAACAGACTGCAGTGACAGGAGGTGTTCTGCAGCCCTCTTCTTCCTCACTGAGTTCACGCTAGGCACCCACCAACGTCCTTTGCATTTAAATAACACAACTGCTGGTCGCGCTCACCCCTGACTGAACACTCAACCTAATTTCCTTTGCCTTTTCAGCAGTTGCTGCACAGGCAGCATAAAAGAAAATCAGAAATTTGAAAGACCGTTTTGTTTCTTTATCCAGAGCGTTGCTGTTTATTCAGCATAGCCAGTGTTCATGTGGATGGATAAACCGGAATGGCCCACAGCAACACATAAGAGCTACAAATAGGATCAAGATATATTTTTATGATTGCTGGGCTCATATCATTGTCACAGGACAGATTTGAGAGGCTGTTTTATCTGCTTAGCACTGTGTGTTCTGGACATCGATTTTTACATTGAAGCATTTGGAAATGCAGTTTAACCAACCTTTGGGTGTTTATAATTGACAGCCGTTTGTGCGAGAGGCTACTTATTGATCCGTAAATTGAACAATCATTGCCCCATATTTATCATGTGTGTCCTGCTATTACAGCTTTTACTCTGTGACCCAAACTCCTGTTTTGAAGATCTCAGAACCTGAAAAGATCACAAAAAGACCCCCCACAAACAAAATAGCAGTAAAAATAAAAACTGCAGGAATGCATGAATACTCTTCAACAGAAGCTTTATACATTACATAAACTGACCTAGAAACATAGCAAAAGCCATTTCTTTATGTATGAAATCCCTGCTGTGCAAAAGGTCAGAAAAAGGGCATAAATGATGATGAAACTTGCCTTCCTGACCTCCTCTATAGGCGTGAGTTTCACTTCAGGGCCAGTGCAATGACATCCTGTACACCTGCAGAAGAGTACTGTGACACCAAGACCTTAAGATGATAACCAGCTCTAGCGCTGTGCTAATGCTAACCTGTATGTTGTTATTTCTCTCATGGTTCTGAAAGGGTTTTATACCTGGATGGTTTGTTTGGCCTGTGAACAAGGGTATATTTGACCTTTTAATTTCACTCCTCTTCTTTCCTCTTGCTCTCCCTGCCTCTCCAGCAAACTGGTTCATATAATTTCTCTCTCGAAGGAGGAGGGCAAGGTTGCATGTGCTTGTGATCACTGACTGGCAAACTGGGAAGAACGTTATTGACCTCTGACACCTCACTTTATCCCTACCTGGGGAATGAGCCAATTGGGTTTGACTGTTACCTGAAGCTGACGGAAAGCTTTCTCATTCCTGAAATGCTCTCAAAATCTTCTGAACTGAAAATGCCAATGTTATCCATAATTCATGCCAGTGAACTCTGGTCTCAGGGAGCTCCCCAGTGAGCTTCCAGATTCCCTGATTTCTAAACTGTAATCCAGTGCTGGTAGAACTAGAGTTTTTAAATACTTCCTCATGTTACTCACTGCCCCTTGGCATTTTCTTCTGCTGCTTAAAATATTCAGAAGTGAAAAGAGAGTTGATACTAGAAGGAAGAGCAATATTGGATTCAAAACAGACAAATCAAAAAGAAATGTCTGATTATATGCACATTTTAAGCCAGGTTCTCAGTTAAGATGAAAATCAGCTTAGTTCCATAAATTTATACCAGGACATAGAGAACAGGTTATACAAGACAGTGGGCTTGTCCCCTTATCTCTATTCTCCATCATTACAGGTTCTTGGGGTTTTTCACTAAGTGAAGAATGTCAAAGTAGTTGTGATTGTTAACAGGGACCCTTCAAGATTTCTAATCAGCAGTTGAAATCATCAGATGGTACCAGAAAGCACAATCTTACTGATTGTATCACAAAATAGACAGAAGCAGTCTGCTATCAGTTTTGGAGAAGGGACAATTACTAAGGAAGTAGCTAGTAGAAGTGAAGCAGTATGAACATCAGGACTTTCTCTCTGTACTCCATTTCTGTTTGGAGCTAACTCAAGAAAAGGGGTAGATCTGTGTGAATTGATCATTGCTGTTAAGCTGAACATCCAGAAGGACAGAATTGCTTGCATGCCATTCTGAGTGTATGTAGTCCTGGGAGATATAAAACAAGGGTATGTCGCCTGTTTCTCTTCTACTGAGGTGTTTTCAAGGCCTTAAATACCTGTTCCAGCATTATCAGAACTGATTTGAGATATCAGTAAAAGGAATAATAATTAAAAAAAAAATTGAAAGCCTGTTTTGGACTTATCCCAGTTTGTCAGTGAACAAAACTTACAGGACAGCATCAGAATGAGTACAAAATATGTTTCTCTCCAGTTATGGAGAGTCCAGCTTATGGTGCTGTAACCAGGAATGTGCCCCAGGGTATCAGATAATAGGAGAAATACATCCCTCTGAGCCTGTCTTTGGAGAGGTATCTCTTTTTCATTAGTGTTACACCTGAAGGCTGGGGTGCCCGGTCTATCCCTCACTGAAGTCCTTTAAGTTAGGTGATGTTAAATGCTTGCTAACAGAAATAAATCAGGATTTAAAGAAACTATACATTAGCCAATCTAAGAGTCACATTGATTTAAATGAGGTGGGATTAGGCTCTGGATAAATAAATTTTGGGAAAAAAAATTCTACATGGGTAAGAAGGAAACATGGATATTTGCATGGTTTGAAGAACAGTGACAGAAAAACTACCAAATTCAGAAAATCTTTTTATTAATTGAGTAAGAGCCCATGAAAACAGAAATGGACTAACTTGTCAAATACAGTGACAAAAAAGCAATTACACTAGTTTTACATAGGATAAGTATATACTTATACTAGTTATGTATGTATACATACCAGTTATATACGTATATAGTTAGACTGCCAGCCAGGTTCCAATTACGCTGCAAACAGTCCAGGAAGAGAAAGATCACCAATTTTTTTCATAATAATCCTTAAAGGCAATCAGAAATGTTGGTAAATTTCGAGGAGGCTTCATTATTTATACTCCCAGTATCATCTGGCAACTCTCTGTTAATAAAGATCTATTCTTTCCACAAAAAACAACCAGCCATTTTTCTGATAGATTCTACTCTTTGGCATGTGCTTCTGAACTGCATGTCAAGTTGGCATTTCATGACCTGCACAGAAAGGGGATTTCGATGGTGATTTAGAATAAAGGATAAAGCAGTGAATTCATTCAATCTTCATTCCTTGTAAAATTTAGAATCAAAGATAGTTGATTTCTGTGGTGAATGTGGTCCTCCACTTCAGTTATTTCTCATACTTACACACAGCCCTGACAAAAGAAAATTGTAGATTTTCATTTTTTTTCCAAAATTTAAATGAAGGTATTTTACATTCAGAACTAAAGTCTCAGACAACTCTGTTTATCTTCTAAAATGCAACTGAGATGAATGTATATACTGTGACATGAGCTGATTTAAATTTTAAGTGTTCACATGTCCCTATGTCAATACAGAGAGAATTAAACCCACAGATTTCTACTAGCACTGATATGCTTTTCATTATGACTTTGGAAATGAGAACCATGGGTTGTTCCTTCAGGAAACTCAGCTTACAAGCTATGAACAAATTCTATCAACTACTTAGCTAACTAGAATCTAACTAAAAGTGAAGTCTAAAAAAACTTCAGTTCTCTTTATTTCGGGGGAAGTGGGAAATTGAAGCTTCACAGAAGACCGCAAAAATGAGTCACTCCAGATGGAGTATATTACATTCCTAATTAAAGAGCACATACAGTACTTCATGATTTTAGTGCACTTAAACAATCTCAGTGGCTATAAACATTATGCTAATGTCTGTTGTGGGGAAAACCACTTCTGACAGCAACAGTACGTGTTTGTGTGGATAGCAACAGCACCACTCTATGAAGTTTTCTTTTCCAATAGATAGTGCTCCTATTTCTCTTGTTTCTGGAGAAATCCAAAGCATCTGCTGAGATGCTACTAGATACGAATTATGATTTAAAACAATAAAGGGCACATTCACTTATTTTAAGATGAATTTGAAAGTAACAATGACTGTAAGTTATACGCTTCACTTTATTTAATTGCGTAAAAGCAGAATTGGGTGACATTTAGAGAATCAAAAGAAGAATAGCATATCTTTTATTAAAATTGAGATTAATTATGCACACACATACACAGGCACCCAAAAGCATGTGTGGGACATTCCAGCTGTTACTCCCTGTTTTTTTTAAGGGAAGTCTTTGAATTACTGTAGCTGAGTTATGTAATTTCCATCTAATTTTCAATCCTCCACGTGACTACCTGTGTATTTCTGGGCAATAAGAGACAATTGAAGCTAACACTCCTGTTGGCCAGTAAAACACCTGCTATGACACTGAAATAAGTGTTTTCTTAGATGCTCCTAAAGCAAGGATTCATTTACAGTTTTCAGCTTATTCTTATCTCTCCTGGTATATTATCATGCTGTTCATGTTTAAATTTTTTTGTTGTTCTTGGTACCCTGTGATTAGCTGTAGAGAAGCCCATTGCTTATTTCTGGAAAGATATTTCTTACTGAAGAAACTTTACTTTCCCAGTGCTTCCCAGATTCTTTCTAACTTGGAATAGCCTTAGTAATTTGTACTATGAATCCGAACTGCAATATGTAGGCTGTATCTGTTCTTGAACAGGATAAAGAGCAGAAAACTCAGGAAATCTACTCTCACCTTAAATGCACCAAATAACAGCGTGAACAATAATTATATTTTGAACTGATAGAAGTTACTGGCTCAAGCAAACTGGTTCAGACAGGACACATAGTTAAAGATACTTTGACAAATCATCTGTTGCACTATGTGGCTGCCATGTCGGTCAAATAAACAGATTTATTTCAGTGTAATCAGGAAGAAAATTTTTCCACACTTATGCTAGCAAGAAGAGGATACTATATTGGTAAGTATATTCCATAATACCACAAAAATCCTATATATTAATTTGTTTACTGAATTGGGAAACCAACCAACCAACCAGCCCAGAATTTGAAAAAAAAAGTTACTTAATGTGTCTCAGAATGCAGACATGTCCTATATTTTCTCTCTGTTTTGACTGTAGCCTGGTGACTAAGGGATTTTCTTAATATGTGAGGTGTAAATTGAGTCTTATCACAAAGGAATCAATCAAAACCTAGTTCTACACCTTCTGGGCAAAGATCTTACCTCTTTGATTGTGATATGAGTGGAGTTACCACCATCATCAGAGGTTAAGCCAAACAAACTTCCCCTACATATACAAGCAGAAGCCAATCGTTTTCCTTCCTTATTTGGAACAAGAATGTTGAAATTCAGGGCACAGATAGAGCTATACTCCTTCTTTCCTTTTGAAAATGTTCCAATTTACATAAATATATGTGAATTACAGCAGTAACTTGCATGACATTCACCCACATGAACAACCTAATAACTAAGTTACACTTGCAACGTCAATCCCCCTTTCTCCTCTTTTGCCTGATTAAATATTAATTTATGCAAACTAGAATAATTGCAGTAAATGTAAACAAGAAACATCTTCCCTTCCATAGTCCTCTGATTAGGACATGATTCTAATAGACCATGAGAAGCACTAGGACATATAAAAGTATTTCTTTAAAATGTGTTTCCACAGTGGTACACACGACTTTGAATTTTATCTTGTACTGGAGACAGAAACTCATCTGAAATTAGTAATTTCCATGATTTCTTTTATATGCACAATGATATGCATCAGCAGTAACAATAAGCTTGATTGGTTTGTTCAACCAAGTTCATCACCCTGAGCGTGATGACTATTCTTTCTTGCCTGCTTTCAGTTATAATGTTCAGCTTTTGTAAAACGGTGAGATGTGTCTGATTTCATGCCAAATTTTGTGAGTAAAACAACCTTAGCCTCACCTGTCATGCTGATCACTTCTGCAGCAGAAAACTCTTGCATGTCCTGACTTGTAGGTAGAATTGACTCCTTATACAGTGTTCTGTGTATCTTGTGTATCAGTTGTCCCTATATTACTTTGTTGCTATAAGCACCAGAAATCTGTAGCAGATGAGCAAAAAAATAGGTGAGGGAGTGAAAGGCAACTGTTCTGAAATAACAATAAAAAGTTAATGTAGCACATATGATTTGTATAAATGATAACTTGTAGTCCTGTTTATTTGGAACGGCTATTTCTATATATTTACTGCTATATAAAGCAAGTTAATTGCTGTCATAACTTCAGAAGTAATTGGAAAACTTTTGTCAGAATCCTTCAAAAAAACCATGGAATTAAAAAATAATTACCTTTGTGTTGAGTAATCTCCAAGATATTTCTGCCACAGCCATTTACCGTGAATTCCTCCACAATGCTTTTCCTAAAGTACAAATATTTGAAAATTTGGTCTACTGAGATGTTATGTTAATTATTAATTATTATTCTATTAAGTAAAAGTTCAAGCATTACATGTATATAAGCTCATTACCCTCTTTGCTACCCAGCTGCACACAACCACCTTTTGCTTGTAAGCCCCTTCAGCAGAAACTCCTTTCTAGTAAGCAGCACTGGGATCCCTTGAGAAAGGCCACGTCGTCACCTCTAAGGTAAATGAAACACATCTAAGTAACCGGATGAGGCATAAAGTGCCATTGCTAGTCCAATTTCTGGTAAATACTGTAGAACATTTGTCCTTTAAAGCTCAAGGAACACCTGTGTTTTCTCTGAGTATTGACAGTCCCCCATACAGGTCAGCCCCTAGGAGTCTCCATCAGCTTAGCAGATCTGGAGTTAGCAGATTTGTCTTCCAGACAAGCTTCAGGCAGCTTCTGCACTACACATACAGATAGATGCAATCTCTGTACCTTAGGGCCTGCATCTGTATAATGGAATTAATAAAATCCTTGTCCTCATACACAAAGTGCCATGGTGAATTAACCACTTTATCGTGTGAAGCGCTCCGGTACTATGGTAATACAGAAGAGAACCTGAGTAAACTTCCAATTCCCCCTTCAGAGAGTGTTTGAACAATGTGTAGCCAACAAGGCATGGCACCGCACACTGTACAACATGCACAAAATATCAAATTAAGTTTGTAAGGGCAACATTCATTCTGACATTTCCTGCATTGTAAATTCTGGTCACCGCAACCTAAATGTTCTTTTAATATTGTTTCTCACAATAATGCTTTTATAAAAATGGTATCTAAGTACCCACCCATATAATAACATTTTTTTTATTTTGTCAATGTCAAAGTCAAAAGAAATACTGGGATTTTTGACGCAGCTAGCTAATGGTTTTTTAAGTGGACTATACATAGCTCTCTCGAGTACCTTAAAATAAAGAAGAAACTCCATCCTCCTATAAAATTCCATTAAGTCTTCAAAGAAACATCTATGAATGCAGATTGGAAAAAAAAAAGAATGTCACTAATATCACCTTCAGATTTTAGAAATATGTTCATGTCTTCTATTTTATGGAGATGTTATAACTTATCTACCCTAGCACCCTTAGGATCTTTTATTTGCATTAAGCTCAAATATGAATACATATATTTTCTGTGAGTCTCATACTGCATTAATTGATATCAATGAGAACAAGATTTAAAATATTTACATAGAGCTGTAGTAGAAAATTTTACTTGTAGTCCTGTCTCAACAGAGCTATGACTGTGAAGATCGTGTTTACAATAAAAATGAAGGGATGAAACAGCTTTTTGCATCTCTTGCAATAGCATTAAGATACAGCAAAAGTAATAACTTTCAAGGATTCTGGCTGGTTCATTAACAGCTGCACTTAATTTACCCTTCTGCTAATTAGCAGTGCTTAAAAACCTATCAAATGACACTTCTAATCGACAACATACTCTGTGATTATAAACTGATTAAATTCCATGATCTCTCACAATCTCTCACCCCCTTGTAGGTACTTCTGTCACCTTTTCCAACAAAAATTAGTCAGAATTATTTCCTATGCATATATGTTGCGCTGTTTTATTGAGCCAAATGTCAACTCCTAAACTCCACTGCAATTGCCCATTTATTATCATTATTATCATCTAGTCAGCACAGCAGTTATTTCTGTTAATGTTTCTATATTTACTAAAGCAGATAATATGATTGCAGTTGGCCTAAAAAGAGCAAATGGAAATGCCTTTTTTGTTAGCAAATGCTTCTTGAAGTAGTGTATCATAGCAATAGTACTCCTAGAATTCCAGCTGCCTATTCGCTCAAGCTGAGATGAGATGTTTTACAAGTTAAAACATCTGCAGAGATCTCTCTCAAAACCAGCTGAGACAGAGTCTTTTCACACAGTTATTTGAATGCCAGACTCTTTTGGATAGCCTTTGTCTTACTCAGAGAGGATCAACCCTAGCCCCTTTGACAACTTTTTCCAGCAAGTATCATGGAATGGTTGAGTTCGGAAGGGACCTCTGGAGATTGTTTGTTTTAACTCCCTGCTCAGATTAGGATCAGGTAGAGCCCACTTAGATTTTTAATATCTCCTGGCAGGGAGACTCCTGTCTCTGGACAACCTGTGCCAGTGCTCACAGTAAAAAAAAACAACAAAAACAAGCAAACAAAAAAACCCCACCTTTACTTCTGTTCAAGTAGATTTTCAAATGGATCTCAATGGAAGGCAATGGGTCTCAATATTTTTGAGAACAAAAAATACATCAGGCCCCTTTCCTGTTGCCTAAATTCAGGAAAGCATACAGATATGTGCTTTGCTTTAAACTAGTTGGTTTAACAGAAGGTGGGCTTTTAAAAAATCCCAAGGGACGTCTGCCCTGTCTCAATGGATGTTTTTAGGTAGGTTACATGTTTAAAGGAATCCAGCATTAACCAACCTTAAAAACAGAAAGATCTGCCTTCTTTATACAGTGCAGTGTGACTTCACACTCATGTTAATTTGCTGCAGATTGATTTAGCGTGTACCTGGATAATATAAATATGAATCCCCTGTATCCTCAGTTCATGGAGTTCAAGCTTTTAAATCAAGAAGACATATTCAGAAAGAACGGCTCATTTCTGAATGCAGTTTTTGGAATATTACTTTTGTAATGCAAATCTGGAAATAAGCAGATTGAAGGTCAGGTTCTGAATATAATTATGGTCACTATAAATAAATCATGAAGATTTATTAATTTGAAGAAGAGGTTGCTCATTTCTGATTTAATTTTAAAATTCCCTAAGGGCCATATTCTACAAAATTAGTCTTTCATCTCAGGGAAAATCCACCAAAAAAATCACTTTGTAAAAATAATTTTAAAAACAGGTGGTTTTTTTTCTTTCTGCTCCACCTCTATTGCTGATATTCTTTTTCCTTATTCATGTGTTCTTTCCCATGATAGGAAAGGGATTCTGGTTTAAGAAACATAATCCAAACAGGAAATATAATCGGTACTTGTTTACTGAAGACCAATAACAACTTGTTAAACATTTCAAATAATTAATGTTTATAGTGAACTTTCAGGCAGTGCATAGGTAAAGTTCTTTTTAACTACAGGAAAATCCTAAGAAATTGTAATCTGTACTGCAAATGCTACTGCAGAAGAGAAGACAGAATCCACAGACAATTCACAATACCTCTCACTGAATTTTAAATTTTCCTGTAATGTATCTGCCTTTCTTTCTACACAACCAGTACCAAAATAGAGGTCACAAATATTTACATTGTAAAGAAGTGATTGAAACATTTGTAGGGTGGCAAAATACAGAATAACTGGAACAAAGCTTTCCATATCCCTGTCTTACCAGCTCTATCGTTCCTTGTCATGCCCCCAAGGGTCCATCCAGACTGAGATGAATGATTACTGTATGCTACTTCTTTGGTTGTTCATTTGGCGTACAAAAATTCATTCCCTCTCCCCTCCATCATAAGGGGACTGTTCTGCAGTCATAAAGTGAAATATTTTACTTTATGGCTAAGATGTGGTTTTTTTCATAATTAAAGCTGTCTTTTTAGGGCTATCTTTTGCAATAACTCAGCCAACAGTGTCACAATAAGACTGTGCAAGATATCAGAGCTCTTGGGGAAGGACTGGTTTTCTTACTTTAAACTCATCAGCAGAAGTACTTCATCAGTTTAGCAGACCTGAACTCTTACAATATCTCATAAATGTCAGTCAGGTTCTTGCAGAAAAAAGCCATAGTGGCAGAGAATGAAAAGCTGTAAGTAGTCTATGACAACACTAGTACTGGTGAAACCAGAAGCAAAGGCCTGATGCATCAAAGACTACTTGTAGGCTGGAAGGTACAAAACCCAGGCAGACCCTTAGTATTCAGTATAAAATACAAATGTAATTTATTTTTTTTTTACCCCTAGTTTCCACGGAAACAAAGATCGAGTGCAAGTCACATACAAAAGCTAATGTCCCTAGTCTTGGATGCAATAAGTGCACTGGAATTCCCAGGTTCACTTCATATTCTCCCCTGGACAGATTTGAGGGGCAATGGCCAAGCTGTGCTCTATTTTCCCTAGATCTGCTCTGGATATTGGAGATTGTTTCCCATTTTCAGAGGCAAAGTCACTTAAATTACAGCTGTTTCTTGCTTGAATACACTAGGACAGGAGATGTTATTGGGCCTTCACAGTTCACTTGGACACAAGCAGAGTTTGTTCCATGTGACTTCAATTTACACACTGAGTATGCTGCAGTCTATGCACTGAGAGCACTCCTGTGGTCCTGGAATCAAGAAAAATATAAAATTTTAGGTAATAAGCAGTGGATCTGGAAGGCAGCATTTTATTTCTGTGGAAAGAAATGGTGAACATAAACAGGAAAAAAAAAAAGTTGAACGAGTAGACTGAATAGATTGGCATAAATCTCAGAGTTTCTGTATTTAATATCATTCCCCTATAGAAAGCTGTGTATTACATACTTTACTGAATCTAGCACAAGGACTAGCCTCTAGAAAGTAAACTGAATTTGTAAGTGAAGGTTGATTTTAAAATCGAAAAATCATAACACTAAACCAAAAGCTCTGATCTTAGGTTGGCATGAAAAGAGGGCTCTGCCCTTAACATGCCTCTGCTTTTTCAGGATTCTCTAGTACTTGTTGAAGCAGCATTTTAAAAAAAGCAAAATATCTGTTCTTGTGTTTAATTCTTTTGGGTATCCCAGAATGGATCACAGAGGACATCTTATGCCAGCTTTCTGACAGTCACTTGGCACAGCAGTGAACTCTCATGGTTTCTGAATAAAACATGTGCCTATCTTATAGTTCTCAAACTCTCCACGTTATGTCAAGTACTTCAAATTTAATGGAGAATGTTAACTGCACTCTGCCTGTTGCCAGGCTTAAGCTAGTTAAGATTCTAATTAAACTTTTAGGATTTATTTATTTATATTCCAGTTGAAATGACCCTTTAAAAATTCCCTTCCCTGAAAGACAGAATTCTTGAGTCTGTACTGTATGTAGTCCAGGAAAAAGAGGTGTAATCATTAGGGAATTAACTTTAGAGAGGAATTAATTTCTTCATTCTGCAAGCTGGAAGGCCATTGCCTAGATTGCTGTCATTCTCTGAAGTTTATTTTGTCTCTAGACCTTCACAGTCACACTCAGCCTTTTCCAGATTGTACTCAAATCCTCTTTTGTATGAATCCATTTGGTAGACACTTGGAGGAGTCAGTTTCTTCTCCAGTTCTGTTTTTACATTGTGCAACATCACCATGATCTGAGAGGATTAGAAGCCCTGGACAAGGCCCCTTATTCCCCACATCACTTTCTCTACATTTAATTAATAAAAACCTTGTCAGGGATGCAGCAGCCTTCACCAAAGATAATACAAGGAAATAAATGTTCCAGTACTCAGTAAATCAGTGTATTAGTTAGTTACATTGTACATAATGAATTAGATTACTTCTGCTATATATTAAGAGTAATCTTCGTAAGAATAAAGCCTATTTTAATAATGTTCTTAAATAAAGTATAAAAAAACATTTTCTCAGCTCATATATCACACCTAGTTCTGGACAGAACATGAGATTTTCTTGTTATGGATGATTTCAAGGTTGAATATTTTCTCTCAATTTCAACAGTAAGTTCAAGAAGGGTTTTACTTGCATGTGACTTTGATTTTCATCTGCCATTTCCTAAAAAAAAAAAAAAAATAATCAAAAAAGAATGCAAAACACCCATATAAACAAAACTCCTGAGGTTATCCAGAATAGGACACACCCTGGACATTGAAGGAGTAGTCTAGGAGAAAAAAGGTAACAGTTTCAGTCTTTTGCTCTGACTGAAGCAGAGCTCCAAACTTCCACCCTGATATACTTCTCTGTGAATTCTGCTCCACACCCACTGTCCATTCTTCCCTTATTTTACGGAAGTGTCATCCTTTATCTGGAGCATGGTCCTATGGGGAAGATTTTCATTTAAACTTTTTATCACTGATTTAGGTTAAATTGAAGCAAAAACTAAACCCAGGCAAACCCTCCCATTTTTTTCCTGGTCCTTTTCCATTACTGCTGGCAACTGAAAAACAAGCCTGCACAATCAAGTCCCCATAGAGCTAAAGATACTCTTCTACAGATAGAGATCAAAACAGATTGTTCCCTGCTTGGAATAACTGGAACCAGGCAAAGAGTTGTAACTCGGTCATAATTCCCTTCCTGACCTACTCCCTGGGTATTACAGCAGCGCATAGCCCACTTTCAGGACATATAAATTCACCACATCACCCTTAATAATTGCTATGGGCCTTTGTGATTTGTTCTGTCGTTTTGTAAGAAAGAACAAACCCACAGTGCCCTGATAACTGAATCAGCATTTATAACCTTGATCCTATTTTCAATGTAGTATGTATGATAACCTCTTGGTACTGCTTCCATCCCACGCAGTGCTGCGGTATTTCTCTTTCCCTGCTGTGCATGTGAAAAATACTAGAGAGGGACCTGGCTTACAGCAGGAGTAAAGATAATTTGAACCCTGGAAGGCACTTTCAGAAAAAAGTTCTGAAAGTTTCCAGCCAGCACGGGTTATCCTCCTGGAGAAACTGGCTGCCCATGGTTTGGATGGGAATACTCTCCACTGGGTTAAAAACTGCCTGGAGGCCGGGCCCAGAGTGTGGTGGAGAATGGAGTCAAATCCAGTTGGCGGCCGGTCACGAGTGGTGTCCCACAGGGCTCAGTACTGGGACCCGTTCTCTTTAACATCTTTATCAATGATCTGGACGAGGGGATCAAGTGCACCCTCAGTAAGTTCGCAGACGACACCAAGCTGGGTGGCAGTGTCGACCTGCTGGAGGGTAGAGAGGCTTTGCAGAGGGATCTGGACAGGCTGGATGGATGGGCTGAGACCAACAGGATGAGGTTCAACAAGGCCAAGTGCTGGGTCCTGTACTTGGGTCACAACAACCCCCTGCAGCGCTACAGGCTGGGGGCAGAGTGGCTGGAGAGCTGCCTGGCAGAAAAGGGCCTGGGGGTGTTGGTCGACTGTCGGCTGAACATGAGCCAGCAGTGTGCCCAGGTGGCCAAGAAGGCCAACGGTATCCTGGCCTGTATCAGGAACAGCGTGGTGAGTAGGACCCGAGAGGTGATCGTGTCCCTGTTCTCGGCACTGGTGAGGCCTCACCTCGAGTGCTGTGTCCAGTTTTGGGCCCCTTACTATAAAAATAGACATTGAGGTGCTGGAGCAGATTCAGACAAGGGCAACGAAGCTGGTGAGGGGTCTGGAGAGTAAGACTTATGAAGAAAAACTGAGGGAACTGCGGTTATTCAGCCTGGAGAAAAGGAGGCTGAGGGGAGACCTTATTGCGCTCTACAACTACCTGAAGGGGGGGTGTAGAGAGGTGGGGATTGGTCTCGTCTCCCAAGTCACAGGTGATAGGACAAGAGGAAATGGCCTCAAGTTGTGCCAGGGGAGGTTCAGATTGGATATTAGGAAAAATTTTTACATGGAAAGGGTTATTAAGCATTGGAATGGGCTGCCCAGGGAAGTGGTTGAGGCACCATCCCTGGGGGTTTTCAAAACACGGATTGACATAGTGCTTAGAGACATAGTAATGTTTGGGGTGGAGGGAAGGGGTTGTTGTATGGTTTTCTTTTGTTTTTTTCTCAGAGTTAGGTTGATGGTTTGACTAGATGACCTTGAAGGTCCCTTCCAACCTAGATGATTCTATGATTCTGTGAAGTTTATTTGAAAGATAATTTAATATGAAGAGTGATACCAGTAAAATGAGGAATTTTAGTAAATTTAAGGGATGTAAAACTAGTTATCTCTTTGGATACTTTTGATTTTGCAAAAAAATCTCCTGCAGTATCTACTAGGAAGTAACACTAGACTAAATTTCATGGTTTTCTTCAATAAGTATTCAGATTCAAAAAAATCCTGCAAAATAAATGTTTTCTAACAGACAGGTGTCAGCAAATTACTAGAGGATCCATTGACTACTGGTTCTTCTGTCAGTGATATTCTTTTTTTTTTTTCTTTTTAACAATGGTTTAAAAAATTATATTGATGGAAAATAAGAAGGGAAGGAGAAGAGGCTGGTGCTGTTTGAATGCCGTGATCCAGTCAGATATGTTCTATATAATACAGTATTTCTAAAAAATGAACGATTCAAGTATTTCTACAGAATTAATGTCTCAAAAACCAGTCCCTCACAAATGATTTACTGGTCATTGTATAGTTAGCTGCCTCAGTGTGAACTTTTCCTGAAATGTCTTGCTAAATGAGCAAGCAAATTCTTTACAGTGTTATGAAAAGGAGTGGTGTCAAATAAAAGTAGGAAAGCATTTATGCCTCTGTATACAGCACTGGTAAAAATCAATGCTAGAATGCATTTCTGGAATGGCTCCAGGAAAACAGGTAAACACTGAGAAAATGCAGAAGAGAACCCTGTAATTATTAGGTGATTATAAACAAAAAAATAAAATCTATGATGTCAGGCTGATTTGGCTTAAATATTCTCATTTTTAAGAGGTTGAAACATGACTCAATCACAGTACATAGTTATTTGCACATGAAAAAGGCATTACAAGGAATATTTAACAAAGCTCAATGGCTACAGAAAAATCAAGAGAAGTCCAACCTTGAAATAAACCTGAGGTATATATAAGCAAGTACCCAAACAGCCTACTTCAGGGGGTGGTAATCTCAGCTGCGTGGCATCTTCAAGACAAGATTGTGTATCTTACTGAAAGACATGTCACCAACAAGCTTTCACAACACTCTCCAAATCTCTGAAGTCTGCTATTGCATGAACACTTATGGCTTCACTATTTAAAGAATATTTAATAGGCTGTTTCAATTATCAATTTGTCTAAGTAAGAAGGACCTATAAAAGTATAAATATCTGTTGCTTAAAACTATTTAAGAGAAGAGCATTCACTTTTCCACGCTTTAAGATTCCTCGTGAAACTTTCTGTAGAATAAGAACCCTAAGCAGTGCAGTGTACTTACACTACCTAGACAGACAGAACACATACGCTGTATGAAACAATATTCATTACACTGCAGACAAAGAATAATTATTTTTTAAAAAATTGCCTAGAGGGTTGGTCATGTTATTACTGTTCACTTGCTCTTCAGTGTACAATCTGCTCTAATTCCCAGAACCAGCATATTTGGAAGAAGGTAGCTCCTAGGGTAATGAGTTAAGCTTCCTGATAACGATGGTTACCATTTAATCTACAGCTATGTATCATTTCAGATCCCTCACATTGTTCTCTAAAGGAAGATTCTCTGTGCATTATGCAACTCAAAAAATCCACTCCACTATTCCTTGTTCCTTCCTCCACGTGTTACTGGTTGCATTTCCCAGCACTAAGATTCCCCCAGCTGTAGGACTTTAGCTTATCCTCAGCCCTGAACCTGGCAACTGCCCTCACCTGTCAAACTTAAGTCCCCTTGCAGGCAATAAGCAGGATTATTTTTTTCCTTACTTTTTTTTTTTTAAAGGATTTCTCAGAGCACAGCCAACAGACAGAGAAACAACCTGAATGCAAGTAGGCTGAGTTTAGTGAGGCTGCTCTCCAAGGCGGTGGGAAGATGTGAGCTTAGAATTTGCGTCCAGAAGGACTAGGTCGTTGGGAGGAGATGAGGTAAGAGGAGCCTTTTCTGTTGTTGAAGCTGCTCCTGTGCTGGAGTGAGTGGTTTAATCATGGAGATATTTTAGTTTAGGCATGTAACAGGGGAAATATATATTTTGACTACAAGGTTTTTTGGCAGATGAGCTTATTACTTGTGGTCTGATACCACAATTTTAATATTTTCACAAGAACCCTTGGAAATTACTAGGGCAAATATGGATACAAGTGTCAGATCAACATAAATTATGGAACAAGATATCACTGAGGACCTGGATAGTAATGCCTCAAGTTGCATTATTGATCCTGCCCTTTCCCAAATTGGCAAAAAGAATTAAAACAAGTAGCAGCCACTGCAGATAGGTTTTCCTGCACGGGCAGTTTCACTACCTAAGTTCCTGATGGTGTGTTAAGACAAGTATCCCCTCTGACTCTCTGTTTTTCTCAGTTTTAATACAACTAAAATGTCTCCAGTTGTCCTGAGGAATCTAGTTCTGTGGTTATTGATCCTTTCTAGGTTTCTAGGAGGATCAATAATTTAAATTTACAAATGGAACATTGTAGGATTAAGGAGGGGGGGGTAAAAGCCCAAAAAAAGAATGAATGTTATCTCTAATCATATTCAAGCGTTTCTACCTGCAAGGACATATAATCCTTTTGAAGTCAGACTTGACAATAGTTATGACATACTATGCAAATAACAACAAGCTTACTTGCATTGACTGTGGAGAAAAAGATTTAACCTGAAAATGTTTATAATCACCTTCCTACTGACCAAAAGCCCATACAAAACTAACATGCAATAAGTGGATGTTCCTCTGAGAGATAAATAACTGACAGGAAAGAAAGAAGTTTTAAGTAATATCTTGTCAATAACAGAAGGACACCTGAAAAGAACCTTGATATAAACAAGGTTAAAAAAATTCCATAAGGTAACAAAACAGACCTGTGCTGATGAAAAGGGTAATTACTGACAATGACTCAGATGCTAATGATAGAGACTATGTCTCTAAGGCACAGGCACACATCTAGGCCACGATAACTTTCAACTTCCTCTTATCACTTAAAATTAGCAGTAAAAGAGGTTCCCCAGTGATTCTTTTGCAGAAAGTAGAAAATAAAAGAAGAATTTTGGATTTTAGGTTCAAATAAAACCTTTCACAAGGAGTAAGGCAGTTGTTGGGAAGAATATGTGGATTAAATAAGACTGTAAATTTTTAATTTGTTGTTTTAAATCAACATCTTAAAGAGCATTCTGAATATTACACAAGTTAGCTCATGTTACCTTGGCCAAGATAATGTTATGTTCTATATAGGAGTAGGGAAGAAATCTCACAACCTGAGATCATTTGTATATGCCAATATCTCAAAGCCTGATTGAGTAGTAAAGAACAGTGAAAGTGGAACTGAAGAAATTCTACAAGCAGCCAGATACTTGTGACTATACAAAGAAATGGTTTTGTTTGCACCACTTTATTTATATTGAAATCAAAGCTATCACTTTATCAAAGAAAACCTTACTTTTGACCTTTTATCAAAAATAACCTTCTACCTATGTGATAGAAGCTGAAACGTAAGCATGCTCATGAGGCTTGGCAAAAGTCTTTAAGCTGACTAATTTGGGAAAAATGTCTAGCGGGAAACCATGCATATATTTGCAGGTAACCCATGATAAGCAACTGATTCGCTGTTAAGTGTTACAGGTCATCCAAGCTGAACTTCTTATTTGGCTTGTTTTCAAGTACTGTCACTTTTTCCTCATTTTTGCTTACCGGCAGGAAAGAACAGAAACTTGATTACACTTGGGTTTTCTTTGTGATTTTGAAGCAAACCATTCTCTGAAGGAGTCAATCACAATAGTTAATATGTTAAAACACAAGCTTCTGCTTATTCATCCACCATGTCACAATGTGATGATACTCTTCATCCCTTCTGAAAAGAAGGAGTAACTCTCTACTATAGAATTCCTCACCAAAATCAATGATCCCAGGATCCGCAGAACAAATACAACTGGCACTGGCCTCATCAATAAACTGCTATTCATTACTGTTCTCTGTATCATTAAGATGAGCACTGGAACTGCTCAGTGCCATCAGCCAAGTGCCTTACTCGAGTAATTAGGTCACTGCAAAACTGTTAAAAATGGAAGTTGCTGCAAGAATGTCGTGAGTGATTTCAGTGTTGTCCATCTTTTACTATCATAGCTACTAACATAGGAAAGCAATCAAAAGACAAATTTTGAAACTGGGAAAATATGAATTAGAACTTCAGCACACTCTTTTACATAGATCTTGTAATTTACTTGGCCAGCTTACTGCAAAACAGTAGCAGAGTTTTAAAATTAGGAAGCTTGACTGCTTTTCCTAGATTACAGCCGCCCGTGCTTTCCTTTGGATGTGTCTGTGTGTAAGGCACTTGAATTTTAGAGGCTCATGAACTGTCTTCAGAAGGCACAGCACAGCTTGATGCTGTGATGACATGCAGTCTTGAGCCTTAAAATGAAAGCCTCCCTACAGCCGTGCCATACGCAAGCAGTGAACTCTGCAGGCGTAACTAAGCTGTCTTTGGTCCCAGAGTGACACTGCTTGTCATCTGTGTGACTCTGGTGGCTCTGCGCTGGTTTGTTCACCCTGGGTAGGGATGTCAAAACTTTTTCATGTTACAGTGCCAGATCACTATAAGGAAGAAATCGATAACCGCTGAACCACTAGTTTATCTATCTCCCTCCTGTACTTTTAGTAGATAGCATCACTGTAACATTCTTCATTTTCTATGGCATCCTAAATAGGGTTGTATTACTTTCTAGATAATATAGATGGAGATAAAACACTCAATGAAAAAACAGTTAGGCTAACTGATATGAAAGTGGGTAGAAAATTGCTGATCAAAAGCCCTTCATAAAATATAACAGCTTTGGATGTCTTTCCAGGTAGCAAAGTACACATACACTAAGGGAAAATCATGAGTTTCAGTTTTAGATTTTAATGAAGTCTAGTTCTATATTTTATTGCAGTTACTGCTGCAAGGATTCATCTATGGCACAACCTTCTTCCAGGAAGAATTAGAGCTTAATAAGTCATATTTCAGAAGGTAGACATTTTATGGAATATCCTCTTTAACAGGCTGTAAAAGTATTTTTAATTGATGCTAATAACTTCAAGAGCTGATGTTTTTTCTTTTAAAGTCCTGGAGTCTTGTACTGCTAATATCCAAATGCACTTTGTAAAACCAAGACGAATAAGAAAAGAAAAATATAGTGTAACAAACTGAAATGAAATAAGTTTAATTTCAAAGGCTACTCAATTGAATTATTAAGAAAAAAATAGAAAAAATAAAAAGAAAATCACATTGTGAAATTTGATACGTGAATAGATTTTTATGAAACATCTATAATCTGATATTTAGGGCTAAGTATAACGCAATATTGCCACAAATTATAAATATATAGACTAAAATATCTCTCATTTTATCCTTAGATACATACACTGAGATCCTGACCCACCAATAACAGAAGTTTTGTTAGTGACTATGATAGGGACAGTAGTTTAAGGTTAAAAGTTTAACATACAAAGTTCCAAGATAATCGGCTGAGACTTGCTGAAATACATAGATGAGCACTTCACTAGGAAAAGCCTCAATCCATTTTTAAAACTTGTCATTAATCTATTTTGTAGATAGATTTTGAACTGTGCCAGCTATAGTTCATGTTGTACTAAATTTGGATTATACTATCTAAATATCAACAAAGCTTTGCAAGCTATTTGGTTTTTATGCTTTAAGTGGGATTTTGTGAAATCCCACCTCACAGAGTACACTGGGAGGTGTTAGAGTTGGGGGGTTTCTTTTTTTTTTTTTTTTTTTTTTTTTTTTTTTTTTTTTTTTTTTTTTTTTTTTTTTTTTCTTGAGTGAGCCTGTCCTCCTGTGGTTAAGAATGCCGGCTAGATTTCTAGGAATATGTTTTTAGCTAAATAGCTCAAAATATAGAGAGGCTCTGCTTTGGTTGTGTGCTTTGGTACAGTTGAGAAATCCAGAAAAAATGTCTCTTTTAGGCTTCAAGCAACTGAGGAGCCAGATTATTTATGAAATAAATAATGAGGGCCTTTCACCTCCAAGTCATAGTTAACATTCAACCCATGTTGCCCTTGGTGACTGAAAGCATGTGAAGTACAGTTTGGTGGTACCAGTCCTCTGTACAGGCTGTCATGGATGCCTTTAATTGGTCCCTTAATATAGTATCCATATTGTCATCAAATGACTCTCTTTTTATCAGCCAGATAAAAGCAGAGGTCAGTTTACATAGGATCCAAACAATGCTCTCAACTTACAGAATCAAAATCTTGTAAGTCGAACTGAAGCAAAACAGAAGAAACCTGTAATGTTCCTCTTGTGTCACTGCAGATTTTTACCATAGCTCAGTTCCCAGGGCAGTAAACTCAGACTTTTCACAAGCCTTAAATTCATTCTTGAAATGATTAGAGCATGCAACTTTCTTTTTTTTTTTTTAATTTATTTTCTTTTTCTTTTTGGTTTGAAAAGGAAGTTGCTCCTGGCCTGAAACCTTACAAGCCAAGGTTCAGCTCAAAACATATTTTATGGTTGAGTTATTGCAGACCATTTAAATTAAGGATTTATAATGGAATTGCTGACACAACCTTAACTGTAGCTGTTTGAATGGCACCACTATAATTATATGAGAGTTTAATGATTTCAGCTGCAGCTGAACTGACAAACAGCATAACCAAATAAACACCAGCATTTATACAGGCTATGAGTGAGGCAAAACGCAGTAGCAGACCTGGGTAAATACACTCATAGGAACCTGATGGAAATTTTGATAGGAAAAAAATCAAGACTGTTTCAGGCTATAAATAAATACCACCTTAATTTTCTTTTAGAGTGAAACAGAATAGAGTCACGATGCAATTACACAGTCCTCCTCTCCCTTTATATAAAAAGCATGTGAGACCATCCGGAGAAACACAGGATGTGTTAAACTACAGACTGACTCATCAATAAGATAAAAATAGATTTAAACTGAGAAACAAGAGCTGAGTGAAATGGGCTTAGTAGTGAGGAGCAGACATGGAAAAACTAAGAGATAAGAAAGTTAAAGAAGGAAGTAGGAAATATTATTACAGAACATGCATTTCATTTCTAGCATTCTTTACTCTATCATATATTAACTGGAATTAAGAAATCCCCTCAGTGAATGTTGTGCACTCTTCTTCCAAAAGCAAAGTTCACACACAGACTTGTGTCCAAAAAAACCCACCTTTTGAATTATGAACAATTTATTAATAACAATACTTGTATACATAACTTTGCTTCTGTCAGATGCTGTTTCTAATTAAAACCAAGTTTCTGATGTTAGGTAATCACATTTCAGTTATATTGTTTTCCATTTTAATTGTGCAGGTACCTCTTCTGTGACTTGTTCCTCTGCAAATTCACAATCCCGCTTCACACCTTCAAGGTAGCATTCAGTATGTGTAACACTTTCTAAAGCAAACATTCAAGGAGTCTTCTCAGCTTATGAAAGTATATCTCATGAAAGTATATCTATTTATACTTTGAAAAACTAGCTTCCCCTCCCTTTCTACTTTTTAAATTTTTAATTCTACTCAAAAGCCTTTATCTGAGCATCTGAGCCTGATAAGAATTTTTGTGTAATAGACTATTTTTTTCGTCATATATCCTGATTCTCTTAGATCAATAGGAAATTATACCCTTATTGATGATACCCCAGAGGTTTATAGGATTTCATTTTGAACCTTCAGATCACAGAGTTGTATCATTGACTTCAGTGACTATAGCATCAAATCAATTTTTTTTTTATTTCCAATATTTATCTGTTCAACGTGGAGAGAAACACACAAAGGCATAAAGAATTATCAGACAACAAACTAACAGGAAACTCAACTCTTCTTTCTACCCTCATCTAAAAAATCCTATTCTTCTTTCCCATTTAAAGAAAATAAAAGTTCGATGGTCATATGTAGAAGGATTTAAGAGGCTAAAGCTGAAATGAAAGCAAAACATAGGTACATGGGCAAAAAAATGGACCTAGAATATTACTACTAATATGGTTTCCTAATAAAACTTAATTTCCTCATTGTTTTTAACAGTTTTTCAAGGTATAAAAATGCATATACACACAGAAAAGGGAAGAAAAATTGAAGAGACATTAGTACTTCAAATTTTCCTGTGTTGAAGTTGAATCTAAATATGCAAATAAAGCACTGTTGAGTGCATGTCCTGTTTTTTGTCACAGATATGATTATGTAGCTCTTTAGTTTTTAAACATTTTCTATCTCCAGTTCCACAATAATTGTCTACTGAAACAAATCCCTAAGTACTAATACTAATTAATACATATTTATTGTTTTGTTATGATGAAAATGAACAAAAGCTCATCTCATTTGATACAGAGTAGATGAGATAGTACATGTGTTGCAATGATTTGATAGCACAGTGTAATATTGCTTTCCTTGATATCTTTCTTAATTATCCTTCCTTGATATAAAGGAAGATAAATCTTACTGCGTTTATCGTGTTTTTAATAAGACTATGGATTCTTCATTATTGTAAGATTGCTATATATTACATGTAGAGAGATTATATATTACAAATATATATAAATAATGTGGTAACCTACTGTAGGAAAAATTAGTAGTGACAGGACTTCAAATTGCTCAAAAACATTTTGATCAAGAAACATAACACAATCATTGCTTCCCAAATCATAGCATATATATACAATATTTTTAATTAAAATGTTAATATTTACAATACACTAAATATTTCACAAACTAAATATTTATATTTAAAGTTTAATACTTACCTAAAATACTTAATATTTATTTTGATTATTTGCTGATCGGCTCTGCTGAGTTTGTCTCATTTCTTTCCTAGGGTATTTAATTATTTTTTTTTCTTTTTCCACTTTTTTGGATTTTAAGGCTTAAAGTCTGAAGTAGCCATCCAAATTGAAATAATAAAACCAGAAATTTACTCATCCTTTTTTGTTTATATGTATCAGAACTTTAAGCAAAAAGTACAACCAGAAATGCCTGTTTTATACCTAAAATTCTGCTTCAGAGCATGCCCAGCATTGCTTAAGTATAAATAGATGGGCTCTTCAGCTTCCTTTAGCCTGTGCGACCTGCTCTGGCGGGGGGGGTTGAACTAGATGATCTCCAGAGGTCCCTTCCAACCCCATATCATTCTATTATTCTGTGTGATCCAGTAACTCAATTCTGTATATTTTTGGGGGGGTCTCTAAGACCTGATTCACTTAGTACATCCACAGCACAGCTAAGTGATCAGGTAATTTAGCATACCCTGAAGATGAGTCTTCCATATCGTATCTCTATAATCAGTCAGTCTCCATAAGTGATTAGCACAGTCATTTGGAAACCTTCCCAGAAGTGTGTTCAGGCTCTGATGGGCACTAGCCAACTAGACAGGGCTATATGGTCTCATGGTTAGAGAGCTAAGGCTGGGGGGAAGCCCCCTTCCAGTCTCTGTCACAAAGAATAAGCAACATAAATTACTTCAATATTGACTGGAGCTAAGACTGGAAATGAGGTCTGATCTCAGATGAGTGCCCTAACGACTGAACTGTAGATTCTGGTCCAATTTAATTATTCTGTTCAAAGGTGCACAGGAAGTACAAAGCCAGCCCCTTGTGAAACATGCCTGGAATCTGCTGTTTGCTACACCCTGCGAAATACGTGTTCACACTCCCTCAAGCACATGTGTGATTGTATCACTTCTACTCTCAAATCTCTAAGTTTCTCCTTATGCAGAAATCTTGGGTAGTTAATTCTGTTCTTCAGATGCTGGAAGGGATGTACTTGCTGTGTTTTGAAACTTCTAACTTTCTGCTTAGGTTTAGCTTCTATGTTTTAAACCATCTTTGGTCTTTACACACTTTACACACTGTTTTCCATGGCCTGAGGAAAGGAGTAATGTAATATACCAACTCCATACTAAATGTGACTTTAAAGAGAAGAGGGGAAAGCAGAGAGAAAATGAAAGTAATAGTAATAAGATCACAAAACTCCATAAACCATCTATATGCACTGCTAATGTGTCCTGTTATATTATTTTTATCACTCCAGGTTCCTAAGACACCCATCTGCTTTTATTGACTAGTTTCTGTTGCATTTCCTTGAAGCTGTTTGTTCTGAGAAGCCCGACTGTGGATGACAGTCTTATATATTAATTCAAGGAAATTAGTAGAAGTGAGTAAAATACAGGGTCTCAAGCCTGTTAGTTAAGCAATGCCAAAGAGCAGATCTAAAATGTAGGGCAGCTTACAGTTCTTGTGACAGACGGCAGCAAAGCAGTTATTAGAATTTTAGCAATGTTTCTGCTTATTTTCAGAAAGTATGCAAGCTGTAAAAATGAATGACAGATAAACTTTGCATCTTGGGCAATGTGTGATGAAATTACAGCTATTTAAGTTAAAATACAAGAAGAATTATCATTTTGGCATGCTATTTGGAAAAAAATATCCTCTCTCTTTTACTTACAGTGCTATAGATGTTTATTCTGAAATACATGTCTCCCTGTCCCTTATCCAAAAGCATACAATTCCTGTTGGAGAACTCTATTTGTTTTTCAACATCTCTGAAAAACTGTATCAATTGCCTTTTATATAGATGTAAGACTTGGTCAAAGAGTGGGTTTTTTTTCAAAAGGATATAGCTTCTAAAAGCATTAATATGATGACAAAAACATAATGCAAACATTTTTGAGGTGACTCCATGAACAGTGGGTCTTTCCAGTGAGGATTCTTTACTGCCTGAAACTACAGTTGAGCTCATGCTACTGCCTCTGGTACTATCATACAGACCTTCTTCCTCAGCTTTGCTGCCTACTTTCTCAAAGTTAATTACTTTAAAACCTCTACTGCACCTGACAACTTTGAGTGAAGGTGAAAAAGTAGATAAAAATTTACTAAAAGGGAGATGCCAGAACAATTGCTGAAACCTTACTTCTTAGTCGATCAGCTTTAAATAAAGGAGGGGAAAAAAATAAAATCACAGGTAACAGTGACGCAGAACCCCAGTTAATTTACAAATAAATATAGGCAATGGGAGAACTTTGTGGGGTTTGCGTTTTTCAGAAAGGAATTGAGTGAAAACAAGCCTTTATGCAAAGCCCACACAATGAAAATGATAGCCAGTTAACCTGAATTTTACATATTAAAGCTTGTTTGTCTCATTATCCACAGCATTCATTAATAGATAGGCCACCCAGTCTTCTTTGTGTGTCCTTATGTGTGTCCTTTGCTCCCTTCTTCTTAATTTTGTTTTCCCAATTCTTCTCTAAATGTGAAATGCAGAGGTTACTCATGAGAGGAGTTAATTCTGAGAGGTGTGACTTTCCGTTATGGGCTTTTTATACATCTCTTATCTCCTTTATGCTTGCACATAAAAGAATGAAAAAGTGATGGACAGAGAACTCATTTATTGTTTATGCTGCAAATAAGCCCTTAGTTATCAAGAGGAGAATGATTTTTCTAGTACTTTAAGACCTAAAAGAATGACAGAAAGGCATAAAGTCACCTTGTTCAGAAAATCCCCAAATGTTGTGGATGAAGCTGGGTAAAACACATAAAGCAGATGATGAATTACCATCTTCTGGTTTTGGACAAAACACAAACTTCCACTAGAGCAGAGTATTTTAAACAGTGTCTCTCTGATGTGATCAGATTAACTTTTGTAAACTTATATATGTTGTTTCATTTAGTGATTTCTTGTGATGTCTGTATTTATCTCTACTTCTGGAATCTCTTACCTGCTTCCGAAAAGGTGAAAACTTTCTAGGGAACTGATGATGTCATGATTGCTTCATAACAGATCAACCCTAAATTTAAAAGTTCTAGAATAATAAATGACACATCTTTTCAAGAAAATAATATTTCCTGCCTACTTAAGCATTTCCATATATTGGAGAAATAGAACAATCTCCTGACTGCACTGAAACTGATATCTTGTCCCTCACATAAGCGGGACAGGTAGAAGGTAAAGGGGATTTCTTCTCAAAATCAGTTCAGGGATGAGAGAAGGAAAGTACGATATGTTTCAATAAGTTGGTGAATATTTTAATTTTACTTTTTTTCTGATGGAATCAGACATAAGAGATGCACGAAAGATAAAACTGGACTCTTGAACAGTACAGGCATTGCTGTATTGTGGTGAGGAATCCTGTACCCTACACTGCAGAATGCCACATCTCATGCCCTCAGGCCTCACTTCCTCTCAGTGAGAACTACCCCATGTTAGCATATTCATATGACATGCCTGTGTTTATTTTTCTTGGGGAGAATTTAGAAAGCCCAATTTAATTTTTATTCACCAGCTGCATCAGAAACCAAACCATTGCATGCCACCTTCCATGAAAGCTGGTCTACATAATACATTACAGTCCAGGTTGTAGCTAACAGGAATATCTTTCCCAGGGAGACATCCCAATTCAGACCTCTCCTCCTGAAGGACATTATCCTGAAATGACATAGATGATAATTTACAACATGTCTCTCCCTTCCCTCATCTCTACCCCCTCAAAACTGAGATTTCAATACGAAATAAAAGTGCTTAAATATTTACCTAGAGAGCCAGGGAAATAAGAAAATTGCTGGGCCTTTAAATCTCATGGTCTAACAGCCATTGAATCTTGATGTTAGAGCTATCTTCAAACACCTTTATTTCCACTGAATAACCAAATGAAGAAAGTACATATCAGAATCCAAAACTAAATTGAGAAATACTTTATAACAGACCATCCTTCCAGTGTGTTTAAAATCTCTTAGTGACATAAAGGTAAAATGTTTTAATTAAGAGATTTACCTTAGTAGTGCTATTAACAAATGCCTCATAAAACATTTATGGAAAACCAATTTAGAGCTACTGCACTATCATAATTACAAATTTTCAAAAGTCCCTAAATGCTTATTTACATAATAGACCATAATGGCTCTCAAGTGATCGTTTATATCTACCACATAAATAACATGCAGGTTTAGAAGTTTTTCATAACATACATTTTCCTAGATGTCCCAATAGGCATGCAAAAACTTTGCTTGGCCATTTATGATGTTAGCAGATAATTTGGTTGCTAATTTGATGTTTTATTAATCTTCTTATTTCTGAACAGAACTCTAGCAGTTATTTTACTTTCTATGTATATTTTTTGCACAGGTACTTCAGTCCCTTATTAGTACCTGTAAAACTTAAAAAGAGGCAAGGACTACCTAGGGATGAAGTTCTGATAATTGCAGTTTCAGAACTTAACACCCTGGCCCAGTGTGGTATATCACAACTAGTCTCTGCCTTTTGTGAGTCTGGCAGTTATAACACTTTTTAATTTTGTATTGTGCATAACTTTACTGAGTCTATTAAAAGATGCAAAAGAGAATTAGAAGAAAGGACTTTTAAAATAAGTCCTACTTGGCAAAATATAGTTTTCCGGAGTGTTTTCAGAGAGATCAAGATATCACAGAGCGCTTTTGTGCAGGGTTCCTTCTGAAATAAGACGACAAGAACACATATATATGTTTGGAAGCCTAACAAGTGGATGAAGTAGATTGGCATTTTGAACTATCTGAAGTTGGGAGTCTAATTTGGTGTGTACTGAGTAAGAGGTGGTACGTAGGAGAAGACAGTACATAAGACCTTTAGTCTGCACACATACAACTTACGCTACATACTTAATCTTAAGAGAAAAAAGTTCCAACTTTCTTTCCAAAACAAAAAACCCTTGGCAGTAGTGAAGACCATGATATTATTGGTTTCTAGTCAGGACAGCTTTGTGTAGCAGATAGTATTAGATTTAGATCAATGACTAATTTTTTAGTGTGATTATATAACGATGACATGGTCATTTGGTTTGTATCTTCAGTTAATATTTTCTTCATTATCTTCTTCAGCTTCCATATATTGATTATAAGATTATTTAGCAGTCTGATTGTACTGGGCCATGATAATTTACTTAAATATAGGTAGAGAATGTAGCTACAAGATGAAAGTGGTCACAAAAGTTTAAGTTGCTGGTATCATCTTGAAAAGGATGTCTGTACTTGGTCAAACAGTTACCATTAGTATGCAAGGACCTCAAGTGCCCTAACTGGATTGAGCATTTGCAAAACATAGCAGTGCATCTGGTCACTGAAAACACTTTTTGATCTTCCTGTGATATGTGTGACATTCTAAGGAATGACAGAGATGCAGATAAAAATTAGGAGCAAAACACCTAACCCTTGTGCATGAAAACCATGCCCATGATGTCTGATGAATACTAAAAAAAAAACAGTATCTGCTTAACAAAATAGAAATATGGCGTAATTTTCTTTTTCCATTTATAGTCCTTTCCTATGACAAATAGAAGGAGCCTCATTAGAATGGTTTATTACTGGCTTCTTACTTAAGAACTCAGTTCATTCAATCACAGTTTAGAGTCATTTACTAGAGTATCCACTGGACAAATTAGAAAAGGTAATATTCTAGTTACTTTGAAAGACTGAACAGCAATGCTAGCATTAATTACATTGTCAAGGAGATTAATAATTAGTAAGCTCATAAGTCCCTTTCTGAAACAATTGCAATAAGCTTTTGCATCCTAGATCTACTACTACTTACCTCTTCTAAAACAGTGCAGCTGGTATCTCTATATGCAGAGGTGCTGTGTATAAATGTGAGAGAGATCTAATTACACATGGAATATTACTTTTTGTGAGCATCAAAGGAGAAAATAGATTAATAAGTCCAACTGAACCAGAAAGACTACAAAGTGCTATTTACCATACCCTGACTCACAACATTGAAAACTTAGTCTCATGAAGCAATGGAGAAGAATTCTTCTGTACTTTGACTCAATTGGCTTCATAAAAATTACATCGAGAAATGTATTTTTCTATTAGACTTTGTCTGGGTCAGTAAAATATTATGAACCAGTTGAAATGGACTGAGATGAAAAGCATTTGAAAAAAAGGGAAATACTTCAAAAAAGTGTGCAGTGTCTTTAAAAATACTAGATAAAATATTCGACATAATTAAGAAAAGATGTTTAGACATAGATGAATAAGTAATAGCGAAAGTTAATTGGTGCTGGCAAAAACAGTCATCTGAAATTGGCTCACTAGAATTTTCAGCCTTACTCAAGAACTCAGTTGTGTTAACACATATTCTTGTAGAACAAAAAACAAAGGTAACCTGTAACCAAATATAGTTTTAACTACTGCTAAGGTGCTTATATACTTAAGTTTAATCAGTTGTGTAAGTAAGAAAGTGCATGCACATGAGACAAAACTATTCTGCAGTGACTCTGGAAGACAAATAATAATTTTCTCAAAGCTAAAAAATGTTTACCCTGTGCTAGAAGTATAGTGCACGTGAAAATAATTAATTATTGAAAAATTCAAAGTAGTAACAATCAAGAACATCAAGCTGCAATAATCTTTATCTGTGTTCAGATAGGGTTACTTCGCTTTTAAATTCCCTTCCTTAACCACTACAACAGGACTATCTCTCTGTCATGGCCTAACTCTTCTGGATTCAGTACATCTATAGTGCTGACTGAATTACATAGTTCTTGTCACAGATCAGCGAAGGTCTTATTTACTTTTTCTTATTGGCAGACCTGGGCTCTAAGTTGCTGTAAAATACATGGTATTAACAAATAGACAGCTAAAATAAAACAGTTGTGTCAATAAATGATTACAGATTTTGAACTTTTAAAAATTCAACTGAAGTTCATAGATTTAGTGTACTTTTTTAATCACCATATGTTTCTACCACCAGATTTCCCTTTGAAGCCATTCTTGTTCATTATGCTGTCTTCACAATGGCTATCAAAAAAGTTGAACTTTTAATACGTATTTGACTACTCATCATGAAAATATCTACAACCAGTCATTAAGAAGAGCAAGTTACACGTTTGTGAGAAATAAAATTCATTCTCAGTCTCCTCTTCCAGTTCATAAATTGATTCTGATTTCAGAAGCCATATTCTCTATTTTCTTGGTAGTTATATATGTAATTTGACCCTAAATATGATAATTCTTTTAAATACCCTGATAGCAATCTGTTCTTCTTACTCTGCACAGAAAGATGAATAAGCCAGCAATTTAAAGTATGCTTAACACTAAAGCTCTGTGGAAGATAAATGTTCAGTTTTGTGGCAAGTTTTGAGGTTTTGCCTGTTGCTTTTGATCTGTAGTAGATTGCAAGGAAATACTTTTTAATACAGTATCAGAGGTGTGCTAAAATATATATGAAGAACTTTATTACTATGCATGTCATCTTACAGGAGAGCATTATGGCTTATTGCAGAGAGCATTATGGCAAAAATGGGGGGAAGGGACAAAAATTCCAGAGTAAAGAGTTCTCCATTGTTCTAATGCCTTTCACAATATTGTAGACAGAACCTTGTGCAGCTCTTAAGTGAAAAAATAACTTCTAACTCATTATCCAGCAGCTAACTAGAAACTTTTGCAAAATAGCATCTGTGTTTACATAAGCAGACGTTCCAAAAACATCTGTAGATGGTGCACATGGTAGTAAACACTGCAGTTGGGTCTTCCTCTATGTGAACATTGCATCTGTCAGGCCAAGTGCAAATAAAAATCAAGTTATATTTGGCTACAGATACTTTCTGTACTTTCAAAACACTACTAACAATCTAACATGATCTTCAGATAACAAGTGTTACTAGCATTGTTCTCTAGATTAAGAAAATCACAACCAAGGACATTCATACTATTTTCCCTTAGCCAATACAGCTTAAGTCTTATCCACAAAATTAAACCCCTGTATTCAAACTTTTACATTAGCTAAAAATATGATAGGATTTAAGTGTTCTCCTTGAACAATACAAGACATACCTATGAGTGTTTTGCACTTTCACTTGCTGAAGAAAGATGTTTGTCTAAAAGACTAAAAAGAATTCAGCCCACGTCACTCTCTCAATACTTCAAGAAACGGAATTCTGTTTTCCTAGTTCTCCTTTCTGTGAGCCCACAGCTTGTCTTCTGCCATTTCCATATTGAAAGTGGCTCCCGATTTGCAGACCTGAATTTATTCCCCACTCCAGACATCCTTTTCCTCAGCTATCGTTCTGTCTTTAGCCTAAATCTTACCTCTAGACATGATAGGTACAGATACACTGAAATGCTGAGCCTCGCCCCGTGTTTTGGCTGCTATCTGGCCTTCTTTTGGACTGTCATATTTCCTACTTTTCCTAGTTTTTGTTCTTAGCTCATTTAGACTGCAAGAACAGCTGCTGTCCTGACCTGGAACGTCATGCACATCTAATCTCTGAGCCTGACCGTGAACCTCTCTCATTCCTAATTTGATTGTAACACTGAAAAAAGAACAAAAATTATTACCTTGCACTAGAATATTATTCTAAGTAATCTTTCCCCTTAATTATTCGGACTGAATGTTGGTAAACAATGTTCTTTTCCTCTTCTCTTTAAATAGTATCACATATTTTTTTTTTCTGAAGATCTCAAAAAGAACCACTACTACAAATTAGCTCTGAGATTTCAGTTCCAGCTATTGGATTTTTCTTAATACTCAAACTGCATTATGTTATTTCCATGCTTACAATAAGGAATGTATTTGTCACTGAGGTCTCCACTGCTGCACTAAAAATCATGGTCTGTCTGTTTCATGACTATCAGCTTAAAAATCAGATTGCAATAATGCATTTTATTTTCCAGCTAAGCACATATTTAAATATTGCATGAACCTGGCTCCCTTGCAACACACATTTTATTAAAGCCAGCTGTGAAGTAATTATTGAACATGCTAAAAATGGCTTTTGAGAGTAGAACAATATGAGTTTTGTCCAATTTTGATTCACACGCTGAGCTTTGACCAAATACCACATTCTAAGAACTCACTCTCTTATGGAATGGAGTCTCTCAACAACTTCAGAAACACAATTTCTGAGAACTGTAAGAATCTAGGTCAAGGACTGATTATAGCAGAATTTACTCACATAAAGGAGTATGCTTTTTCCTAAATAAATAATGTGCTTTCAAGAACCAATGAAAGCACAATAATGAAGAAAGCATAAGCAAGGCAATTCAGTTTGAGAATAAAAATATGCAATATAAAATGCAAACTATATTGCATAGATATAGTTTCATTTTTCAGAAGAAAAATGTTTTTTTTCTTTGGGATTTGTAATCTAATCACATTCTGACTGAGATGGTATTTATATTTCTGATGGGGTTTCCACCTTTTAAATGCTTCTCAGGCACATTTGGATGTATCTGTTTATACCATATGAACTTCTCACATTCATTTGCGCAAACATCTGAGACTTTCTTTTTTAACTATAAATGATAAACAATTGTCTCCAGGAGGAACATTGCCTAATTTTGAGTTCTTTATGATTACACATATATTTTCTAAAAAAATAGATTCTTATTGATAGAATAGTGAATTTTATTTGGTTCTGAATTTGCATGCTAATGGACAAAAGTATTTAAATTTCTTCAGATATCTGTTGCTGGATAGACACAGCCCAGCTGCTCCCTGTTAAAAATGGTGATTAGAAATTAATATAACTACCCCATGCATTCACAGCTTGAGACTTGTAATATACAAAGAACAATCATTCCTAAAGGGGCCATGCTTGTGAATGCTGTATTTAATTAATGCCCAAGGGAAAGAGCAAAAGAGGAGGAGGAAAAGTACTGCAGCCGAATTTATTCTGAAATTGTAGTGATGTTAAACATTGCATGCCAGGTTTAATGGCATGTATTCATCTAGCTAGAGGAGTGTCTTAGAACAAATGGCGCTGTCTGCCTTCAGAAAACCAGGATTTTGAAGTGAATTTGGGAGTGCACAGTAGATTTCTATTTTATTTTCTTTATTGACTTGCGCTAGGTCTGCCACCACAAAAACCCAAGCTCCTCCTTGTATGCAGATCACCTTTGTGCATTGGGATTTACAGAATTCTTTTTTACCTGTAGCAATGTCCTTAGGCTTGTAATGAGCAGGATGCCATACAGCAGCAATCTGTACAAGTCATACAAATCATTTATGTTGAGACTGACACTTCCCTTTTTATTCCTAGCTGCTACTAGTATGTGTGAGAAGATGGAAGGATGTGTGGTGTGAAATGAGTACATGCAACAGCTACATTTAGAAAGAGCAAATACTGCAGGAGATTAAAGTGAAAGATTGAAATCTCATGCACATCCAAAAAAATGGCTTTGTATTATAGGGAGAGATTTGAACATCACTACAGAGATTAAAAAGTTTTTTTAAAAAAGTAAATAAAGCAAAACCATCAAAATGCTACTATATCTTTCAATGGTGCATTAGTACAGTGGAAAGCACCTTCATATGCATGCCACAGAGAAGATTACCCACAGCAGCAGTCCCAAGCCAGGCTCTGTTTGAACTGGAAATTGCAGCTGGAGGAACACAGCTTTCTAGAGAAGTCTAAGGGGGGGCTCTGATCAATGCCTATAAATACTTAAAGGGTGGGTGTCAAGAGGATGGGCCAGTCTTTTTCCAGTGGTGCCCAGTGACAGGACAAGAGGTAATGGGCACAAACTTGAACATAGAAAGTTCCATCTAAACATGAGGAGGAACTTTACTTTGAGTGTGCCAGAACACTGGAACAGGCTGCCCAGAGAGGTGGTGGAGTATCCATCTCTAGAGACATTAAAAACCTGCCTGGACACATTCCTGTGCAACCTGCTCTGGTAGGGGACTGGACTGGATGATCTCCAGAGGTATCTCCAGAGGTCCCTTCCAACTCCATATCATTTTGTGATTCTGTGAACACAAGAACAGGGTTAGGTTCTACCTGCCCAACTCTGGCTACTGTTTGGTAAACTGGCGGAGATGAATCCCTGGGTAAAACTAACAGGCTTAGCCATAATCCAGTCCTCATGCAGCAGGCATGAGGTTAGGAGAAGCAGATCAGGATCAGGAAACAGAGTGACCCTTACAGCTGCTTCCATCCTTAGCACAAAAGAAACTACTACAAAGGCTGGACTTCTTTGCTTGTCATTCTTTCAAAGCTCAGCTGCTAATTGATACTTGAACAGAACACTAATAACAAAGGTCCTTTTGTATGAGCAAGAGCTTGTTTTGTTGAAAAATAAATCTGGGAAAATATAAATGTTCAAGCCCAAATATGTATTTCTGATCGCATCAGTAAAAATTTCCATAGTGCCAGTACAGCAATATTATTTCAATATGTAGACACAAAAAGAGTAGCGTACGCTTAAATGTCAGACTGAAGTGTTATGTGATTTAATCTTTGTCCTTTAACTATGAACAATGTGAACACAGAAATACCTGCAGATGGGAAAGTGCCAGGGACAAAATGATGCAAGCAGTGAGCACAACCCAAGGAGACCTTTCCAGATTTGGCCCAGACCACCGTGATGTGGAGGAGCCTCCAGCTCTGCTCAGCACCTCGGCCTTGATGCTGGGCACACCCCAGGGCTCTGTGGCTGGCCTGCCTGAGGCAGGAGGCTGCCATGGAGGGCTGCGTCATCCTCAGGCCTCTTCTCACCTAAATTTTTATTATGGTCTTTTTTTTCCCATCTGCAAAACCAAAAGCAGCAAGTCCCCAGTGCTGCGCAGCCCCAGACTGCCAGCTCTGGTCCCGGCTTAACTGATGCCATCTACCCTAGATGTCCAGACCAAACTAATAATTTTCATGGTCAGTGTAGCAATGGGCGCCTCTGGAGGATGCCCATCCCTAGGACAGGTATCTTCCCATGATCCTGCAGACACCTCTTAGCTGCTCACCGCAGAGCAAACCTTGGTGGCTGGGGTGAGGTGCTTGGCTTCTTGCCGGCAGCTGTAGCTGGACCTTATTCCCCAATTGCCTTCCATATCCATGTTTATGGGCAGCATGCTGAAGGATTTCTGTCTTTTATTCGCAGTTTTAAAATGGCCACACTCAAGCAGGATACAATCTGAAGAAATGCTGCGATGTTGGTCTTGGTCCTTCTCCCTGCTTGGGAACGGTACAGCAATCAGCAGGCAAGTCTGTTTTCCATCTTGAGAAGCTATTTACACCACAGCTAAAGCATTCGTCTGCTCTTTCCGACTCTTCCAAATTAGTTTTAGATTTCATCTTCAGGAGTAATTCAGGGACAGCATGGGATGACGTTCAGATTCAGGCAAATTATCTGTGGCATAGAGCTTCAGATGAAATACCTGCGTGCGTCTTCACCAAGGATCCCTCCCACAGCCAGCAGCCGGCACTGAGCTCCCTATTACCTCAGATTCGCTCATCGTCTTCATAAGCTGTACTTGTATCTTGGCTGCAGTATAAAAATATCCTCCGAGTCAGCTTTCGGAAACCATCTGCTTCCTGCAGTAGAGAAGTAGTACTTGGGACCAGGATTCTTGAGAGCAGCTATTTTCATGCTGCGGTGACTACTTGAGTTTACAGGCTGCTGTAGCTATATTGCCCTTATGGAAAAAGAAAAAAAAAAAAAAAAAGGTTTGACTTTTTGCCCAGTTTCTCCTTAAACAAAAAGGCCGACCCGCAGGCCCCAACATCTGCTGCGGTGTGGCAGAGGGTGCTGCGATCCATTCAAACGCTACAGCTGATGGTCACTCAAGCAAATGAATGTAAGAATGCTCTTTGCAGCTGCGGCAAGAGGATTCCAGACCATGTCACTCTTACACGTTCAAAGCCTGAATCAATGACCTTAGGGCTGATCCTAAATTGATGATTAACCCTGATATTTTAAATTTATCTTTGTCCAGCTATCATTAGCAGTTTTCCTCATATATCAATAACAAAATAATGTCTCAGTAGCACTATAAAACCTGCAGAAAGGGAGGCTTATCGCCATGAGCAGGAAAAAAAATGTTTTGACAACCACTTAGAAAACAGAGCAGGTAACTATATTTAATTTCTGAACGTCTCTGTTGTGATGTCACCCTCAAATAACTGTAACACAATAGCAATGAGATGTGCAAGCGTAAAGTACAGACAGACTTTTTCTGTAATCATATTAGTTGTGTTCTGCATTTGTCCTGTTATAACTTTTCAGCAGTTTTCGCGGGAGATTTCCCCATTTTTCACCAGGACATGTACTATCTTGCATAGAGATACTGCATCAGGAAATGGCAAAGCCTCTCTGAAATCGTGATTTTTCTTTTTCAGTAAGGCTTAATGGAACTGGTAGAAAGAATAACATAATAGAAATAGTATATATTTTGTCTCTGGGGAATGCAAAAAGAATTTAATGCTTTAAATGTAATAGGTTTTTTTTTTTAACTTTTCCTGAAAAAACATTAAGATACTTGTAATATTCTAATTAGTCTAAAAACAATTATTAATGTTGTTCTTAAAAGAAGACATTTTAATTCAAAAAGGTTTGCTGCAATTCCTAATGCAGCACTGACTGGCAGTTTGTGAGAAGAAGGAAACCATTCCAAATCTGCAGAATCTGTCTTTTTCCATATGCAACTGCTACATTCTCTAGACTAAAAAAGAAATAGGACAAGCAACTATACCACTGAGACTGAGAGTTGGGCTCTCCGAGTCAAAATTCTTATTAGGAAAGGGAGGCTAACAGCACTCCAAAAGACTTTGGGAGGTTAGCTAATATTTGTACAATAGCTGTGTACAGGTGAGGTACCCTATTCACCTTCTGTCATATCAGCTAGTATCTCAAAAGAACCATATAGTGATTGTGGGTTGTATGTGTAGCCTTTAAAAATGTTACAATTTTTGCTTTTCTGCATTCTTCTGAGGCTTAAATGTCACTTTCTTGATGGTTCATTGACTATCAGGGCCAAAAGGACAGGAATCTGACACAACACAATACAACTAAGTATGGTACACAGACATCTGTGCTGCAAAACTCTGCTTCATCACAAAGAGAAACTATCTATTTTTCAGTGCACATAAATTTTCTTTAAATTAAATTAAAAAAAAAAAGAAAGATAGTTTAAAGAATGATGAAATACCTCTTAACTTTGACCATCTAATCATGAAGTTCATAGAAATGTCAGATACTGATTAAAGGAATTGATTTAAGTTCATCTGCCATTTTTCAAGTCTTCCAAAACATAGAGGGTATAAATATATATTATTGTCACTAGGCAGTTTTATGAACTTTCAACTACATGTTTAGATGTTAATATCTTATTGGCCTGTTGAGGGGAAACATATCATGAAACAGTTGAGAGAAATTTCTGAGAATCCTAAGCTAAAAGACAGGACCCAGTATTTGCATGCTTGCGAGAGAGAAGCAGAATAAGTGACCTTTCTGAATCAAAAGCTATCACTCAGGAAACGAAAATAAAAGGGAGATGCTATTTTTTTTATTAACTTTTACAATTTCAGCTCTTCACTGTGCTTATAAGAATGCCTAAACAGTTGATTTTTTGAAAAGGGGCAATTTGACTGATTAAACCAGGCTGCTGCGCTTTAAATATGCAACTGGTTACCATGGCAACAGTTTTACTTTGACACACAGCTTATCTTGTTTTAAGGAGTGCAGCCCGTTGTTATGGCAATTTGGAACACCACTATTTTTTCGCCAAAAGAAGCGCAACACAAAATAATAAAACACTAGTTAAAATTACTTCAATGATTAAAAATCTAAACCTGATTTAGTATGTTGTAGAATGCTGTAGTTTCTCAATGTCTCTCAAATGTAACAAATGTCACTTGAGTAGAACAGAGAAAGAAAGAACAAAGAAATAAGGATAAAGGATTATATTTTATAACACTGAAAGGCAAAGGTAGATTGTAGAGGCATGTTGCAAACGCTGAAATTTCACTTGTTAATCCACTGTTTTCTGCCTTCATGAAGAAATGCATTACTTCCTGTCTTGCAGATTTCTTCAGGAAAAAAATCTAAATATATAGATATAGAAGGCCCAATGCAAATTAGCCCCTGGAGCTCTTAGCATTACAAGCAGGATGAATATTCTAACTGAAATCTTATAAACATTAACAGTAAATGATCAGAGTTCTGCCCTAAAATAAACCTATTTCAAAAAAAGAAACATTGTTTAAGAATCCTAGATGTACATGCTTCTCCCTACTAGCACATTAGGTGCTAAGTAATCATGCACAAACCTGCATATTTTAAATAGGAATGAAATCTATAGGCCTTTTGCTACAGGCTTATTAAATGAGTCCCTACATTTTGATCTTCAAAAAAACTCAATTCATGCTTAAGGAAGGGCTGGAAATGTCCTGGGAGTAGAGGAGAGATCTGAGGGGATATCCAACTATCCAGAACCTGGAAATAAAAGAAAACGAGGGAGAAACTTCGATCCAATTATACAGTCACCAAAAAGTAGTAGAATAGGGCTCTGCATTGAGTAAGCAAGCTGAGTTAGGGTCCATCTGCTGAAGTTAAAGCAATTTTCTGATTAAGTAGCCATATACTTTTGAAGAGAAGCTTTCACTTATAAATTGCTCGAGTTCTGAAGCAGAAAAGTGTGATATGTTAGTCCCATTTCTACTCATTTTCTTGTAGAAAACACAATTTAAGAATTCCATGGGGAAAAAGGGATCAGCAGAAGGTCCCCAGAAGAACCTAGGAAGGACAAATCCCTTCCCACTATCTGCCATTGAATAAAGGAAAGTAATTTTGTCTACAGGGGTACCATTCTTGAGTTTGATTCCTGTAAATATATGCAATGTAGTTATATTGTTTTTTTCCAAATCTTTTTCAAAACCATAATGGCTTTATTGGTTTAGCTGAATGGTTCATCTAGTTCAGTATTATGTCCCTCAAAATAACCATAAGAAAACAACAGAGACTGCAGTCAGGGAAGGAAATCCTCATGCTCATGTGTCATTTCTTTGTTTTCAGCTCAGGGGATTTCTTTGGCCTGTTTTAATTTGTCTGTTTAATAACCTGCCACTGACCTTCCTTCCAACCACCTAAATTCACATCAGCTTCTTCCATCCACTGTGTGTCTACATATGGGTGCATATGTGCATACATCGGCCCATATACAGCAGAGAGATGGTGTAAGACTTTTCTTCAGTAGGAATTTTATCCTTTATGCTCTGGAAATTTATTGATAGCATTCAGCTGCCCTTTGCCTCAGTAAACTGTTTACTCTAGATACAAAATTTTCCACCATTCCACACTGCATCTGGAATAACTTGAAATGCTTCTTAATTCTCTGGAAGATAATGGTTTAAGTTTCTGCTGCAAACCAGAGATTTGAAATTTGATATTAGGAAAATTTCTTTTTCTGCAAGAAATGACATGATTCAGGGCAGTACTCACAGGGTCTAGATTCAATTTAGATCCAATACACGTAAGGACATCACTTTCTTCTCAGCCTTTTGTATTGGAGATTTTAAACTCATTTACATATACCTCCTTTTAAAGTGCTTAGTTCTCCCTACATTTGTTGTAAGGAAATTGGACATTTTGAAGGTAGGTGTCACCAAAGTCCATCACTTTTTATAAGTTTAAGTTTTAGCAGTTTTGGAAAATTTTGCCTGGAATATGTAAGTTTGTTTGGGTTTTATAAGTAGTCTGTTTTAAGTTATACTGTATATGAATTTTTCAGTATTTACAGTACTGTTCTGGCATAGTTGCTAGCAGTTCTCAATATCCCTATCACTTTTTCAGCTTTTATTATGAAAAAGAATATATTTAGTATGTGAGATTTATCAACTTAACTTTGAAATTCCTCTTTTATTTATATTTTAGATCAGATCTGAATGTTGTGCCTCAGGCCCCTCTCTTGTTCTTTGCAATAGCATCAAAGTTGCTTTGAGTTTTCCAATTAGTTTCTTTAAAACACTGGTATTGTCTTGCTATAATTTGTCTTCTCTCCTCTCTTCTATCCCATTTTTTTCCCCTCTGATACCTATCAAGAAGCCTAACAACTATTAGTCCCAGTCTTGTCCCCTTTCTGGCTATGTCTGCGAATTTAATTTCTTTCTGAGCTTGTATTTTTGAGAACTTCATTCCCTCCAGCATTCTGCCTCCTTATTTCTGTTTCACAGTTTTTTCCAGTCTTACTCATGATACATGAGGACAGACATGGTTTCAGATGTTCCTTTCTCTTCATTTAAGAAAATCCTGCTGCTGCTTTCATTGCGGAGAATGCAAATTTGAAGAGACAGTGCAGGAGACATTTCATATATCCACATACTTCATATATCCATATACTTCATATATCCACAGAAAGGAGGGGAAAAAAACAGTCTGAAGCAGTTTGGCATAATGGTGGATGTTGCTTACAAGATAAGATATATACAGCTGGCCATGACAAAGGTAGCAGAGGCAGCTAAATGTCTTTTGACTGTCATTTTATGGGTGACTGCAGATGTATGAGAGGCAGATGTTTTCCATTTTGCCTAGAGCTACACAAATCTGTGAGTTGGAAGTGAACCCATACATGAAAAAATAAAACAGTGATCAGATCATACAAGATATCGACTAAATATTTTGTAGTTTTAAGCACTCTGAAAATATTAGCTATTAGTTCTTACTACAGGCCTATGAAGCAGAGGATTACTGTTTACCTCTGTGTTCAGGCAGACAGAAGAAACCCAGACTCAGGGGTGAGACACCTCAGCAGATGCCTTTGAATCTCTGGTCTAACTTGCCCAGGGCCATCTAGAAAAGCAGTAGCAAAGGGCAGGATGAGCACTCAGTATCTGCCTGGGCTCTACCCACCGTCAAGCCCTAGGTGAGATGCTGAAGCTTCTAGTGCTGCCTCTGCTCTCTGACCTTTCCATCAGTGGAAACTCAGCATTAAAAGCGGGTTTGAGTTACAGAGGTACAGTACCTCCCAATAGTTATGCAAGCAGACTGGGGAATGCGGTTTATATTGAACATGTTTTAAATCCATCTTATGCTTAAACATATTAAACAACAGCTTCAAGTTCCAGATTATTTCTTTAAGCTACTTTGATGTAAGCCTCATGCACTTCTATTTGGAAAATTTCAGCAATATAACTATTGTTTCTGAAATTAAATTTGCTTATTACTTACATCTCTTGATTGTTATCACTGCCTTTCTACTTTCTCTTTAATTCCTGTTCTTTTAGTGCTGTGTTTTTCTCATCATGTCCTTTCTTTTCTGTATTTCTTTGCTTTCATTTTTCAGCAACAAATTTGGGAACTTTGCATGCCACAAATAAGGCTATTAAAATGCCATTTAATGAGAATATAAGGGGAGATCAACAAGTGACAACAGAGAAGAAATACATTTCATTCATTGGTTCAATGAACAGTTAATTTCTGCTAAATTCAAGAACAATCCCTACCAAGGCCAGATATAATTTCTGAATACAGCTATTAGTTGTATGATGAAGATGTAGATTTTAATTTTTTTCTTTAGCTTTTACAAGGCAGCAGCATAGTCAAATAATAACTGTGCTGTTTTCTCAAGCAAAGCAAAAAAAAAAAAGTAGATTTCCTCAGTAAAAAGAAAAAAATAAATCCTTTAGCTCTGAAAGCTTACTTGTGCCTACATCTTTAGATCACTGCAACTGATGTCCAACTTTCCATTTATAGATGATCATTACCATTATCACATTCTCTAACATTGTCACAAATGCTTACCTCACTAGTAAGTCTGGATGCCTCCTAGCAATTACACTGAATAAAATCCAATTGCAGAAGGAATGCTGGTGAGCATGATATAGAGTTACAGCAAATTGAAATGGCATTTCAAAATTTTGCTAGATCCTTTCTACTCAGGCCAGTCCAATTACTCAGCTTGTTCTCATTACCTCCTTTGATGTAAGCATTTGATGGCTTGCTGCTGTGCACATTATCACACGGAGCTAGCAGCAGTTTGCAGTTGCTTTATGAAGAATCATTTCCATAAGGAGAAAAAAAAACCAGCCCTGTGCAAACTGAAGGTGGACACCATAGAAGTGTGGTCTTAAATCTCACTTGAGCAGTATGTATGGGCATGGAAAAGTAAATTTGCCAAAATCATCAAACTGTCAGATTTCTGTGTCAAGACGGACAGTAGGCCATCATTGCTGTTACTGCTCCACTCTGAGTCACCAATAGCAGTGAGACTTAGGATCAACTTAAACAACTATTTCCAATAATAATTTTACTTGTTTATTGAGCAGACTATTTTTTTAATAGCAGGACATTAGAGATGATGCAGCTTTTGAACTGTATGTGGGCCAGAATTAGTGAAGTAAGCAGGAACAGCTCTTAACTACACTAGAAACTTGCAACGTCAGCTGTCCGTGATGCAGAAATCTTTGGAATAGCAGTGCATCAAGCATGGGAACAGGCTGCCCTGTTCCACAGGACAGTGATTGAGTCACTGTCCCTGAAGGTATTTAACAAACGTGTAGATGTAGTGCTAAGGGACATAGTTTAGTGGTAACTTGCAGTACTAGGTTAACAGTTGGACTTGGTGACCTTAAAGGTCTCTTCCAACCAAAACAATTCTAGAAGTCTATGCGGCTTGAAGTGCATATATATATAGAGAGAGAATAGAATGATTCTCTGGGGGCACTTGACTTCTATGTCCCTGGTACTAATGTAATGTTCCTTCTCATTGCTTTCTACACACTTCCTTCCCTGCATCCCTTAGCACAACATCCTAGTATCCTCCAAAGGATACTCGTAGCTTTACTCAGGCATTCTCAGTTGCTTTCATGCTCCAGAATTGGCTGCAGGATATGGTAGAAAAAGTTGAAGAGCTGCTAGTACATAGGATTCTGTGTGCATATAGAAACAAAGGGAGGTCAAAGTACCCCGAAAAACCAAGAAAATAAGGGTTTCCTTTCTTCTAGGCAAATCAGTGTTTGGAAATTCTGTCATATGCAAAGAGTTACACATAATTAGCCTGTTAAAGTATGTAGGTGTGGTTCAGAAATGGGAAAATAAAAGGTAGGAATAATTGTGAAATTGCTGTTTTCCTTTTTAGAATTTGATATATTAACATTCAAAGTTTTATCAAAAAATAAACACTTGACCAATTCCATGGGTACAGGAAAAGGGAAACTTATTGACTTCGCAGGCAAGCCCTCCTTCAAAAAAAACAGTCAGCTGGCAGTGGGAAACTTGACTGAATTGATAGTGATGATAGTCCATGGAAAGACAGAAAGAGGACAAACTCAAGAGTAGAAGGGATGTTGCATCTCTATCCGTGACCAGCAGAGACTGTGCCCCTCCTCCCTTCTGTCTTTGTTAATCTGAACCAGTGCTGAAGTGTAATACCTTTTATCTCCTCACCCACACTTTCGAAATCAATTGCTTAGCTTACATTTCTGAAAAGGTGAACTTCAGGCAAGCCACAAGACTTCATATTGAAGCAGCCAAGAAGCATCTGGATGCTTCATTTTGCTAATTCTTCTGTGGAGACAGTGACATTGAATACAAGGTAAAAACGGGTGTGTACGTTTGGGAACTTGGACTATTTTAGGAAGATTCTTTACAATATGTCTTCCAGTGCCCTAATTTCTCATTCTCCAGATACACATGATTAATAACAGGCTTTGTTCTATTCACAGTCAATCCTTTGCAAAATTTTCACTAAATTTAGTAGAAGCAAAATTATGCAACTACTTAATTTATGGAATAATTTGTATGAAAGTAATATTTCGTACCATGTTTGAAATACTCTTTATCTCCTACATCTTTCAGTGAACTTATCTTTTAAAGAAAGCAGTTTGGTAGTACGTTGCAAGATGTAACAATACACTTTTGATAGTATATTGACATTAAGTTTTATGCATTATCACAAAGGAAACACTAAAAGTCATGTTACTCTTCTACCACTCTGTCTCTGCCTCTCTTGTAACGGGAAATTATCATGGCAGGCTGAGCTCTAAAGGCTTTGGTTTGCTCTGTTTCTATGTTAATAATGTCAGATGGTGGTTTGACGAGTCATTTGATATTTGAGAAAGTAATTATATACTTTTGGGGTTGATTTTTTTCTTTTTCATTGCAGGCTGAATTTGCTCATTTGAGGTTTTCAGAAAGTGCAAATAGGAGATTCACATTTCTTTACGTTATTTTTATTTCTTTTTTTTTTTCAACATTATATATTGATTGAACCTACTTTGCCTTAAGCATGAACAAAAGCACCCTTTCTATTCCCACAATTATACTGTACTAGAACTTTTTTTCCATGATCGTTTTTGATAATTAAACATGATTTTAGGTAGCTGTTTCTCCCTCACGACTCAGGACTGTGTCTGTATTACACAGTGTAGTGCTATCACAATACACATAAATTACTGCAGAATGAGTTAGCAGAGATATGAGAACTAGTATATGATAAATTACCCTGGGTTTCATTTTCAGGTAACATATCTATAAAGCCTCTGATACTCAAGCCACCAGGGATGCTAGCCATAACACTGCACTCTGATATATGGATATAAGCTTAGTTTCTTCTGATTAATCTCCCAGCCTTAGGGAAACAAATAAACATTGTTAAAAGGATAAAAAAAATACTGCAAATAGGTTTTTTTTCCAATACACTTTCAATCATTTTTTTGAAACAAATGAAAGAAACTTAAGAAAGTAAGCTTGATGCAAGTTTAAGTGGGATATACCTGGAAGACTACCACAGTAGGAAAACATTCTTAAATGGTTATTGGTTTTAAGCAATGGTGGTATCTCTTCTAGCAAATGTAAAACTGAACATAATAATGAATTACTCAAAAGCTGGGCTAGGAACACACAATGGGGATATCTCTAAGTTTTGTCCTATTTCTTTTCCCCATTTGTTCTCTTGCAATATTCATAATTGTTCCAGTGGGAGTAGAGCAAGGCAAATGCTCCACTCCTGAGAATTGCACTTGGACAGACCATTAGTTAGAGTGGATGATGGGCATCTCATTGTCTTCCACGTTCCAGCATTTAGGGCAAATGAATATTAATGAATTGAAATTGATTCATATTGTTTTCAGAAACAATGGAAGCACAGCTACAACATGTATAGGCTGTCTATTAACTAACTCAGTGAGGTAATTATGCATATCAGCTTTCTAAAACTGACCTGCCTGAATTTGTTGTTTTGAAAGAAAGAAACCCACACAGTCGGAATTAAAAATACATTTTTTCCCATAAGTAGAACATTGATGTTAAATATAAGAAAGTTTAGTCACTGAATCATATATGTAATTTATCCTAGGAAGAATGTAAATGAAACATATTAGAACAAATATTGCACGTACTTGCAATGAAAGCTTCTTTGCAGCCTTTGTTTCGTAGAGCTATATGCCTATAAATTCTGTATATAGCTTCAGACTACTAAAAGCTTTGGGAAAGAATAATGTGGTACTGACAAAAAGAAAAAAAAATTGCAAAAACTTTTGTCTTGATGAAAAATGTTTTTCAACTGTTAATATATTCATTTATACCAGTTAAAAAAGAAATTAGGTAAGATTTTTTTCTGCTATATTTTTCAAATATATTTAAGAATTTTTCTGCAAGATTCTTTGGCATATTTCAACCAGATAAGGTCTCAGATTTCAAATACACTTGCACACTAATGACATCTCTTTACCATTACAATAGCATTATTTAAATTGCATACATCAAAAAGTAACTGGAATGAGTAAAGATCCCAGTATCATCTGTTCATCACCTGCCACCATTTATTGAAATTGCATTTCTTGAAAGCTTAACTCACGAAGACAGCTGGCACTGAGCTTTTTCCTCTAAACCATTGGCAAAACATTGCAGCAAAGGAGAATTTAGATATTCTAATAAAGAGAAAATAAGGAAGAGCTGACTGTCAAAGACTGAGGGGACAGTCTCAAATGTGGGGTTGTTTTCAGATGTTGACAGTCAGTGTTTTTCTTCCTGCACCAAGGTGGCCAGTTGGAGATCCTGACCAGTGAAAGTACTGTAGCTTCTAAAACTGGACTTAAAAGCTTTTGAAAAATAAATCCTACAAACAGAAAGCAGAGAAAAAACAGTCCAATAGCTCTGAAATGTAGCCAACTTTGTCTGCTTGTGAGGTCAGTGTCATATAAAATTTTGAGTGGAAAGGTACATTTCTCATATTTTCACTTTCTGTGATCTGGATCAAGATTTTCTGATTTACTTTATGGTTTTAATTTAGTTAACACTAGTATTTTGCTTTGTGCTGATTTTTTGGTGGGTTGATCAGGTTTTGGGTTTGGGTTTTGTTTTCTGTTTTTGTTTTTTTTTTTTAATAGAGTGGGAAGGAAATGAGATTAAATTGACTGGAGAGGAAGGAGGGAAGCTTTAATTTTACCGATTTTAAAAAGTGTCTCCTCTACACACTTGTTTCAAGGATCACTTCTATCTTGTTTTATAGCTCATTTCCACTTTCTCTTGCGGACAGGTATGCAAAGCATTGGTTATAAGGCTGCTATCTGCTGGGCTGGTCATAAGCCTGTGGAGGCAAAGCATGTGGCGCTTTGTAGTCTTATGATCCAGCAACAGCTCTTGCTTTATGAACAAATGTTGCAGGAGCACAGGTTCCTCAAACCAGGAGACATGGCTGAGCTCTCATTTTCCATGCTGTGCTGTTCATCCTTTTTTTGAAACACTGCAATAGGGCACATATTCCAGCAGTACACTGAAGTTGGTCTATTGGTCTTGGGAAAGTTTTTCAATCCTGCCCATTTATTCATCAAATCCTAGTAATTTCACTTATCTCAATTTTAACAATGGGATCAGTAGTTCCTCTACCACATTGTACTTTCTGGATGCAATTTCCCTCTTGTTTCTCCCTCATCTTTCCCGAATACAGCAGGTAAAATGATTCCGCATCTCACATAAACTTATAGTTCTCACCCGCATTATAGATGCTCCACAACCACAATCATCTGAATGTCTACTTCTGTCTTTTACCAGTTTCATCAAATGAGTCACACCTCCTCTACCCTTTTATCTTCTTATTATTCCTCTTCTTATTCTTAAACTTACTCCCATGTTATCCTTTTACTTAGATCTCTTCCAGCCATAGATAAAGTATTTATTTAAAATAATTCTGGTTTTCAAAACCCACTTCTAATGGACTGCATTTAATCTTTTCACTAATCTTCATCAATTCTATGTGTCAGTCATGCATTTTTTTTTATTTTTTTTTTAAGATAGGTTTAATTCATCCTCATCTCCTTGGAAACAAAGCTTCGCCTCTGATACTGGTGTCCAGAAGAAAGCATTACATTGAAGAGATCTGACATTACTTTTTCTCTTATATCAGTGTCTCACATTTTACTATTCATTATGCCATTGAATCAGCCTTGACACACTAAATCAAGCACTATTTCATGCTAACTTGCAAAAGAAAGCATTACCAAAATACAATTTTGTTCAGGCGTTTGTGAGCAGGACACAGCAGAACATGCTGTCGCAAAATTCTCTTACTGCAGAAATTAGGATTCCCAGCACTATTCCTGAGAACGATAAGGAACCTAAATAGACGGGATAAAAACCACTTAGTAAATCCTCCCTCCTCTTACTACATGGATAAATGCTAAGCTTAAGTTCTCATAACCTAAGATCACAGTTTAAACACCATGGCATAAACGTTGTGAGGGGGCTTCCTTCCTCCACAGTATTGCTGGCACATCATCCAAATTGTGAATAATGAGCTACACAGAAGGCATCTAAGTAGTGCCAGGGATTTCCAGAGAGGTTTATGTAGGACTGTTTATGGCTAATTTTCCAGTGCCTCTGCTATGGGATATCCTGCCTGTATTTGGATTGATAATCTCAGTAAAAATATGTTTTATGCCTATTCAATTATAAAAAAAAAAAAAAAAATAGAAGCTGATTCTGATCAACTTCATGTGGGGTTTCTCAAAATCATGTTAAAAATTACTGTAGATGGGGACAGAAGAAATTGTATGTCTGACAGAGATTTCCTTTTGGGCAGAGCCGTTACAGAAGAGAGAAAATCAAAATTAAAAGGTAGTATGTAATAAATTGGCCATGACTAATACTTTAGATGTATTTTTTTGAGCTCTGAATAATACTGACTTTTTGATTAGCATTGGTAGCAGAAATGAAGGAAGGATGTGGGTGTATAAATAAAAACCCAACATTTTTAAGTCACGGCCCCAGTGGAAATAGTGATTACCACTCTGCTGCTGAGATATTCCTATTCTTCATTTATAAATCATATGCCAACTGCTCTGTAAGATTTCAGTTATTCAGCAGGGTGCCGAGTTTGTGAGGGTTTTTTGGGGAAATGCAGCCAGTCTAAGAAAAATGGAGTGAAAGAAGATTCTGTATTCTCAAGATAAAATAGATCTGTCCAGTACATGCTGTGTACTGACAACAAATCGATTTGCTTTTGGATTCAGGACCAACAATTCCTAATGGCTGGCAAAAGATAATACCAGTGATTTGAAGCAATGAAGGAGGCAGCATGGAGGAGTTTTTATCAGGTCTTAAATTTATAAAAATTTTCTGCCTTTTGAAAAAAGCCAATAATCAGACAGGTTTTAGTTGTAATCTTCTATCCAAATCGAAATGGTTTAGATTAATTTGTCAGACAATAGAGAGGTATTGTATTCCTTTCAAAAACAGCTAATCAGAAAAACAGGTTGAAGTTTTAGTTCTACTGTCACTTAACACATGTAGTCTTGCGATAGTTTATAGAGGCAAATATTTATATAAACTATGGTGTAGCACTGGAAAATTACAAATCTGCTTTCCATCTTCTATTTCACAGCAAGATTTACCTGCTAGTGCAAATTCCTGTGGATTTTTGTGGTTTCAGTCTCTCTTCCTGTTTTAACCTCAGGCAACTAACATCCTTTGCAGTACTCTCCGGCTGCATCCATCTCAATCAAAGGCAATTGTCACTGGCTGTAGTGTCGGAAGTTCAATAACCAAGCTCAAGAAAGTCTTGCAAAAAAGAGCTTCTAGGTAACTCAGCAGAGAACAACCACAGCTGTGATTATGGTGAGAGAGAGAGCACAAATGGGTCAGGTAGCCTTCTGCAGCCATTAGCATAAGTTGAATTATAAACAGATCCTGTGCTGTTCCTTTAAATTTTTTAATTATCAAGGTAACATTCCATCCATCCTTGCGACCAATTTTTATTTCTTATTTTGTTCTGCTAAAGTTTTGCCATTACCTAGAAAATCAGTTTTAAAAAATTGCCTCCTCCATCTCTGTTAACTGAATGTGTATGCTGTCTAATGGCAGAAAATTCTATCCTCACTTAAAGTGAAGGCACATTTTAAAATCTAAAGCATGTTTAACCACAACTGTCTTTTGACTGTATTATACTTAACTGAAGATTCAGTCTAGACCTCAATACTTTTCTCAATATTTAGTCCTAATGGATATCTTACTGTGATGCCTAAAGAATGGTTGATTTAACTGTGAACCTTTGCCTTGTAGGCTGCACTGCCAGAGTTTCCCTGGCTTGTATGCAAGCATGATCAGCATAAATTAAAATAATTTTTTTTTTCTCTAGATTTATACCCAGTGTTGGGTAGATATAATTAGTTGAAATACCTCCTTTTTTTCTCTGCTCAAAGGTGACCAGGAAGGGCATTATTTTATCACAAAGGAAGCAAATTTCAAGCAGATCAGGGAGCAGCGTTGTGGATTTTTTTTTAGTGGGGAGTCTCCTAAAGTATTCCATTTCCTCTGAATGAAAACTCCATCCCACCACTCATTTTCAATTCAGACTGGACAGAGTAGTGAAAAACACGAAGTGGGCGAAAATTGCTGGCACTGTAGCAGCATCTTAAAGATAGTGTGGAATAAACTTGGGGAACAAGAAAAAACACCAAAACCAAACAAAAAACATTCACACATAGTCTGAGTTTGACTGTGTTTGACCTCTATCCCCCATCCTAAGCCAACTAGCATAGCTTTTGAGATAAAAGGACAGGAACGTTGGCAGGTAAAATGCTAGAAGCCCGGTGTTGATCTGCAGACAGCAACCGGAGAAGGGAACCTGCCTGACATTTTTCTCTCCTTCTCTGAATCCCCAGACAGACCTTCTGGGAGGCAGTCTGTGGCCTGGGGCTGTGAGGAGGAACAAGCTGTTCTCCTCCTGAAAGTAGAAAAGGTGAAGTACTCAGCTCGTTGCAGGGAGAATAGCAAAACCTTGCTCTTTCCATCCACTTTGATGAATTCTTTCATATACCATTCCTATACGTATAACATTTGGATTTTAAAAAACAAGGCTTCTAATTTGTACCCGAGCTCTGCACTGTGAATTACATGCAATGCTTGTTTGAATGTGATGGGGTTCTTTACATTCACTTTATGCAATCGAGAAGAAAAGCCCTGCTGACCCTTTGAAGGAGCTGAATGGACTGACAGATTTGGCAAGGATAAAGCTGAGAGGCTCAGGAGTTTTCATAAGGAGAGAGATGTATATTCTCTCAAAATCCATTTCTACATAAATATGACCTAACAGATGCAAGAAGCAGACTCTAATATACAGCTCTGCTCTGCAAACTGACAGTCTGTGCCAGTGCACTAAAACCAGTCCTGCTGTGCTCTGTGAATCATGTCAGTTCATGTTGGTGAAAAGTTTTGTACTGTATAGCCTTGGCAAAACCAACACAATTAAATCTGAATGAGCTGCAGCACCATTCTCTATCCTATATCAATGGAGGTGTTTAATCTATTTAATCATTTCAGTGCCAAATACACTAAGGTAATTGCATCATGGACCTAACAAAAGGGCATCATTTCACTTGCAGCGTTTTTATGACAAGTGATAATGTGCAACATGGAAAAAAGCCAAGAGTTTCTAATAGCCAAGACTGAGTATTCTGAGCTGCATTTATCGAAGAAAAACTGGGGGGGAAATCTGCTGTTGTAAACGTTATTGTTTCATGTGACAAATGAAATGCATACTTCTAAATTTAGCTGGCCACACTGAGAATTTCATTGTGTTGACCGTAAGAGTAGGAAGTTACTGCAGAGGGAATAAGAGCGTCCTAATGAGCAGAATTCAAAAGTCAAATACAACAGCTTTCCGTGTATCCAAACCAGGTTTGAACTAAATCCCTCAGAGATCCTGAAGACAAGCCTTTGTTCCTCACTGAACTGGTCACCAGAATTTATCCATGTCAGAGAAGAGCGCTACCCTGCTACACAACAGCACAGGGTGTTCTCTCCTTTGCTCCTGACTGAAGGTAACATGACAAGGAAGGGGATGGGGGGCACCCCAGAGCCTTAACGACTCACTGGACTCACTGCTGCATTGGCAGACCACTGATTTCCTCAGTAACGCAGGCAATGTGCCAATCTGAAATTGTGCTGACTCTATGCCAAGTTCTGCTTCTGCATAGGTACTTGCAAGACCTGAATCTGTGAAGTTGGAGGAGAAACATAGAAACTGCCTTTAAACTTGAAACTCAATGGCTGTGCAGCTGATACCATTATTTAGCAGGTAAAGAACCCCCAGGACTGATTTGCTTAAATTTTTTGCAAGGGCATGTATTGCCACATGCAAAAAAGTAATGTTTTGACTTTGCTTATTCTGGACACAACGAGTTGCCACTACAGTGAAATAGATCTTTCTGTAACTGGTGTGAAACCTGTCAAAGCTCAAAATGAGATGCAGAATTAATGATCTGACCACTTCAAGGTTCAGCAGAAGCATTTCTGTATTCCAGAGAGCCTTTTAAATCATCAGATTTGACACCAGGAAAATGAAATGTATGAAGAGTTGGTAACTCTCTCCAAATTATCCCAAGTCCTTCACTGCCATTTTAAGGTAAAAAAATTGCCTGAAATCAGTGGTTCATATTTGTAACATATCAGGTAGTTTGACTTGCCAGGATGCAAGATACACGTCTGCTAAAAATACATAGTCTGTTCAGCAGTAGTCAAATGGTTAATTAGAATATGCAACTACCAAATTGTTTCTTGGTGTTCTAGTGTGTTCTGTTGAATTTGCTATTATGACCTTTTCAAGATCCGATACCAATGACATTCTCTGTTAGTGCACAGAGATTCAGCAATTTTTTAACATCCGGTAGGAAAAATTAATCTTTTAACCTCTGTTGCAACTGCCCTTTCCCATCTCCAGTGGAAATAAAGAATCAGCTACTTCTCAGAGTATTTAGCATGTCTATCTTAGGCAGCTATGGAATTCATATCCCTAAAGGGCAATGTTTCAGCTCAGCTAACATCATGCCACAATCATTTATTATACATACAGCACTAGCAGGCTTTTTCCATACTGCATGTGTTGTACTTCACTTTACAATACTTATTATGATTATTACCTTTTTATTTTATGCCTTTGCTGCTATGGTAGTGCTGTTGGGTGGATGCCAGAATCCTATTTTGATTACTTGTATTTTATTTGTTTTGGGAGGGCATACTTTTTATGAAGGTATGATCAATTTACATAAAGGAATACCCACTTACACTATACATGATGTCTGGTAAACAGTAGCACAGAGAGAGAGAAACAAGAATAAATTATATTAAGAGTGGAATAGTTACTATGATACAAGACCTGTCTGCTCCAGTTGGCACTTGGACAATTAAGGAGGAATGATTTTCACCATAGGCAATAGTAACTTTGTCCTTGATGAATGTAATCTCCAGAGGCTAGGGATAAGGTTAACCCAACTCTACATGTAACATCCAGGAGAACAGAAATAACCTTGAAGAAGGCCCTAAGCCTAAAGATTCTTTTTTTTTTTAACTTGACTGAAAATGAGGTTGTACCCCAAAGGACACAGAATATGCTATAGGACACAATTAAAGAAGAAATGTGCTGAGAATCACACCACAGACTTTTAATGTCAAATTCTTGAATGCAAAACTCAACCTTCTGGGAAGAGGAGAATTAAATGTATGAATTCTTGCAAAAAATTGTTCTTATGTTCTTCTCTGAAGATCCTTTAATTAGCTAGCCTATTTATTATGCTTTTTGGACTTGTACTACCTTTGCTAATGGAGCTTTAAGCTCACTAGTCTTCTGAACGTATAGCTTTTGCTATGTGATTTTTGCTGTTTTATGCTGATTGGGGAAGAAGGAGAGGATAAATGGAAAACAAAAATACAAATGTAAAGACAGAAGACTGCAAGAAGGCACTTCAGTGGCACTGCCACTGTTTTCTGTAGTCACCTGTATTACAGAGCATTTTCTTTATATCAGAAATCCTTTAAACACCTGTGTAACTAGCAGCTTTTGAAAGCTGATAATGATTATATTGCATCACCTGTAGGGAGTATATAAAATGCTTTGTAGAACTCACAGAAAACTTCTGATTATTTTTGTATTAATTCTGTAGATTGATAATCTATTTGAAACCTATTACTGTGAATTTCATAGAACAAAACTACAAATCGCATACTAGACCCCAAGATCTCTATTAGATAAAACAGCACTGCTGTCATTAAAAGACAGATACCAGTGGAATTGTAGGCAGGAACCGATTTAAAAGCTGTACTGTCCAGATATGCTGATGGGTTGTGCAACTAACTAGAAGAAAAGGTACAAAGCAAAGCCACACACCCACAAACAAAATTTGGATTCCAGGATGGCCAAGGAGATTAAATTCCATGAGGCAATAGCTATCTACTAAAAACACAGCTTCTGGAAAAACTTAAAGATCAAAGCATTTCAAATGACATTAATTTACCAGTCTAACATACCAGACACAAGTCTCATGTAAGAAACATTTTTTTTTGGTTCATTGGAAGTTTCAAAAACATGATTTTAGGTAAACAAGAATATAAAATATATTTAGATACACTTAAGTCTCATCTAAGATTTATTTGAATAAAGCAGGATGGGTTTCAACCTTTTTTGCTATTTTGGGTAAAGTAACAAAATATCAAAATAGTTTGGGAAATGAAAGCTCTATTCAAAAATAGTTTTAGGATTGGACATTTAGCAGCTTAAATATATCTAAAGAAGGATGTCTTCAAGACCTCTGGAGACCCACCTACTAGCACAGAAAAGCATTTGTACAATGTGCCAGAACATGTAAACAATGAAGCTGAGCCAGCAAAACCAGTTACTTGTTTCTAAAAGAGTGTGGTGGAATCCCAAAACTGTCCTTTGCTGTCATTCATAAACTTTGTGTGAAGATCACAGCACAGATCATAGCAAAGGTCATAAAAATTCAAAGGAGCCTATAGTAGAAACAGCCTGCTGAAAACTTGTGTCATCACCCACTGGACAAAGTAAGAAGGAAAGAAAATTCTGAAACTGAATAAATATCCAGTAACTGAGAGAAGGTGATGAAACAACCCCAGAAAAGAATAAAATTGTGTAGTCTCCTACTTCTGCCATGAGCAGAATTGCTCAGAGCTCTAATCCTAGGAAGAAGTGAGTAAACAGAAATGCAGAGCAGCAGAGCTCGTTGTGCTACAAAAGAAGCACCTGGTCAGGAGCCAGATTGAAATAAAGTCACAGAAGCCATTAGGAAGCTTCAAACAGCTGGGCTGCTTGGGCCGCTAAAGGGAATCTTCTCTGGTAAGTATGATGTTAATAATTAACTTTGTGTTTATCTTTTTGCCATGTTTCTGTTACTGCAAAACTACGTTTTTAAGCATCATTTTCATTTAACTCTATCTTAGACTTGAGCTCTTGGTGATCTAATTCAACAAAGCCATTTATATAAAAATGGAGATTCCTTGCAGAGATTATTGGAAAAGCAATAATTTCTTCCAGAATTTCTGAAGAGTCACAGGGTAAATCTCCTCTGAAACTGCACAAGCTGATTTGAGAGCTGTTGGTCAGGAGTTCAGGAAGAAGTGGGCTCTCAATAGCCAGAAAAATTCTCTGGCATCATGACAAGGCAGAAATGGACACTCCAGAAGTCTGAAGGTTCTTTACAGATTTCACAGCAAAGATGAATGGCCAGGCTTACAGCTGATGCAAATATTGCTTTAATAAAATGAGCCAGGTCACTCCATTATGGGAAGCTCTCTGCCAACTTCTTCAGTTCAAAATCTCCAATTCAAAATACTACTTTTCTTGGCATAAACATCAAAATGCACCGAGCAATAAGGAAAATTATTAAATATTTTGCAAAAAAGTCTACCGGTACTCCTCAAATTAGATTATCAAAATTCATTGGGAAAAAAAATAATATATGACTCCTGAAATCCCCAAAGGACTGTTCATTTCTAAGAGATTAAAGATGAGACTCTAGCTCAAAATAAGAAACCGTTTGCAACAGTTATTTTTTGAATGCCCATATACCCTCGTGCAGAGTTTGCCTGCTAAGAACTAAATACTCCTAGACTAACAACCAAATTCACTTACACCTAGTCAGGGATATGCACTCACCATTATTTCAGGGGACATATGCAACTATTTTTTCCTCCTGGAGACTATGTCATGGGCCTTTAGTTGCCACCAAGGTCATCCAGCTTTTCCTTTCCTTGGTTAATTTGTTATCCTCTGTATGGTCTCTCTTATTAACAAACCTATTAATCTAACTGTCCTTTTCAGATAATGCTATACCTTCATACCCAGCTCCTTTATCAGCTAATTTGTTGGATTGAAGCCACCACATATATCTTACACTGTAACATGAGATAAGACAGAAAAATGCAGCCATGATCTATGCATGAAATAATTAATAGCATAAAACATGATTTTGAGAAATTTTGGAGGCTATGACTGCATCAGTGCAGTAGGTCTGCAGTGCAAAGTAGCTGATGCTGGCAATCTGACATCCGCTCTGGGCTGAATTTATATTAGTGGTCAGAGTGCATCCTTTCAGTTTCTTTTCATCAGGAAATTATCTATCTTATACACTCCAAAATCGTTCCACAGCGTGAACCAAAAATAGATAAATGGGGATGATCAGGAAATTCCCTTCTCTCTCCCTTCTGCACGCAAATGTAGATGCATCTTGACTTGCAGTCACGTTGCAGGGCTCTCCTGATTCTTTACTTAAAATTACAGAATCTCCATTTCCGTGTTAAAGCTTCTGTTCAGCCTCATAGATGGGAAGGAAATCACCATTAGTGTTTTGGAGCAATGGTTAGGGGTTATTATATTGATAGTGGAAGCAGAGAGATTGCAGAGGGTGCAAAGAAAGAGATCATACAAGTGCAGTAGATATCTGTGTACCTGTAGGCTAGCTGGCATGAGAGACCTTTATATTTTAAAATAAGGTATTCAGAAAGTGACATTGACATCTGTTAGCTGAAACGCTAACACAGGAGCTACCTGCAAGCTAATCACCACGCGGGATAATAGATCACTGTGAAGCTGAGGTGCAATACTTTTTAATGACCTCATGAAACTAAGATTCACCTATTTGTAGTACAATACACAGTGCAAGACCTTTTGTTAGACAAAGAGGGTTATTCTGTCTCCTAGTGGACTCATGATTATTTGATAGACTGGTTTATTTGACATAAGTGGTTCTCAATTAAAAGAAACAAGCACATTGACTGGCATTAATTGTGCTTATGTTCTTCGGCTAATAATTCTCACATCCCACAGCAGCATTTATAATTATTTTGCTTGACCTTCATATCATACTAACCATCCTACAGCTACTCAGGTCATCCTCTCCATTCTTAGCCACTATTACTGCTTTCCTCACCTTCTACTTAGGAGAAATTTTGCCAGGTGTATTAAAAGCTGGCTTCAGCAGTTCAAAGAGCTCAGCAAGCTGTTTTAATATTTTTCACCAGTGACTTTCCCAAAGACAAGCAGGGCTGGTAATATCCAGAAGAAACTGGATGTATGGAGTCTAAAGTATGGAGTGGAAAAGGACAACGTGACCAGGTTAGTCCCAGAAACTTTAGGTGGAGACAGACAAGAGAAGTGCTTTTACACAATCTCACACTAGGAAACTGAGGTCAATGGGTTTTTTAAATACATTGGCAAATTTGTTTGTGGAAGACACAATATTTGTCTGCTCATTATAGAAATATTCATTGTGGTCCACTTCTAGTATCTGAATTAAAACAAGAAGGAAAAATACTAAAACTTAAGTTATCTAAGTGGAAACATTTGCTAATAAACTATGCCCACTAAGAATTTAATTTATGAAACTTTTAACAAAAAATGTTTGGTTATTTTAGTGACAGACTTATTTATAGAGACAGAAATTTTAGAGCATTTTTTAAAAAGAACAAAAGAAAAAAACCAACACCAACACCAAACAAAAACCCCACAAACCCAAAGGAATTTTTCCTTTCTAGCAAAAATGAAAAATGTCAGTCAGAAAAATGTCAGCAACTGTAACTTCATTTCAGGGGAATCTAGTGTTTCTGAATGCTTTCTGGAGGCATTTCAAAGTCATTTTCTAAATATGCAAAGTAGATACTCACGTCTAAATTGTTAGCAATGTAAGACACACTGCTACAACAGCAGGGATACTTGATACTATGGAATTCACACATCACAGTTACAAGCGTAGGAAGAAAGTGGAGATTTGAAATCTTCAGGGCTAAGGCCCTTTATACTCACTTGTCATTTTAAAAAAAATTGTTTTCAAAAGAAAACATTGCATAAAGCTGATGAAGAGTGAGAAGGTTTCTATAAAATGGACTGTGTGCCCAGTAAAGCTAAATCTCAGTCATTCTCTTAAAATGCATGTACTTTTTTGTCACCTTTTTTCCCTCTTACATCAAAGCCATCCACAGTGTCTCAAAATTGCTTTACCTCAAAGTACCGGTTCTGAAAATTTGTGAGGAAAACTCAACTAGGAGGCCCAATTGTTTTAGCTGTTTGAAAGTCTGCATTACCATTTCTTATAATCCATTCACTATACAATTTAAGACATTTTTTTCTTTTGCAGAAGAATGAAAACCCTGGAGTTCCTTTCCCAAGCAACTGATTAGCAACAAGCACTCAGCCTGGAACAGCGGGTGAACAGAAGGTGAAGGATATTTAACAAATAGCAAGTGTGTGTACCCTTTTGTTACTGCTCTGGGGTCTAAAGAGACATAGCTGTCACAAGAGTGTCCGTGCAGGACCTTTATGCAAGGATGAATTTTATTTTATCCTAAATAGGCTTTAAAGGCAGTGAAATGCATGCCACTGATCTGTACCCTGGGAATCTCTCCAGTGAAAGCAAGCTGCCTATTTATTAGGGGCTGATTATGTGTCACACACATAGCCACCCAACCTTGAATTATATTAAATAACCTAAATGCAGAGTTAAGTATGGTTCATCTGAATTAACCCAGAAAGATAACGATATGAAAGCTTGGATCAGACACAGACACCCTTTTGAGAGGTAGAGGGCACATGTTATAAGAATATGCAAGTAACATCCTCAAAGAACTACTTTTCTGGCAAATAAATCTTTTCAAAGAGAAAGATTATTTTTTTCTATATTCTGGTCAGATTAACTGCTTTTGTCTTATGCCTTTTTTTAATACAGAGATTAACACATTTTTCTACTAATTTTTAAAGGCCTCAAACTGAGATCAATGTGTCAATAATTCCTTCCTCTTTAAAATGTCAACAATCACTTTAATCACCCCTCCCCTCCTCTCCCAAGGTAGGCAGGTGTCCAGTATCACAGGACTGAGTTCCCAAATTTACTTTCATTTGGAAATTTCTTCAATAAAATCTTTTAAGAGCTTCAAAATTATTTTTTCCCTGCAAAACAAAACAAGGTGTTTGCCAATCTTCGTTAAGAACTGATGTTTCCAGTCCTCACTTAAAGATGAGATTGATTCAGTGGTGTCCTGCAATTGCCACTTCAACCAACTACTTGCATCAGTCCTAAAACCAGTCTGATCCCAGAGCAGTTTGTGCGGTTCCTACTTGGGACACGATAATCATGTTTTTCAGAAGACATTAGACATCTTTAATAACTCCTATTGAGTTTCCAATGAAGTCACTGCTTTTTTATCTTTCACATTAAAATGACCTGATGCTCCACTTTCCAGGGTTAATGGCTAAAGTCTGTCCAGTTGTCCTTAGAAAGACAAGTCTGAGCAGTTGGCTGTTCTGTATCATTTGAATAGCACTTTGCTGCCTTATCCTTACAGCCAAAACGTTACAGTGACTCTCTTAATGTGATAACAGTGAAACTTTTTCCACTAACAGGATGTGTCAGAAGACACTGTTTGATAACACACCAATGGATACCAGTTCCTAGTGGTGGCATGGAGTGATAGGATGTGCTCAGTGTTAGGCATGCATTAGCATATCTTCTGCCAATATTAATAGATGTCATGGGGCAAACTGCTTGAACAGCACAGCTAAAATTTTCCCTTGAGAATAGTTTAAATCATGCTTAAGAACGCTTGATACTGCGGCCACTTGAAACCACTTCAGCTTCGGCAGCTTTCCTATTCAGGGTTGTTTTGGGGTGCTCAGCACGTATCAGAGATGCTTCAAGCCTCTCCAGCTTGCATTCATACAGTCCATTTGCTTTCCCTTTGATAGTTTTGCTTACACATGTAAGCAAACAGTAGAGACTGTGTCAGAACATTACTCCTACAAAATGTCTACCATGGAAAGGGTAATTCGGAATGGATAGAAATTAGGATCTAGTAAACGTTGCTTTAATTTAGTAGTCGTTTACACAAGTGGAAACACCTTCTAGTCAGGAACTTTCATAAGACACTGCCCCAAACTGTGATTTAAACGCAAACTTCCACTGACCAGTCTCTTGATTTTGGACTTAAGCCAGGCTCAGTGTCACTAAATATGTGCTGCTGTAAAGCAATTTTTGTTAATTTGCTGCTGTTTCTTCAGTAATTTTGCAATCATGGACTACCACTAATTTATCTTCGGTGTAGATTATATAATGTTACATACCACAGTAACTGTTCCTATTGACATACACACAAACATAGTTCAAGAACCTACTGGTTTCTTACATACAATGCAGTATTTTGACATTGGGGATTTTGTTGTTGTTCTTTGGTTGCTTAATAGTGCCTAGGGAACAAAAAGAGTCTTTCACTGGAATAGTTCATAACTACTAAGACTTAGACCAGCATGAGAGTTCCCCCTTAGGTACCTAAACTGACCTCACCACTGTATCACTAGCAGTAGGTTGCACGGTGGGAAGGCAGAACTCTAGGAAATAGAACATCATTATGCAAGAAGTTAGTGTTACCAGAGCTGAGTGAAATTTTCCAGACAATTTATGTACTGAAAAATTAATTTCAAATTGATCAAGATAATACATGAATTTAGCAAAGAGTTATTTAAGCAAGCAAAAGGGACAGAGGAAAAGCAATGAGGATGTAAGTTTCAGAAGAATTTGTCTTATATTGAACTCTTTTACAAATTTTTCATTTTGAAAAAATGGGCGTTTAAATTTTTAAATGTTTTAAAAATTAAGAACTCACAAAGAGATGTGATCTTTAGACAAAACCACTAAGTGACCCTTCTTTCTACCACTTGCAGTAGGAGATAAGTCCAAGAGTCATTATGTCTTCACTGCCAGGACCAATCTTAATGCAGTTCCATAGTTTAGATACCTTAGCCCTGAATTCAGCTCTTTATTTGAGGACCCAAACAGATTGTTTGTAGAGCACGAAGTTAAGATGACAGAGAGCCATCAGCATTTTAGTATCCAACCTTCTGGCATCCCACTGTGAGGAGGGGTACACTCCCTATAACATTCAGCAGCCCATATTTTGTGCAGTATATTTGGTTATGGACAACTGGCTTCATATTCATTCTGCAAATATGAACAAAAGCCGGAAGCGTAAACCTCTGGTTTCCTGAATCCCTAGGTTGCAGTTAACATACATTTTTAACAAGAAGACGTAGACCTTCTCCAAAATTCTAATACTCATTTTCCTCTTTGTAGGTTATTTGTACAGAAGACCCAGCCCTGGGAGTAGCTGATGGAGAGAAGACACCCTTTGAGAGTCCCCTGAAGCTTGGGTACAAACTGCTGTGCCTGAACAAATGCCAGGTACTGTTCAATGTCTGGTCTATTGTAGCTGCTACGGCATTTTCCTGTTTATGCAGAGGACAGAAAACCTCCTCAAAGGCATCTGGGACATTACCTGTGCAATTCCTGCCACGTTACTTCTTCATTCCTCACTGTGCCCTTGTGTGAATCACTGACAGGCTAAGCCTATCCCTAAAAGAGGGACAAAGACAGAAGTAGAGAGTGTGAGGAATGAGTAAGGTGGCTGTAGAGTTTTTCACAAGGAACAGCAATCAAGTACTTTGTCTACCTTAGATTTTTCATGAAAGTTCCTAGGATTATTGTCGGCTATGCTGTTTTCACAAATGAAAATACAGGCTAGGGCTGTATTGCTGAAAAGCAATATTGGTCATTGGTATTTTAACTGTTGTTTTCTCACTTCCTACTCATGGCAATTGATTAAGACTCTGCAGACATCTGATGGCAAGAATGGAAAATCTGGAGGTTTGAAGTACAATATTTATGCAATCACATTAGGTTCTTACTTACACTGTGTTAATTACTTTTTCCTGGAAACAGCTCCTGGTTTTGTGCAATGAGCTGAAAAGAATAGAAATGGACATGGAAATATTTTCATTTCAGAGTCATGCTGCCCTTACAAGGACTTATACAGATCCATCAGTTAATGTTCCTGATCGAGACTGACTTTGTTCAAATTAAAGGACAAAATTTGCAAGATTGGCTTGTAAAATAACAGTCACACAGGAATTACAAAACAGATGGATTTATTAATTTAATACTTTGCATAGCTTCTTCTGTCTCCTGATCTTTGCACTGAGTAAATGTATTTTCAACCAAAATGTTATAAAAGTATGTCAAGTCTTTTAATGGGGTTAGCTAATCCTTGAGTGTGCCAGCAGATACATTAATGATCTTGAGGAAAACAAACCCATTTGATTCAGAATACCCATTTATCATATTTTACACAATTTTCAGCCAAGAGATCACTGGGACTGTGTTTAAATCAAAGCAAGCTAATAAGAGGAAAGGAAGGAAGTGATAGAAGACATTTAGCAATTATCACCCTTTTAACAGTACTGGTGAATTAAGACCGTAAGTTCTGTACACTCCAAAAATATGACACTGATATCTGTTGTGCAGTTCCTTATCAAAAATTCCAAGTTATATCAGGCCAAATTCTTTAAAAGGATAATTATATTTCTTAGAACACATAGCAATAGACTTCTGACATTAGCATCACAGATGGCCAGCTCCTCCCTTGTTCAGCAGCTTCAGTGGAAGATGTGCTGAGGAAGAATGGGTCCCATGTCAGGAAGATTTATGCAGAGCATTTAAACATTGCGCAGCCCTCCTACTGCAAGCTTCTCTGGCAGTCTTTCAGCATTAATCAACAGTATTTATACCAGAAGGGAAAATTCAAAAGTAAAATGCATTATTAAATGTAAAATGTCAAATGGAAAAAAAATAAATCAAATAATATAAGATCTTCAGAAATGGGAAAAAATGAGTGAAGGTTCTCATTTTTTTCCCTTGAAATGATACTATAAATCCCTGTTAAATTAGATTAGTCACCTCAGTTCATCATTATAAGAAAAATAATATTTCACTTAAAACACAACATATTTTGACTGTTCAGCACAGTATTTTTGAAAAGCAAAGAGACAAATACACATAGCTTATTGGTACTATAGCACATATATATGTAAAACTGTCTCAATGAGCTCTAACCTAAAGAGATTTCCTTCTTGTTGTTCACTTACAGAAGAGCAGGCCAAAATTCCCAACATGGAAGAACTGTTCACACATTACAAATCTCAATTTCAGGGGAAAAAAAAAAAACAGAGGTGTGGTAGCTGTAACAGTACTAGAGGAAAGAGGTTGTAATAACTCTTCAGACTACCCAAGGAGAATGCTTTCTGATGGTCCTGGGCTACGCTGCTTCACCATACACCTGTTTGTGCCAAAATGAGGGATAAAACCTAGCATTTTCCATTTGTAACTTTCCTACACCAGTTCTGATTTCCTATTAGATCATTATTGTGAAGAATATTTTTGATCCAGAGACACTTCCTTAGAAATTAAAATTACTTCTTTCCCCTACAGAACTGATAGTTTTTAACCTGCCCAAGTGTGAAGCTATCTTTGATCCTGTCTTCACTTCAGTAAACGGTTCTGCAGAGTTTAGGGCATTTGTGCTTTTAAATAAATCATCCTTAGTCTCGCTTTTTGTCATGCAAATTGGATGAATTGTGGATAAGAATATAAATATAGCATTATTTTCAAGTTTCAAGCTCTAAAACCTGTTCACATCCACAGTTTTATTCCTGACTCAACTCAGTTAAACTCTAAGTAATCAAAGTTGGGGATTGAGACAGATTCCTTACTCATTTTTTTATATAATGTTGTGGAGTGGATTTCTTTTAGTAAACAAACAGGGAAAGAGCGGCCGTTTAGCCTAGAAGCTAATATTAATTCCAAAGAAAGGCAAAAGGACAGAAGTGCTCTGAATGATTTTTTGACACATTGCCTGTTCTCTGTTACCCAACTTCGTCCTCTGGAATTTGTTCCACTGCACACAGAGGACTGCAAAACTCATTTGAATCCCAAGGAAAGCACTTAAGACAGAAGAAACTGTTCGACCAAACAGCTTCAGCATCTCCTATCTCTGGGAAAGCACAGCTACTTTTTGGGAGGGCTTTGGGATATAGTTCTCAAGTGGACAGCAATGCCTTCCTTGCTGTACCATTTCCAACATCCAAGCTACAAAAGGCACACGTGATCAACAAGTCTGTCTTTTTGTGTCTCCAAGTGGTTAGTTCTCAATGCCAACACCAAGCCTGTGGTGGTGACTACATACTTTACAAACTGATGCTTGGCTAAAGCCATACCTAATCAACACATGTAAATTGAATTAAGGCATTATTTGAACACATCTGTCTACCATACAGGCAATGCAAAAAGGAGGATTGCATCACTCTGCTTGAAACGCAGCTGCTACATGGTATCTCAGTTTCAAGACCTGTAACTAAAAGGATCACCACAAGCCAAGCGTCTCAAATGTAATACTATTCTGGACATTATGTTTGCAACTGCTCACAAAGAGAGGCTTGCAGAAGTTCACAATTTATAAAGGCTTTAAATAGTCTGGGAATATCTCTTGGTTCCATGTGTTCCTCCCACACTAACCTGTAGGCTTGTGTGAAGAATTTTTTCCAACTAGAAGAAATCTGCTTTTGGAAGGGCCTGGTAGGTTCACTAGAATTTTCAAAAACTGGCTGGGTTTCTGTTCCAGTTTGACTGAAATCAAAAACGATTTGGATTATTTAATGTGTTAAGTAACTATTTCAGTGATGATTTATTCTGTCCCAGCTGTAGTTGGCTTCAGCTGAATATATGGAGATTGGAAGGTTGTTCTAACAATTTAAAGCCATTCACACTTCAGTCTAGCACAAATATGCTCCTCTATTGGTGGGGGCTCCAAATAGTGTAGTGATTAACAAAGGTTAACAAAGTGAATTTTTCAAAAATTATAAAGGCAAGGGTGCTGTGCTGGTTTGAAAGTAATGGGAAATTGCCTCCAGGAATACGTTCACAATGTATTTTCTCTTTTCCCTCTGCAACACTGGCCTAGAAAACTGAGGGTCTTGTGCAATTACAATTTCAGGAGGTGAGGCTTTTGACAAAACTTTAGATTTTACAACACTGGTTATGCTAATGTAAAGACCTACTTGTCTCCAGTTAGAAGCATTGATCCATGGTACAAAGTAGAATGTGTAAACAGCACATTTACTCTATCCAAAACTTTTGCTTCCATTATTTAAAATGTTGTATGCAAAACCATCTACTAGAGTTTTCAGAGAGACTGAACGCAGTTTTTACAGTGTGACTGGTCACCTGCATTTCTGATACAGAGATATCTGATAGTAATATATGGTAGCCTGAGGGGAAGAATGGACTCTACTTGTATAATTTTCTACTTTGTATGAAAGTGCTCAGGTTGCAACAGTCCTCCAGAATGTCTCATTGACATGCTTCTTTTTAGCCATAATAAATTATGTACTTTTACACAGTTCAGAACAATTCTTTAGTTCAAAAGTTGCTGTGCAGAAAGAAATGCCTATTCCCCCATCCAAGGGATAAAAACAATCTAGGGATGCAGCCTCTGGTTGCCAGCTCAAGTGGGTGCAGAGGCTGCTGTGACTCCTATGACTGTGAAAAAACGAGTAACTTTTCTGCCAGCGCCTCTCTAACTCATACCTCTGCACTTGGTCAGAAGCACATTTTGGATTCACAATCAGTCCTGAGACAGTTTGCTCAAGTTAGCCTGGGATCAGGCTAAAAAAGCTGTGTAGTGAATTTTTAATAGAATTTAGATTTGGGGTAATTGGTTTTAGGGACTAAAGTATGAAGGGTAACACATGGGGGCAACACAGATCCAGCAATTATCATGATGCACACAACAATGTCAGACTGCATATGCTACTTGCTTGGTAGCTCCACAAAAAGGCCAGAAAAAAAAAATTATTCATCTTACTTGATGGTCATTGTATTTCACTGAAGCCATTTTTCAGTAATTTTATTTAAACCGTCATTTTTCAATCCTCCAAAGCTTTTAAGTGACAGATGAAGTATAAGAGAATGCAGTGCTTCATGAACATAACCTGACTCAGAACACCAGCTTATTCATCGCTGACAACCCACTTATGCTTTTGATCAAGCCCTACTTCTTGAGAGAAAGGTGAAGAATCTTGGGGCAATTTTCCAGCTTATTCATCGCTGACAACCCACTTATGCTTTTGATCAAGCCCTACTTCTTGGGGCAATTGCACGTCATCCTGCATGATCAGGGCAGGCAACCTGCTGCAGCACAAGGCTTCCATACAGGCACAAGCAGCAGGATTTTGCATAAGTGTCTTTTTTTAAAGTTTCTAAAGCTTTATTAGGGTAATGACAGCTAAAGACATAATATAGAAAAGCAAGTTGGGGAAAAGATCCTAGAAGCAGTGTAAATTGCTGATCAAAAATATGACATAAAAGGATACAAAAGAAGTAATACTACATCTCTTGACATACCTTGCTGTCAAGTCAATTTTTGCACACTTTGCTCAACTGGAGCAGAAAGAAACTCCCTATTTCCATGAATGACATGAGTTTGTGACACTTTTCTTCATATTGGTCCAATTTCATGATTGCAAACAAGTCATGCTGCAGAGAAACAAAACCTCTTGTTTTTCTGGCAGCTAGCGACAATTTTCTTCTGTGCTGTGGACTGGACAAATTTGAGTGTTGCTGTGCACTGAATGGTAGCTCCATTCCATCAGGGCTGTATCTAAACTAAGAGGGCAGCTCTCCATTGCTTATCATTATGTGACAGTCAATGTGGGAGAAAGTTCCTGCTTTCCAGAGTTCAAACAGGGGGAGAGACAGAGAGGCAAAGTTCAGGATCAGTAAGAAGGGCTCCTTGTAGCTGTCACTGTATTCTGCAGAAAGAAACCACAGGCCCTAGTGTCATTTTTCTGCTGGTTTATGGCATACTCTAATTTCATTCTCTACTGTTTCCATTGTCATACAAAGAATTTTGCTCCACTTTCAATTTACTTTTCTCTATTTTTCTCTGAATGTACTTATATGTATAGTTGGAAACATAACAGCAGTCTTTCAGCTCTCTTTTTTTTATGTCAGAAACTATTTATAGCTCTTTACAACTTTCACTTCCTTATAATATAGGTGTTTTTTTAAAAAAGGACCTGATATTCATGGAGGAGCACTCCATTAATACTAATTGTTTTATAAATGAATAATCCATTTTATAGCTTATGCAATTATTAAAATGTTACTTCGTTCTCTTGGACTAGAGAGGGAAAACATTTTAACCACGCGTAACAAATTCAGCCCAGTAAGTTACTGCTGTATCATTCAATCATTTATGAAACATAAGGAGTGCAAAGAAATGTTGCCAGACTGCCCAAAATTTTGGATTTGCATTTTTTGTTATAGCAAACTATACAATTTGCAGTCTATCCAACTTCTGATTAGGATAATTTGCTATCGTTCCCTTTTATAGAATGAATATTTAATTGTTCACTTGGAGATATCACTTTCAGTATTGGAGCGAGTTTTATGAGTTTAGGGATTTTTTCCTGTTTTTTCTGGAACAGGCTGAGGCAAAAATCCATTGCCTTAGATAAGCGATTTCCTTGTCCACAGTTATATAGCATGGGTCACACATTGCAATGACTTTCATGTGGCTATTACAGGGCATTTCATTAGCAGGGTGTAAAAACACATGTTTGTACAAGTTTCAACAGGGCTGAAAAATAGATCAGTCTCTCCTTGTTAGTGAGCATGAGATATAGAAATGCTGAGAGTCATTGCAAATCTTTGCAAGATCTTGCCTGGCTCATAGATTTTCATAAGTCATTCTATCATCAGAGGAATGTTTAAGCAACTCTGGCAATACAATACTTGTTTACTTGCATAAGGAAACAGCTAAGTAAAACCTAAATAAAATGTGATCCCTTCTAAAAATGCAGTTTAGCTGCCTTAATAGCTGTCAAAAATGCTACTAGAAAAACATGAGCCATTTCCTATTGCCTTTTGAAGCCCATTCTGCCTGCAGCTGTACTGTTGGTGATGCATGCACAAGATAGATAGTGTGCCTCATTAGGAGCAACTTTACATCTCAGATTCAGACACAAATCTTGCCAAATCAGCTGCAGCTTCCTTCTTCTAAGAATGAACTGCGTATGCTATTTCTCAAGCAATTTATAGTAGTGTTCTCACAGTTGAGCAAATATTAAACAATATAATCTCTGTCTTGAAAATTAAACAAATAAAGCTATGTTTAGGTAGCTTCTGAAACAATGAGAACTTCTCTCTCCTAAGCATTAATAAATACTTGAATTCAGCATCGTACTTCAAAAGCAAAACAGTGTGTTTCACATTCCAGTGACTTCCACTTGCTTTCTCAGTCCTCATGAAGACCTCATGTAGGAGCATGGCCAAATATGACATTTCAACTCCCTTAATAGATTAGAGGATCAGTTTTGATGCCTAACAGAAGCTCTGAGAGTTCAGTAGCTCCATTGACAGTATACTGTGGACATTGCTCTGCCTAAATCACATACTATAGAAAAGCTGCTTTTGGTCAGCTAGAGAAATGTTTTGCTCACTTTTAAAAACACCTTTTATAAGACAATTTTCATTTTCTGCATTTCTAGAGAAAGGAAGTTCTGTTTCATGCCCACCATACACAATGATACAAAATTTCTCCTGGTCCTTTGGGCTTGGCAGGACATGTACAGCATTTTCAGGGTTCCCTAAATATGTCTCAGGTCCCAGAAATAACCAAACACAAAAGTTTTGCTTGGCTTCGAAGCCCTGAGGCAGTATGTACCTCCAGTAGGTCCATTTTCATTTGGCTCGATCTGAAACCTGACAGGCTTAAATGTACCTTCCTTTAGCAAAGTACAGGGTTCCTGATGACAAGATTGCAAAATAGAAAAATAAGACAACAAAATGAAATTCTAGATGATATTTAGTGAGATGTTACTATCGGATCTGATTTGCTATGTTTCCCAGTCATCTGAAACTTCAATGGCTGACAAATTTGGCACCTCATTTTTTTCCTTTTAGGCTCCCTCCATTTCCCTTCAACACTTTCCCTTCATAATTTACATAGAACTTCTCTTTGTTTGTCATGTTGTGACATTTTTAAGGCTATTACAATATTTTGCAAGTCATACATCAGAGAAGCGTTTGCTGTTTATACACCTTAGAAAAGTCACAGCCTATTAGCACACTTTTAGTTCCCATCCAGGAGGCCACATGTGACAGCTGAACTGCACAGATGGAGATCTGTCATAGTGCTCTGTTTAAATCACCTCTCCTCCTTTTGACCTGGTTGCGTCACATGCTTTCCCACTAAACTGTGGCTTTTTGACAGCAAAGATGTTGTTAATCACCAGCACAAGGTTGTGGGAAGAAATGGGACAAACGAGAGCTCTGCTCTGTTGTAGCCTAGAGCTACAACAAAAGCATAAGGAAAATAAGAGGGTTTCTCTCTTACAGAAGAGATTGATATCTCTAGTGAGACATCAGACTGAGAAGGAAAAGCCTTCTAGGGAAGACAGGGAAGGCACCTAACCTGATGGGGTTGCTTGCACTGAGAAAATACAGCCCAAACATTTTTGGGGGTTAAAATTTCAATTAACTCTCCCTACTGCTGTGTGCCTATACAGCTGTGCACCTATACAGCTGTGCATCTAATCTGTGTCTGCTGTTTCTGAAGAGAAGCAAAGTAGAAACGACACCTTAAGACAGTCTGCTTTTAATAAGACACTTCTGTTGTCATAACAAGAAAGTCTGTTCCAATAATATTTCCATGTGTATTACAAAGTCAAAGGGTTGAGAACAAACATTCGAAAAAAAAGAGAATCAAACCTCACAATTGTTTATTTTAAAATCAGGTGAGGTGTAAAAGAATTAATGCTACTTTTATTTGAAGTTGTGTTTAAATTTAGCTGTGTATTGTGTATTATATAATGCAAATACCAGTAAAACTTGGAAAAAAAAAAAAGGGGGTCTGTACTTTTGTGCAAGTTTGTGCTAAGAGATTCAGACTTTGTCCTACTTATAAAGCCACTTTAGATAAGGGTAGCCTACTTGCATCTTATTACTTTTCCAAAATAGCACAAAGCAAAAAAAAATCTTAAAAGAAAAATAACTGAGTAGGAAAAGGGAATCTCTTTCCTGGAAAATTATTCCAGATGGAGGCAGCAAAAAAATACACCAAAGGAGAATAAAAGCCTTCAGTGAAATATCTGAGGAAGTTTACCTGTATTCTAGAATTTCTGCAATTTCTTCTCTCACTCCAAGAGTTTATCTGTGCTGAGCGTAAGAAAACAAAACTGGAACTTTCTGGGAAAACTTTGATACAATTTCTGAAGTTTCTAGTTTTAAGTGCAAATAGAAACAACCTGAAAGCTGGCAGTCTGAAATTATTTCAGGCTGCATTGAATGCCTAGTACAAATAGGATTTATCTCCTCATGCCAGTTTTTCTTCAAGAAGGCCATATGAATATCTAAAGTTTTCTTCAAAACACTGAGACCTAATTACTGAAAGGGCACATAGCAAATATTCACAGGTTGTAGTGTTGTAAATTGTCATTATTTTTTTCACAGTGATCTGTCAGTTTTTCAGTCCCAAGACAGGGTGTGTTACAGGAATCACTTTCAGATGACCATCAAGAAAACAGATCCTCCCTTAAAACTACATAAAATAAAGATTTAACCTTCAGTAAGAAGAGAGGGTTTCAGGCTTTTTTTCTGTTTTGTCACTTAAAATGAGATCTATCTTAAAGAAAGCAGTTACTTTTAAAAAGAATTGAGAAACTAAATTAATAAAAAATATTGATGATGTAAAAATTCTAGATTTTCTGTAATATATGGCCTAGGAAGTAATGAATTCCTAATCACACATATTTGGCTGAAATAAATAGAAAAAATTCCAACTCAATTCTTCTAAAAAAACTTAGAAATCCTCCAATTTTGCTAAATATTTATATCCTACTTGGTTAAGGGAAAAAATGCTGAGTTGATTTTTGGAAAGAAAAAAATAAGAGGAAAAAATCTCAAGGTCTCATCATGGAAATTGAGATTCTTTGGGGACATTCAATCCATACATATGTAAAACTTAAAGGTTGATACATTAATTTCTTTCCCATATTTTTCATCACAGACCAAATTTTAATGCCATAATAAATACAATACTGCAAAGATTCTGTATAGGTATCCAGAAAAGACTCTTCTTTTCCCCCAAGCATCTGGTATCAAGCATTAGACTTGCATAAAGAGAATGCATATCTAATCCGTGTTCATTGCCAGGGGGTGCTATTAGTCACCACGGTAAAAACAACCAGAGAAACTAAGGTCTGTATTAACACAGATAAGCTCTAAATCACCTCTAAAAGTCACTGAACCAAGTTTTTTGGATCAGACACTAAATGTGCCTCGAGTGATTACTAGTATTTTTAAAACAAAAGAATCTTTAATCAATGTGGATCTGGAAGGACCCTGTACCTTTCAGTGTTCCTCAGCACACCTTTGCAGCACCTCACAACATCTATGACCCTAAGTAGGCACCTGCTTTCCACCTCTGTACACAGAAAGGATGAGGTCCCGTAGAAGAAGACTCATTGTGTAGAGCAAACTGACCTTCACAGGAGGTGGTGAGCTACACTGCTGACAGGGGACGTGGTTTAAGTCCACCCTGTGGTGGTGGAAGAGCAGCCCTTCGCTCCAGCTCCCAGCTGGCTCAGGTGCCAATGCCCGTGTGCCTCCTTGCAGAGAGTGACCTGAGACAACCAGCTGGAGGGCAGCTTGGCGAGATGCCACAGCAGACACACTGCTGGCCCCCTCCCCTGGCAGAGAGGCTGGGTGCCAGCAGTTATCTGGGCACCCTGGGCTCTGAGAGGCCGTGCGAGTCTGGTGATGATCAGCCATAGCTCAGGGTCTGCTGGGTGTGCTGTTCACAGACGTGCTTGTGGGAGCCTGGAAGGTACTAATGGGTTCCCTGCATTTGACACCACCTACACGTTTGGCCTCTTTTTCTCTTTCCTGCTGTGTCTGAATTAGATGAGCCAAGCTCTGTCCTCTGATACACTAGGACGAAACTAAGGAACTCCGGAGAAGATGAGAAGTTACTCCAGGTGGTATTTGAGGGTTAATGGAGTAAAATGTGCTTCTGTGCCTGCAGCTACTGCCACTCGTCTGCTTGAGTAATAGAGCCTTAAACATTTAAGTGATGGATGTTAGTGCATGCCAGCTGCAAACCAACAGAGCAGGCTGTAAACACATTTTACTTGTTTCTCTCTTTGTTTTTTAATGTGCTCTTTTCCTCAGCTGAGATCCTCTCGCCTCCCCAGCACTGTATCACACTGACACGAGCGGGCCCAGCCAGTCAGGGCCCGGGAGGTAAAGCCCGATATGACTCATGGTGTTCAGCAAGTTTTAGTCATCAGGCTTACAGTACAGCCTTGGTTAGCACTCTGGCTGCAGCATTCCAACCACTGCAAATTTCCTCCACTATTCCTTCAGCTGGAACAAGCCATTCTTGTGTATCTGTAGGGTTTTGTTCATTAGGACTGCTTGTGTGCAAATACTTGTACATTTACATACCTTTCAACAACAATGTCAAGAGAAATGTGCTTCTGAACCCGTCAGATCTGAAGCTGAAGCTGCCACATTTGTGGAAGTGATTTCTTTCTGAGATGTGGATACCTGTTTCCTCACAGGACAGGACTTGAGCCGTCAGAGCTATCTTGGCAAAAATCTATTTTCTGCCATGTATTTGATGGGGCCATATTCCATAAATCATATTGTTTGCTGTGCAGGTAAATTGTTTCAATAGTAAAAAAAACAAATTTGGCCTGCTTAACTAGGAGCATGGGGAAGCTGTGCACGTAGATGACACCCCCAACTTACAGTCACTCAGGCCTAGGCTTGCGTGCACTCGTTCTCCCATACACATCATCATTTTATTTGTTGAGATACCCATAAAAAGGATAAAAAGTGTCAAGGCCCAGAGGGCGCCAAGAGGCCCTAGTTACCCTGAGCAGACTCACCTGGGACCCATACCCACACAGCCTCTGGGCACCATTTAAGCCCAGGCCTGTGCCTCGTTCATTCCTTAATCTATGGTGCAGGTGTGCTTGTCTCCAGCTTTCCTCCTGGCTGGGGTGCAGACCTCTGTTGTTGGTAGCTTGTCTCCTGGCTAGATCTTTGACCCCTGTTATAGCTCTGTCTCTAGCCCATTTTCTGCTTTATCTGGCTGGACCCTTCTGCTTGCCTGTGGCTGTTGGTGGATCACAATGCAACCCTTGGCTCTACATGCCATGTCCAGATCTGTGGGACGGTGCTGTGGTGAGGGCCCTCAGCTCCTGGGTATATGAAGCAGGTGGACCTTGCGAAGACAAAACTGAAGGACCCTGGGGACAAGCTATGAAGTGCTGCAGGTATGTTTACTTTGTAATTGTAGCACTGCTAATGTTTGTCAAGCCTCCAAAATGAGCTGTGTGAAGCTTGTTGGAGGCAAGACTTTTTCTGTGCTAAACAAGGAGTTCCCCAGGCTAGGTCTGTGTACAGCTGAAATAGTGACAACAGAATGCAAATAAGAAAACTCAATTTCATTAGGGTAGCCCAACTAACCATCTGTTAACAGTGAATTTTTATCTTAATGGTCTCCACCATCAGTGTATTTTCTTGGTCTTATGTACATTCTTAGTGATATATTTTTCAGCTACTGACTTCCAAATACATGCAATTAGTCAACTTGCTTAACTACCATGCAGTACCAGTGGTTTCTTTTCCTCTTGTTCTCTCAGTTTTCTTGAACTCTCGTGCCTGCAGTATGATGGGTTAGTGAAGTGCTGAGGTGTTTGCTGCTTGCCTGTTCTCTCACTGGGATCCCACAGTACAACACACACTAAAATGAATTCTGATGCATCATCAGTGCCATTTATTATTTCCCCTTCTTACATCTGCTCTTGAAGCTTTTCAGCTCTCTGCCTTGGAAGCTTCTAACTATCTGTAAATAAGGCTGGTAGCCTAGCAACATTGAGTGAATGTGTTTCCCTTGCTGAATAACGCTGGGGATAATCAAATCAGCTTGTTATGCTATCTGCAGCATTAACGCTATAAGTTGAAGACAATTACAAATATTTTATGTATATTAGCATCATTTTTAATTGGAAACTTTTTTCAGCTCCTTCAAAAGCATTCTGTGCCCCCAAAGCGAAGTAGAAATGCTCAGCTTAGTAGCAAACAAACCAGCCCCAGAAACAGGTACAATCATCAAACTGAATGGATTGATTAACCTGACCCCTCAAACAGACTAAAGAGAAGGTAGACACCATCTCTTGGCATTTGTACTCACCAACACAGACAACCAGGCAGTTTGGAGCTACCTTAGGTATCTGACCCAGAGAGAACTGCCTGCTGGTGCAAACACGACATTCTCCTAGGCAGGAGATGAGCCCACGTCATAAAAATTGAGCAAACACATACAAAACCCAGTCCATAACACCATCTATAATCCTTAGGACTGCCTTGCTCTAAAGGGGAAACTTGCACTGTCAAACTGCATTTACTGCAATGTATTTCAGGGGTGGAAGCAAGGCACAGGCTTCTCCCCACCCTGTCACACTTGCATGCATGTGAGGAGTAGCACCATTCTGAAGGATATAGCTCCTGCTCTTTCCATGCCCCGCAGTATTCAGTTATTCACCCTAGTATGAAGAAGGTGGCATAGGTCTTCTTTAGCTCCCGCATGGTTAAACAAGTTAGAGCATGAAAAGCTTCTTAATTTTATATCAAAACAATGTCAGAACAAATTATTCAATTTGTAGCACACCGTTCAGACTTGCCATCTTCTTGAAAACTGTATTTTATGTGAGTAGAACTTTACATTTTCCAGCTGCTACATCTCTTCACTTCAGAACAAGGACATCTTTGTTCTGCATTTTTTAATTGACCTTTTTAATCTAAACAAGTTTGACTAGGCAATGAATGAATGGTTCCAACATAATGTTATCACAAGACAGAGTTGTTGATGCCAAGCACAAAAATAGCTATGCCTTTTCTCCCTCTTCTCTCCTCCCATTACTGATTAGCACAGACATTAGTAGACAGACAGCAAGAAATCTGGGTTTTTTTCAGATTTTATAAGATTGAGTACATTTTTTTTATTGGCTGGGAAGATACCTAATTCTATAATAAAAGTAACCAAGTGTAGGACCCAGAGAAATTAAACCCTGTGAGGATGAGGCTCAAATAGAGAATTCATTCTGGTATTGTTGAAAGCTTTATTTATACTGATGAATAATTTCAGGCAGCTTAAAATACAAAATTTTAATTCACACTGATATAAACATTACTGAATCAAAATAACCACTTCACTTTCTTTTCGTGTGCAGTTCTGCCTAACTAGCTTATATTGCTGAAACCTGGCACAGAATGTGATTTACAGCCACAGCAAGAGCTTGGTTTGGTCTTTGCCACAAGCTTAAAACACATCTAGCTCTGCTTTCTTCCCTTCATACACAACCCAGCATGGATGGGACTGACGATCATAGGCTTGTAAGACAAATACATTTATTTCCTGATACCTCGTTCCAGTCCCTGGGAGCTAACACCGTCTGCTGTAAGCAATTGTCTTTGCCACCCTTTTTTCTCACAAGATGGCAAAGCTTTCTGCTCAGTAAAATCACTGCTTGCCACCCTGAGACAGAGACCTAAGAATCCCTGATGTGCATGCCCTGAGGTTGTTGCAACCTGAGAGGTAAAAACCAATCTTGCTACTTAGGATGAAATTGGAGTTTGGGAGTGATTTCACAGAAACCCTGGGAGATCTAGCTGCCTGTTTCTCCCATTAGCACTGCAACCTGTTTTGCACCACAGTCTCACTCCTCTCTCAAAGATTACTTCTTTTGCTGTCAGCCTTCCCTTCCCTATTAACTGGTGAGAAACCTCAGCAGAGTTACCAGAGGAAGGCTGCAGCCAGGCATCTCTGAACCAAGCAGGAATAAGGTTCTGACTTTGAGAACCTGTAGCAAAGCGAAAAGTCTGTGTGTGAGGGAAGGTGCATGCAGACGAAACCAAAAGAAGTGCCTTGAGATGTAGCTGGAGGGCTGGGAACAGAAGGGTAAGACACAGAGTGGGAGACCAGCAAGCAAAATGATAAGGGAGGACTTCCTAACAAAATGGAGGATGAAGGGACAGAACTGTGATGTGAGGGAACTAAGATGTAACAAGACTTAACAGAGCAATAGCATGGGAAGTGACAGAATATCAACATATTAAAATGTCTGAGTGGAAGATAATTGACAGCTGGAGTTGAAAAAGAGTGTAAATGCTGTGAGGGGGAGGAAACGCAAAAAAAGTAAGGAGCTATATTTTTGATACATGTTCTGACTGTGTAAAGGTAGGAATGCCATCACACCTACGTACTGTCTCTTATTTGCTTTTGAGATTCACAGGCAGAATTTCTCTTGAACTAATCTTAAATATCCACTTAATCGCTCCTTTTCCCATTTTCACTACAGAGAAGCTTTTTTGTTTTCTTTCTTTGCTGGTTTCTTAAGCAGGGGAGAGCCATCACCTCAAATGAGATTTTCTCCTTCTCTTAAATGCAGAGCAGATTGGAGATGCTCAGAAAGAGCAAAAAGACTTGGCTGGGTAAAGGAAGGAAGGAAAAAGTAGTGTGGCACCTGATCTTTTTTTTTAGGAAAACACTATTGAGATAAACAAAGAATTACCTAATTGAGGCTTATATTGTGAACAGACTGAATAACGCGCTCAAGCTGCAAAACTGCAGCCTCTTCCCCTGCCTACCTGGCTCTATGTTTGGATGGGCAGAATTAGCTGTGTATTTTGTTCACTAAAATCTCAAACATAATGTAATACATGAAAAAAAATCAATTCAAGTGCTCAAGGAAAATGAGAGTACTTGAAAAGGAAACATTGAGCACATATCTGAGGCTACAGAGCCTGCCTATGTAGAGATTTGCTGAGACCTTTGTAGGACTATATAAAGCTGTAACACTTCCAGCTGAAGGGGGACTAAGCCTGCCAGATCAGTAATGAATGATTGGTGTTCTGCTGCCTTCTGATGCCCCCAGCCCCTCCTCGTATCTGCAAACATTCATTATTTTCTGGAATGTCCTTTTGAAGCACGTTTCTTCCTCAGTGCTGCAGTGCCCTCCAGCGCTCAGAGAAAATGGCTGGGCTTCCATTATCAGAAATCTAAAAGACAGACACCATTTTGTATCTTATAATAAGACTGAATTCTTCATGATGTTTCAGATGACTCTCTTACTTGGTTTCCAAAGTATAAAGGCAGTACAGTAGCTATACCTACCTACCTCTTCCCAGTGCCCTCTGTCACCCTGATCAAGCCAGAGGAACTACCCTCAGAAAGCTGCCTCCTGGTTATAAAACTGCCCAGAAGCTGCAGGACACTAGTCAGGGGGTCTGGGAACCCACCTGCCCCGCCACCTGGGGCTCTCTGCCCGCTGAATGAGTGTGGCTGCCTCTGCAACCTGGGGCACATGCCTACTGCAGGGATGTGACCCCCAGCTTGCAATGGATTTTCTTCTCCAGGGCATCTCTTTTGATGCTTGAAATACTTTCCACAATAAATAATCTGCCTGAGGTGAATGATTATCACCTTAGTGAGTCATATCCCAAAAGTGGTTAAAATGCTTCTCTATCAAAAGTACTAGCAGCAGCATAAGGGCTGTAGTTCAAGGACTGTCTTCAGAGTGGTAAAGTTTTCCTGAACACTTGAGGTTGCAAGTTATTTTAATGAAAAATCCTGGTTAAGGATGAGTGAGAAAGGCATACAGTGAGTCCAAGTTTCCTTTGTGAGTTGCATTTTTGCCATTGTATATCTCTAGTCCAGAGGTATATTTCCACCTAAAACATTGCAAGTGCTTTCCTAAATTAAAAATGTGAGAATCTGGGAGTTCAGAGCAGGTAAAAATAAACACCTGGCAAGGAAAAGGGGTTGGGCGTGAGGGGTGGGGGCACAGAGAAAGAAGTATACATAAGGACATAATTATAAGTAGGAGATGATGGAGGAGATAAAGAAAGGATAAGGGAGCCCATCAAATGCCTTGCATTTTGAAATTATGGCCTTCAATCTCTTTGGATTACGATATCATTTTGTAATATTATAAGCCAGTAATGTAACAGCATAGTCTTGCAGGGAAATATTTAAAAATTATTTTTCTCTCTGCAAGTGATGTACCATAGAGATTGAAAGCAAAAATGTGAAGTTCTGTATTGATAATCAGTGGTGGTAGATTTTTGGAATTGAGAGACTGTATTTTCCCCAGTGTTTAAGTGTGAATCTCCTCCTAGGAAGAAGTCCCTGCGTTTTCAAGGCCCTTTTTTCAGCAGACTTTCTAAATATACTAGCGGAGATTCTAACATAAAGGGGCATGTTGGTGTTCACAGCTGACTAGGAGCAGATGCTTGAGAATCATAATGGACTGTATTTAGCTAGTAGTTATGCTAGACAGGCTCTTAAAACTTGTGCTTCATCCTTTCTCTTGTTTATAAATCAAGAAAAGCTGTAGAATCTGACCTCTAACAGGACCTTCTTGCTGCCTCCAAAATATAACCCTCTCCTGTAAGTGTGTCCTCACCATTTGTGCTGGACACTTGCACCAGCACTGAGTATCATGATTCTGAGTACAGAGATGCCTACTTTTGACAGAACTAATGGAAGTTTACAGAACATACTCTGGCTACAGTTTTAAAGTACTTTTATTGGTCCACAGAGTGTGTGCATGAACGGCAAGGTTCCTGACCAACTTAAGCAAAGCCTGCCCTAATCCAAACCTGCAAGGACAAGTTTAGATCTACAGCGCTCCAACTCCTGGTTCAAAATTGTTGGTGAGGCACAAATAGAAGTTGCACAGATGTCAGTAGGAAAGACTGCCCCCAAAAAGTGGTATTATTCCAAATGTTTCAAATGAGCTTGAATAGAAGTACAAATAAAGGCTATACTCATTCTTCCAGTAGAATATTATATAGATAAATTCTACAGACAGAGCTGGCCCAATGCAAGGGTACCCTCTTAGAATTTGAGATTAATTTTAAGGTTAAACTGGCATGCTAAAGCATTTTGCAAGGCCACGGGCAATAAAGCTTCAGAATTGTACATGAAGCACGTGCAAGCCTTAGAAGTGCTTCTTAAATAGAGTTTAGGCTACAACAACATTTGTGAATATAGCTTTTGATAGTTAACCATCTTAATCAAACCATAAAAGGAAATGCATAAATTGTTAGCTGATCATTTGAAGTAAAGTGCACAGTCCTTTGTTTTCCATTAAAAAAACTTAGCATTTGCAAATGAATCCAAAGTAATGTGATTTGTATTTTTGCATGTCATTACTCTGGAACAGCTTTGACTTACAAAAATAGAAATCTGTAATATGAACAATTAATCTCTAATTTTAAACCTACATTAACATGCTCTATGCAAGAACAGACATTAACTGCATTAATAATGCAATGTAACAGTGATCATTAGATTTAGGACAAATTACTTCTATTCAGCAAGACTGCTTTTATTGCTTAGTGTGCCATAACTACGTCAGGTAGTTGAGGTAGACACTTCTGGTTTTTATGGCTCTGGCCCTGTTTCTTCTATGTCAAATATGAGCACACATCCTATTACACCGTCAAAGAAAAGTTGTTTTATACTGGCCCTCGTTGATGACTGGTCTCTGTGGAAGAGGTATGCTGAAGCAGTAGCACACATTAACCGTGGCCCTCCAAGGCTCATGTGTACTCTGCCATGTCATAGATGGGCTGTTTGGGACAGTTATTCTCCTGTTGCAAACATTTTTTTTGAATACTTTGTCCCAGACTGATCCTTGAAGAATCAGTTCTGATTTTTTAATGTTTATTATAGTCACATACATGCCTGGGCACCATGTTACAGATAGATTTTTGTGCTCCCTTCAAAAATATTCAATCTAACTCCTTTCAAAAATATTCAATCTAAACTGAGATTATTTTAGTGATTCTTCAGAAAATCTTCCTGCCATAATAATCTTATATTATCAGTCACTTTATAAGGTACCAAAAATATTTTACAGAAAGCTCTTAGTCCAAGTATTTGACAGTTTTGCACTGTTGATATAGATGATGTGTATTGCTACACTTATAAAGACAGTTTTCAGATTGGACTTAACAGTTGCTATAGCAAGAGTTTTATATATAAAATTCAAGATCTGGAAGGATTTAGGAACTCTAATTTACTTCTTTAAAAAGCGAAATTATAATCTATGGCCATAGATTCTGATCTTGCACTGAAGCAGGAAAGCAGTTACTGAATTGTTACTGCTATGGTAATTGAAAAATTATATTCATTGGACTTGTTTGTGCAAAGATAGTCAAACATTCTTAAAAATGAGTTCAGATATTTCTTCCACCTAAAAAAACCAATTTTTTGTGTTGTTTCATTAGACATCTCTACTGCATTCTTTGGAGTAGGGACCCAAAACAAAAACTTGTCCAGAGGTTAAAGATGTTCTCTACCACATATTTGACTGGTTTACTCTCCCAAACTGGCTGTAAATGCGTTTTCAGAAATGACTCGATAGCTGTCAAATACTGGTTACACGGGGAGAAAACTACCAGGCATCTTCCATCCCTTCAGAGCTCTTTGGTGTGACTGGGTGGCTTGTGTTCAGTCAGCAGGAAGAGACAGCACACTGCAGTCAGGGATGCACAGCACACTGCAGTCCACAATGACAGGGACAGGCCAAATTTTCCCCAGAGTTACTGTACTGAGGTTTTTCTCAAGTCCAGTGCAGTGCTGGGCAGCTGGGCTGAAAGAGGAAAGTTCTGTGCTGCTTCACACTGCAATGGGGGAGAGAACTCTGGCTTCGGCACACAGCAATAAATGAGAATAAATGAACAACAAGACATAGAGGGAAGAGACTCATAGGTGTGTGAGGGCAAAAATGACAGAAGGAAATCAGGAGGAGGGACCACAAAGGGGAGAAGATTTTGACAGCACATCCTTTTCCCAGGGTGCTGAACTTGCTTGGAGCAGAGGATGCAGTGAGTTATGTCTGCTTTGCAACCACTAGCCCCCTGACCAACAGAACATGACCCATTTGAGTTCAGAATCAGTATTTTACTCATTTAAGTGCTATAAAAACTACATGCTTACATACAGATTTTAATACTTCTGATTTCCCCTGGTTGAGAGACTCTGATGTCACATTCTATGTAGAGGTGGATCCTTGACTCTGAAACTGACAAATACTTTGACAGCAGCCTACTAGCTCTTATTAAAATGTTGCATTTCTCCAGAGTCAGTAAAAATGAAAATATTTCTGGAGACTACAAACTGTTTTAAAGGATGTGTTCCTGCAAACAGGACTAACAAATAGCAATAAACCTATCTGCTTATACTCTTAGGAAATAGAGGAAGGTACTCATATTGCGTAACTAGCAAATTATTAATGTTCTTTAGGTGATGTGTTATCTGTAGGCTAAATGCCAGCTGTATCTCAATTTGTTTATTTAAAGTAACAACCATACTAGTCAAAGTTGAAACTTTATTTTTTGACAAGACAGCCTCATTTCAATTTAGCTGGTAGGCAGTATTTTTAGGTGTCTGTTTATTTTCATGTCCCCAAATCTTAGGATGCTCCCAACTGGCAAATAATTTAGGAGGTTTTTTTCCAATAACCATTTGAAAAAAAACTATTGAACCATATGTTCTAATATCCCTTTCCAGTCTACATGAAAGGATATTTCTTGTTACTGCACTGAAATAAATCAAGACTTGTTAGCAGGCAGTTGTAGCTACCACTTTTAAAGGACCTTCCATCCTGAATCCACACCAGGCAAGCCCCTGAGTTTATGTAAAGCATCGTTGAGGTTTCCCCTGCAGTGTCAGCTGCAGGATAGTGTACTGATACCTACTTTATCCTCTGAAGTAATTTGTCAGTAAGATGGCTATTTGTTTAACGGTTGGAAACGGAAATAAAGACACTAGATGGCAGCAAACACCTTAAAACTGATTTCAAGCTGTAGTCTGGTCTGAATCTAATTGATGTAGGTAGCCTTCCAGCTGTGAAAAGCCTCTTGGGACTTCTATGGCTCAGCTGTTAAAAGATTGTCTTGCCAAAAAAATGGTGTTTTCTCAAGCTTTTGAAATACAATTTAAAGTCGGAGCTTTGCTGGTACTGCTTTCTGGACGAAAATATGAAATTATTCTTTTTCAGCATCCCATCTCTTCCCACCACCAACTCTGCCCGCAAATACCTATACTTAATTTTGTATTAATGATATATAATTGAGCAGGACTGAATTCAAATCTTGTCTTTAAAAAGAATCAGCTGTAAACAGATGTGGTAACTCAGGCTACTTGCCCTGTTGAAGTTCAGTGTTACTGTACTCAGTATCAGCTCACACTGTTCAGTGTTATCAAGCTTGTTTAGCATTCTGTTTTCCCTCCTGCAGCAGCTTTAGGCACAGTGAGTAAACATGTCCATTTTTCATGAGTGTCTTACCCATCACTGCAATTTTGCTGAGCAAGAGTAAGTCTAATGCTTTATTAAAATACTTCTATTCAAGCTAACAAACACTTCTTAAGCTGCTGTAGAGGGAGTTAACCATAGACTTCCTACAGATTCTGGGAAGCCAGATGTTTCCTAAAGATTTGTTTTTCCTTTATTAGGAAAAAATGGATAATATAGGTTTTTGTATACTCCTTTGTGAAATGTTCTTTCACTGAACTGATTCATTAGGCAAACTTTTCAAGGGCTATTTTTGTATATGTGCAGCTGTAAACTAAGGATGTGCAAGGTATAGGACGAAATATTTACACACCTTGAGATGCTTGAGAACTTCCTATTTGCTTGCTTCATGAGGATGAATTTTATGCATTAGTGTGCAAGCAGACATTGAAGCAGCACTGAAAGATCATGCAAACTCCCCAGTTCCACAGAAAACTTTAAAATCTGTACATAATTCAGTTTAAATGTGGAACATGGGCCCCTTGCAGCCCACTGCATGTCTGTTCTGTTTAAGGTGTATGCAGAAAGGGCTCAGAACCACCTTTCTCCAATGATGACAGGTAAATTCAAGGAAATACCAACTTTTTCCAGGCTTCTGTGTCTCCGTGATTTTTATTTCATCAGTCATGGGTTGAGTGTCTTCTCTCCAGACAAAACTGGAGACCCTTTAGCTTATTTACAATGTCTGAAGAAAGTGCAAGCTTATGAAGGAAGAAAGACTGTATGTCAAGAGTAACACTTGACCCAGGAGGTTAGGTGTGAGACCAATGGCTTATTTTTCTGCTCCACAGCAGTACCATCCATGTCTCTGGCAGCTGAAGCTTCATCTTTTCATTGTTTAGCCCAATTCATGGGCAAAGACTTTTCTCCCAATTTCTCCCAAAATCTTTTATTTCCCAAATTTATTTTCCAGTCTTCCAGTCACAGGCTTTTTTTCATGGGTTTTGATTCTACTCCTTAACACAGCTCCCTCCTGGGTTAATCCAGTTTTTAGAGCAACAGCAGGTCAGAAAACTTGAAACATTTTTCATCATTTTTCTTTCCTCCTCACTGGAGTCTTATCCATCTTCAAAATATTCCCTTTGCCATAAAAAACAGTACTGCATAGAAAAAGGGGTGTGTGGTGTGTATTTTAAACAAGGTGTAAATTATTTTTTGTTGAAGTAAAATTACTGAAAATACTAACCTCTAAAGAAACTAAATGGTTCATGTGATGTTATGGCTTTATCCTAGGCATAATGTCAAACATTTAACAAATGCTTGAACAGTTACTTTGAATCTAAATTCAGAGGCAGTATCATTGTAGTATACAACTTTTCAGCTCTTTCTTACAGGGCCATTTCTGGAATTGCTGCTGTTCTGGAAGAAGTACTAGTCAGCTGCAGCAAATTAAATAATACTTTTGTCATACCATGCAATTAAGTGTATTTTTATTATGCTATAAATGTTTATAGAGCATTCGTCAACTGTATGCTTTCTCTTATCACTGCAGCTCTGTGCTACGCTGTACCAATGCAGCTTCAGGAAGCATTTTATTTAGGAGGCATTGAAGTAATTGTTAGGTTTAAATATGTAACTATTTATATAAATTAAAAATAACTCTTGACATGTCTTGCTTATTAACCATTAAGAATGAACTTCTTAGGATCTGTGAAAGGAAGAATCTTCTTTGTGTTCAGTATTACCAACCACAGAAAGATGTTTATTTCTACTTCCCTAATCCTCTAATCTTTATTTAAAAAAAAAAAAAAAAATCTGTACATAATTCAGTTTAAATGTGGAACATGGGCCCCTTGCAGCCCACTGCATGTCTGTTCTGTTTAAGGTGTATGCAGAAAGGGCTCAGAACCACCTTTCTCCAATGATGACAGGTAAATTCAAGGAAATACCAACTTTTTCCAGGCTTCTGTGTCTCCGTGATTTTTATTTCATCAGTCATGGGTTGAGTGTCTTCTCTCCAGACAAAACTGGAGACCCTTTAGCTTATTTACAATGTCTGAAGAAAGTGCAAGCTTATGAAGGAAGAAAGACTGTATGTCAAGAGTAACACTTGACCCAGGAGGTTAGGTGTGAGACCAATGGCTTATTTTTCTGCTCCACAGCAGTACCATCCATGTCTCTGGCAGCTGAAGCTTCATCTTTTCATTGTTTAGCCCAATTCATGGGCAAAGACTTTTCTCCCAATTTCTCCCAAAATCTTTTATTTCCCAAATTTATTTTCCAGTCTTCCAGTCACAGGCTTTTTTTCATGGGTTTTGATTCTACTCCTTAACACAGCTCCCTCCTGGGTTAATCCAGTTTTTAGAGCAACAGCAGGTCAGAAAACTTGAAACATTTTTCATCATTTTTCTTTCCTCCTCACTGGAGTCTTATCCATCTTCAAAATATTCCCTTTGCCATAAAAAACAGTACTGCATAGAAAAAGGGGTGTGTGGTGTGTATTTTAAACAAGGTGTAAATTATTTTTTGTTGAAGTAAAATTACTGAAAATACTAACCTCTAAAGAAACTAAATGGTTCATGTGATGTTATGGCTTTATCCTAGGCATAATGTCAAACATTTAACAAATGCTTGAACAGTTACTTTGAATCTAAATTCAGAGGCAGTATCATTGTAGTATACAACTTTTCAGCTCTTTCTTACAGGGCCATTTCTGGAATTGCTGCTGTTCTGGAAGAAGTACTAGTCAGCTGCAGCAAATTAAATAATACTTTTGTCATACCATGCAATTAAGTGTATTTTTATTATGCTATAAATGTTTATAGAGCATTCGTCAACTGTATGCTTTCTCTTATCACTGCAGCTCTGTGCTACGCTGTACCAATGCAGCTTCAGGAAGCATTTTATTTAGGAGGCATTGAAGTAATTGTTAGGTTTAAATATGTAACTATTTATATAAATTAAAAATAACTCTTGACATGTCTTGCTTATTAACCATTAAGAATGAACTTCTTAGGATCTGTGAAAGGAAGAATCTTCTTTGTGTTCAGTATTACCAACCACAGAAAGATGTTTATTTCTACTTCCCTAATCCTCTAATCTTTATTTAAAAAAAAAAAAAAGACAACCTTGATTTTTATCTAAAAATGTAGTGAAAGGTTGGAAACTCTTTGCCAAGTCAAGCTTGTTCCCTTACAAGGAAATGCAGTTTTGGGAACAAATAGCATTCCAGTCTTTTCCCCAGTGGGCATTATGCCATTGTATTTGCAGACATTGTGTCATGGAAATGTGCAAGAAGGCCTGAAACAGCTAAGAAATGCATTGCCTAGTTATATATTTATTTTCTACTACGTAAAAGCTACTGTCTACTTTTATTCAACAACAGAAAATAACATAAGTGAGGCTTAGGGATTAGGTGCTTTTTTGCTCTATTGACTTAACAAAAGGCCAAAACTTACAGAATTCTGAAACAGTTAAATGCAAAATTAATTCTTAAGATATTTAAATATTGTTAAGAGCATTCAAGCAATTCTGTAGGTCAGAGTTAGAACTTTCAGTGTGAACAAGGAATATAATAAAAAAACCAAAGCCTTTTTGCTAGAATTTTTTATGACAATATTATGCTTCAGCAAAAATTTTAAAGACATTTCTCTTTTACAACTCCCTCCTTTTGTATCAGCTTTTAAAATACACTTGAGAAAGTTAATAGCAGATGTTCATCTTTTCTTTCTGACTTTCAAAGTAATTGTCTTATTAGTGAGGTACTTTTGTAATTAGAAGGATTTTTGCAATTATTAATGTTCTAAAATGAATATTTCTTGGGAAAGTACTTTTATTATTAAAGGTGTGATTTCTGCTTGGAGACCTTAGTTTTATTCCTTGATACTATCCAGCAAAAACATGGTTTAAATCCATATGAGCATTTTGACAATCCACTGTTTTCTTGGGCAACACAGTTTTTAACAAAACACAAGCTCCCTTTATAATTCTTTAATTTTCAGCATGTGTCAGAAAACATCAATTTAAGTTAGATGCTAAAATTTTTTTTTTTCCTGACCTAATTCATCTTACTTCTCAGCGATGAACTGGTGCTTTCTCCAGCCTACTTCGCTTTGCTCTTGGGGAACATATTTCCATGTAAGCTCCATTCCTATTGCAGTATCCTCTCTGCCATCTTGCTGACAAGGAGATGTATTTGAGATGAGACCAAGGGGTGAATGAAAACCTGTATTCACTCATAGATACCTTCCATAACACTCAGTTGCTCGTGCCACCTTCAGCGTCATCACTGTTTTCCAAGGAAGGACTTATGTTTTCAAGTGACCTTGAAACTTCAGGTTCATTATTGGTACTAATGGGGTACTGATAACTCATAGCACAGTAATATTCAGAGGATGAAGAGGACAGGTTTGGTGTATTGTACTTTCATAGTTTTTCCCAGGGGAGTGGTTAAGGACACATCCAATGAAGGAGCTTCCAACAATATGTTGGAAAACTCAGAGGCTGTCTATTTTTTCTGCCTCAAAGGATGGTCTTTGAAGTGCTTTTGACTATCAAATTCCTACAGATCACATCACATATTGTATTAAAGCTGACCTTTCTTATCTCCACATTCTGCATAGTGAATCAATAATGCAATGCACAATGATATAAATGTACAATCACAAGTACAAAACTTTAGCAAATATTTGACTCTTTTCAAACAGGACTTCATACTGGCTACTGGAAAAGATTAAAGCACCAGCAGGAAGTCCCTGTACCTTCTCCACTCCAAAATGTGCACAGACAGAGTATTTTACTGATAAGATGCACTTTAATTTATTTTGTAATTATGTTATCAATGTCCCTGCACATTTTTCCTATTAACCCACATTTAAATGTAGATACAAGCTAGCCAGCTCTTTAAAGTTTTGCCAAGAGCAAAACAAGAATAGATGAAAGCTCACAAAATCCCATGGTTAAAGTTTACATTTTCAGTGCCCTGCTTTATGTGGCATTATGTGGCCTTTGCATGCTCAAGGGAAAAAGTGACACTGGTGGAAGCTTCAATTGTTATTACTATTTTGGGCTTAACTCTAGTGCGAACTGCAATTATAGCACAACTTCCTTAGGAGGGATGTGAATGATGAACACAATGTTTCCTTTTCCTTGAGTTTAATATTCTCTTCAGTATCATGGTGCTTTTTGTATATGTTAAGGGCACAATATTTTTAACTATCTCAAGTTCAGCATTTTTCCTCTGTTCAGTCCACAGACTCCAATTTCATGAAAGAAATGACTCTGTAAGTGTCACCACATGAGACAGGTCTTTGCTTTTTTAGTAATTGATATTTTTTGGGTGTTTTTACCCACAATTAATGTTTTTATATGACAAGCTCACTCACTCCTGCTTCGTAAGTTGGCAGATAAAAAATGTAATTCAATTCATGCTGCTCTAATTCCATACAGTAGTTTCAAGACTAAGTCCTCAGTGATACTATGTAAAGCAGTTATGACTTTGCACAAGTTATCCAAGTAACAGTTAATAAAAATATCTTGCAATAACCAAAATAAAAATATTTTTTATCCTTTTTAGCAGTATTCATGTTAGCCCTGAAGCCTGACTTCTAGTAGCCAAGTTCAGCTGATAAATATGGGTATCAAAATGATGAAAGATGTAACTCCATTTTTTCAGAGAAAAAAATTTTATGATTTCTTAGTCTCCTTCAGCTTCTGTTCCCAGTAGAAAAGCCTAATTAAGACAGCTCATGGAACAGTCCTACTTACTAAGCTTTTGTAATACAAGTCTGTTATTCTTCTAGTTTATACACTCACTTGCAACCACAAATTTCAAGGTGACTGTTTCTTTTTTTTATCCAAAATGGCTTGTGTTTAGTTTAATAAAAAAATCATCTGCAGTTCTTATCTGTGCAGGCAGCCAGCAAATAGAAAAAATAATGCAAATGATTGGAAATTCCCTTGCTCTCAGAGGAAAGGAAACTAATGTAAATTGGTGAATTGCCACCAGAAATACAAATTAAATTAATCTGAATGGAATAACAAACTTATTACAGATTCAGAAATCTCTTCTGATGGCTGTTCAGTGACAATTCAACAATTTCTATACTGTCCACAGACTTATGAAGAGTAAAGAACAGAAGCTTTTATTAAGTTGCTAAACCAATCTAAGAATTACCACATGTAGTTTGTAAATTGTCTTCAGTATGTGAGGGTTTGTGACACTTGTCATTGTGGCCACTACTGAGTACAATTAAGGCTTAAATTGTCACCACCACACTAGGATACCTTTTTTAGAAGGTCATTCTGTGTTTCCGTGAGTAAATTATTATTTCCAGATTTGCTTTCTCAGTCATTGCTTGCAGTCAATGAATAAGTTGTATGACAACAGCTGTCATTCAGCAACTAAACATAGATGGTCTTGGGATCTTGCAAAACTAAATTTTCTCTTCCTTATGCATGCCTCAAGAGGCTACATCAGCCCATGGAGCTGAGATCACAAAGCTGTGCCCTATATTAAGGGTGTGCCACACCCTGGGAACTGCCTGACAGTAAAATAGCAAGCTGTTGTCAGCCATCTAAATTTATGTGTCTCTGGGAGGCAGGGTCACAGATTCAGCTCAATAAGGCCCATGTGCTGGACAGAAAAAAATGCTTTCTTGATCCATTCAATTTTTAGCATTTCATCTAGTACCAATACTGCTGCTGTGTGAACTATATGCTTATAGACAATAAGACTGTCTTTATTCACCATTACTGGCAAATCTAGGAAAGGATACTTGTAGGTGATGTTTGAGGTGAAGAGAAACTGGTGCCAGCTCTCACAATCACATGAAATATTTCAATTCTTTATGTCCTTTATCTCCCTTCCCACATTCTTGGTATGAAGAACCCTCTATACAGAGAGATTTTCCCTTTTTGCAGATTCATGGCTTTTGTGGATTCCTTGGACAAGAAGCTTATCCATCAAAACGCAAACACCCCAAAATCCAGGATTCTCCAGCTTTGTGATTTCCCATAGCTTCAGGAAAGCAAAGCAGTCAGGAGGGTTGCAGCAACTAATTGCCGTAGGCAGATGCTAATTTTACCCCTGCAGACACCTCTGGTAGATCCACAGCAGTGCTGATGTGGCATCACAAGTTCCCCATTCCTCTCCTTACAGGTGCCTTAGCAGGTTCTGAGGAGGCCTCTAAAGGATATTGCTATATAATTAATAAGTATCAGCATTACCCTACATTCACTAACAGCTTGTATGCAGGTTCAATGTATTTAAACTCCTATGTAATTTGGCCCATTATCATTTGCTTCTCAAGCAGTGTTCTGACCTGACAAAGCAGTATTATAAAAGCTTCATAAGCACACTGATGAAACAATACATCGTTTTCAAAGGCAGGTGAGCTTTTTAGATACAACTCATAAGGAAGTAAATTTTCATTACTTGTCTGTCAAAATGGCTTAATATTATAGTTGTTCAATTCAGTATTTAGTAGTTCCTGCTCTTTTGCTTTTTCTTCTCTGGTCAATCCATCAGTAGTTCTTTTAGTAGTTGAAAGATGAATTACAGCTAATAAGGAAGATGGTTGCTCAGCAACTCAGACTCCTGCTGAGCCTGACAATGGTACATGAAGGCAATTTCTTGAATTGCCTCTCAATGTTAGCTGAAGGGGAAAAAAGCTTGTATAATTTTAACTAGTCCTGTCATGAGTGTCAGCAAATAACAAGACTTCTAAACAAAAGATTACTTTTTTTTTTCTTCCCAAAAGGGGTAAAATCTTAAGACACCCTATTCTGGTGGTGGCAATGAAGGGGACAAAGGAGTGAATAAAAGTAGTTTGGTTTCTGCCTTTTCTTTCATAGGTGTCTATTCCTATAGTCTGAACTGCTTTCAGAGTATTTTCCCAGTGTCCACTCAATTATCAGTTATCAGTAAACAGTAGTAATGAAACAGAAAAGCCAGGGCTTCAATTTTGTGTGTGTGCACGTGTGTGTGCCTAGCCATACACTCATTTTTGCATGGATGTTAGTATCCAAGCATGCTTCCTATCTTCCCTGTGTCTTGTCAAGCACACATGAGTAGGAAATGCTGCAACACTGTTCATAATTAAGGCAGTAGTTTGTTTACCATAAATGGTCCCAATTCGTTTACTGGCTGATTTGTGTATGCCTCAAAAAAAAATGTTTGCAAGATGTAGTTAATACAGGTTTTGTAACTTTATCTTCCTGAAAATTTTCCTAGCAGATTTACTGGTCTAGAACTGATATAGTAGCCTTCTGCAGTAACACCGCTTTGATCTTAACACCACCTGACTAAACACAGGCCTAACGTTGGCCACTTGCCTAATTTCTGCCAGTTTCTCTGACATATTACTGAAGAATCTAACCTCACCAGCTTCTGATGAAAATATATGATAAAGCTTCCTTCTTATCTATTTTGCAAACATTGCAGAACATAAATGTAAGATTAATTGCTCTTTCACTCTAATAATGGAAACCACATGACTTGTCTTTTATTAAAGTTAATGGTCATCTGTGTAGTCTTATGTTCAAGATCCAGAAACCATTGTTTCTACCATCAAAATGTTAAGAATAAGTTGGATCTCTCTAAGCATTAACTGTTTTCAGTGGAATTATTCCTATTGTAAAAAACTGCAAAGGAATCTACAAACACTCAGTATCTATATTAAACATCAATATAATCATAGTCCCTGCATTTGGAGATTCTTTGAGTTGGAAAATTTTATTTCATAATCTGTAATGTATTTTTGCTGTATTATTTAACATGGGCAATTCAAAATGGAGCACATCATCAGTATGGACAGGTAGTCACTTTCGTTTTCCATTCATTTGTAAACAAACTTCTGTCCAAGAGCTAACATTCAAGAGTTCAAACAATATGATGTAGTACTCTTCCTACATTTGTCAAATTGTCAAAAGCTTCCTATTGTAGCTTTCCTGATGTCTTCAGAATAATAGATTATTCCCTTCTCTCTTGTGCAGTCAGGAAGCCGAGAAACATTTTGATAAATCTTTGATTAAAGACACCAGTGGCCACAGGGCAAAACATCTTCATCTGCCAATTTTTGTTTCTTCAGCTGAGAGATAAGGTAGTATATTATTAGCATTACATAAATTTCAATCTCAACCAAGATGTATCAAGTCATTTATGGAATCGTGGGAAGTAAAAGCATGTACTTTATTGTCATATCAAGATAAATTACCTGTAGATAGCACTGGTATTCTTTGATTACTTCTTCAGAGGCCATCTTGTCATTTTCTGTATTTTCACATTTCTCTAATGCCTTAAAGTTTTACTTCTGAAGCAATTATTTTATAATTTCCAGTATCTACATCTTTTGAATGGTATTTTGTGTTGACAGTTTACTGTCAGCAACTAGAGAACTTACACATAAATCACAGAGTATCAGTAGCAATTATTATTCGTTCATCAGTGAAAAGCGAGTTCACTCTTTTTCTGGAACACATTTCTGTCCTGCAGTCAAAACTTGCACTTGATGACATGTTCACAGTCCCAGGGAGCTCATTCTGAGGCACTGTCCTCTAAAAATATTTGGTTCAGGATCAATATACAGTTTTAAATATCACCTTTAGATACCAAAAGCTATGAAACATTGAACGAGTAAAGTTCACTGCATACTTTATAGGTAGACTGAAGATATTTAAGAAATAAGTGTTTCAGTGATGATTGCTGACATTTTTGTATGGCATCTGACGAAGCATAGTATTATTTGCTTTAAAGTTTCAACATCCAAGTGAACTACAGAGGTTAAATATGTAGGACTTGTGTTGGAACAAGAAGATAGCTTGAGGAAATGAAACAGCCTGCAGTAAATAGCTCAGATTCACTCATGCCTGGGAGAGCCAGTACTTTGCTTGGTCCCTTCTTGTGCTCTGTGCCTACATTCTTCAGCCTTTAAATTCAGTGCTAACATTGCATGTGGGGGCATGCAATCTCTACCACTGGTTGACTGGTGTGAGGTTTTTTGGTGGCAGACAGGAAGGGAGAGATTTTAATATACTAGATACATTAAATACAAAATATATTAAATTCCTCCTGATTCTTGCAACAGCCTTGCCCTAAACACCTGTTTTTCTCACCAGACTCTGAGGCTTTTCCTTCTACAAGTCTCTTGACAGCACAGATTGCATTAAGCATATGTTACTTTAAGATCCTGTGGGACTAGAGCTCTGCACAGCAGATGAACTGCTGAGCCTGAATAAACGCATCCAGGCAATACTTCTACCTTGAACTTTCCATGCCTGCAAAAAAATAGGATTGCTAGCAACTTTTGAGCCTCAATCTCAATTGAGATCTCAATCTCTGTATGCCATACTCACTGAAATGTTATAATAATATCTCTATTAGGTTGGAATTTGTGATAATGAACTTTTCCAGAAGTTTACCTCTTTGTCATTTCCTTAACAGAGCTATAGATCAAGGAGAGAGGTCAATGTGTTTTTAGAAACCAGTTTCAAACAAGGAGTCATATCCAGGATTTTTATTTCAGTACTATCTCAGCAAGTCAGTAACTCTCAGGATAAACAGACTGTTACAAGGTAGAGCTATTGTTCATGATTCCTACAGCAGGTCATGATTTAAGCAAAAATGTTATGGCTTGCCATTCTGTTCAGTTATGGGATGAGTGAATGACATACAGTTCTTCTAGAAAGAGGTAGATGACTTCTCTCATGTTTAGTGAACATATTGATGAAAGAAACAGGGAGAAGAAAATTCTTGGTTTTAGACAAATTTGGTTTCATGAAGTGATTTGAGAACATCAGCAACGCTGTTTATGGACAACACTTTTGGGACCCCTGTAGTGCTGAGAAGGGACTGACTGGATAAACTGCCTGATGCCCTGCAGAGCAGTCAGACTTTTTTCACAGGCCAGGTTACGTCCTCCAGAATGGTTCAAAACCAAAGAAAGAAGGGAAGATTTCCTGTACTCTCAGTGGCCCTCATCAAGGCTTGCTGAATGCCCAACTCTTTCTGTCAGCCTTGACAGGTCTTTGAGCAAGTCTTCATGGAACAGCTTGTGTTTGCACCTAGGATTCATTGCAGAGAATTGATTTAATTCCTTTCTGCCTGATCACACTGGTCACAGTGCCTTAGAAATTGCTGTTACTCAGTGTGACGGTGAGCTGCTACAGCAAAATTTCCTATGTCACTCATACAATTTGCAACAGTGCTTATAGGCTACAGTAAGTCAGAACTGGATTTGACCAAGAGCTAGTATTTACCCTCAAAAATTTCAGCCTAGCTTAAAAGTTTCTGCTTCTCTTCAGTGTGCACTGCTAGCTTCTGGGAAGGATGGATAGCCACAAGAATTGTGATAAGATAAAAAGGGCCTATAAATACTCCTTGAACTGGAATAAATAAGGAGTTTCTGCATAGCTACCTTTAAGTATTTCAGGTCAAAATGGTCACAAAAGCTCTTCTCCAAGTAGCACACAAGCTAACCACTGTAATAACCAAGTTTTTGATCTGTATCATTTCTATAAACTCAAGTATGCGTCTCATGCTGTTTGTTAATTTGTTTTCCACTTTGTAAAAATAAAAGGTAGAAGCAAATGCCAGCACATTATCAATATCAGAAAGACTCCTCTGTGTCAATTCTGCAGTATTCTGTCTCATTCTCATCCCTCCCTCTTGTTTAAAAATTTTCTACCAAGTAAATGAGCTCCTTAAAAGTGCTGGTAACTAACACACATTTGAAAGCTACAAACACAAGAAGCTATTGTAGATTTTTATATGGATCAATTCAGAGGTAGTGACCCTGAATTTTGAAAAATTACATCTTTCACTGAATGAAAAGAGATTTTTTGAGAGGTCTGCATTTTTTGAGAGATCTGAGAATGTTCATTTTTTTTTTCTCTCTTCAATGATTTATGAAACTTCTTATTCATAACAGATGTGCCCAGCCACACACAGGAACAGTTTGACTTGTGAAACTCATTTGTATTTTGAACTTTTCTAATGCTCCATACTTTCTCATACAGAATGTGACCTCTGTATGAAGAGTTGCTCATATTTTTCTTTTAAATACTGTTTTGACTGGAGTTGTCAACAGCACAAACCATTATACATTTTGGTAGAACACAAGAACAGCAAAGGAGTTATTGGATTTGATGCAGACATTTCAAAGAAAAAAGTCTCTATTTGGAGAGGGGACTCCGGGGTGAAGTTACAAGTATTACATTGTTTTCTGTTCTGCACTGTCGGCTCTCTGCCCTGCTGACCCAGTTGCAGCCTTCCCCCTTTGACATTTACCAAATGGTTGTTAAACTATCCAAATATCTAAAAGGCTTCCAATTTGACATCTTCAGAAGACCATCACTGATACAAATGATAAAGATACTCTTGGGGAACATCAATCACAGCTAAACTTATTCACTAACTGGAACTCCAAATATCTCAGATGCGGGAACTAATAAAACTTTTCTGATTTCTATGTTATGTTTGCTCAGATGAAAAGCCGTGCCTTTCATATGCTTAATCCAACCCTTAAATTAAGGAATTATCTAGATTTGTAACACTAGGCTTTTACCTGCATAAACCTTACAAATAATCCATGGCAGTTTAAGAAATAAAAAGCTCTGTGCATCAGAAAGCATTGAGGTGGAAATGGCCTAAGGCAGCCCTCTAGCTAGTTTCTTCAGCATGACTGTAATGACTTTTCAGTCCCAAAATGGTACCTGCAATAAGTGTGGTAGGGTCAGAGAAGTGAATATATTTTGTATGAGATCATCTTTTCAGAATTATTCAGTATATTTGCATAGCTCATTTGTCTCCTATTCATTTCTTGTCCCAAATCTGATTTCAGCATAACTAGCAACTCACATAGCTAGCAGTTATTTTCAAATGCTGTAAATTTCTTTTGTTTTTCTTTAAATTGGCTATTTGAAGCTAGACATACAAAGAGCAAAAAATGGATCCTAGATCTTAACAAATGTTGAAACAGAAGTAAATCTCAAAGGTGAAGTCACAAAAGCCTTAATCTTGTGGCAGGGATGGCAACACACAGCAGCAACTACACCAGCGTCTCTAGACACAGGGTCCCTGATAATCAAATGGGGACAAAAAAAGTCAAGCAGAAACACATTGTTTCTCTCTCTCTCTCCTTGACAGAAATTTCAAAGTTTTCTTGTGAGTCCAATAAAAATAGATCAAAGAATTTAACACCTATTCAGACAAATATTAAAGTAATAAAAAATGAAAAACAATGACGCAATCTGATGGGCATATTCCCAGGAGAAGGAACACTGAAGTGAGATCAGAGTGGACTAATAATGTTTGTCTTTGATCTGTATTTTCAAGGTGAACCTTTGAGACAAGTTTGAGAACTTTCATTTTCATTTTTTTTCTGAAAATTACATTAATATTAAATTACACAACACATTTCAGGTGTTTATTTATTTTGTCTATGTTGAAATTTTCTGTTCCTTTTTCTTTTGTGGTACTTCCTTATGTGAACATCAAGGAGAAGGGTCCACTCCTTATCATTATCTCTGTCAAAGACAGGAGTTTTTAATATCTGCTGACACATTCTGTGCTAATTCTGTGCTAAATTGTCCTAAATACTGAACCTGCAACATTATGAAAATGGCATCACTACAGTTAATTCAACAAAATTATTTCTAATTTATATGAGCTAGAGACAAGAATTCAGTGCCTTGATTTCACTGTTTCTTTCCTGACTTGATCTATCTTTAATTAGGGAAATCCAAGCAAAATGAAAGTAATCCTAACTTGAAATGTTTTCTAGTTGTCACAGAGGTCTAGATCCTCCTCGTTTAGGTGGCAGTGATCTTAAGAACTGTTATGGTAAGGTAAATCAAGCAATGTAGCACATGTAGCAAATGAGATGCACAAATAAGGACATAAGAAAGAAAAAAAGTTTTATTTTGCCAGTTATCTGCAGTTTGGTACTGTACTTTGCATCATGAAATGATGAGTTCATGTTAACTTCCAGGTTCACTTGAACAGTTGTAACTCTAAAGCTACCTTACTGAATTTAGTATGGATTTAAAAGATACTAGGCAAATTCCCACTCCTACCTCCATCTTCATTTTCTCATAGTTAGAAGTGACACTCGAAAGTGTGCTTTGTGCACAGATCATTCCTTTCACATATTTCAACCAGTGCAATGCTTATATAAACATTATTCTTGTTATTTTAGCCTGATAAAGGCCAATGAAGAATGACATTCAATCTCCCTCTGAAAGCATCATAAATTTTTATCTTATACACTCAATTCTGTGTCCTCCAATCAAAGCCTAGAAGACAAAAGATTTTTCTTAACTTAAAATTGGCACTCCCTAGTCATTCCTCATCATTTTCCCTTTCTTCCTGAAGATTACCTGGAGGTTACATCTGGATGACAACAGAAATGGCTATATGGTTTTTATAAAGCGAATAAGAAAAAAAAGGAAGCATACAGCAGGAGTGGATCTAAATGAGTAACCACTAATAAGTGCCTATAAATTCTCTGGTTCCTCACTTGACCTGCTCTAAAAATATTTACTAACATTAAAAGCTATTTCCACTTCTGTAAAGGAGCGGCTCAGTAACAAAAATAACTTGCTATTCATAGGAGTGGAGCCAGGGAAGTTGCTACTTTGTTTAGTTAAATGCAGACCTGAATGGTGGAGAAGCTCCTTCTCACGAAACAGGCAAGGAGTACTAAATCCTCTAATATTTTGCATAACCCAGACAGCCCTATTTTACCCCATCCCTCAAGTCTTTCTTTACAGGAAGGTATAGAGTTTGAGATAACAGGTGTTTTTCTCTCTTTCTCCTGGGACTTCTCTGCCTGGGGCTGTTTCCACTGCAGCCAGGGCTGTCTGGCAGGTAGAGCCCCATCTCCAGCATCTACCATCCAGTCCAACACCAGAACCTTCAGTTTACCTCAAATGTCATATCTTTAGAAGGGTCATATCTCAAGTGCAAAGTATTTTGGACATCTGAAACTGAATGAAGTTAACTTATGTGTCAACCTTAACTTAGACCTTAAGCATAAGATCCTTCCATGGGATGGGATTTGGAATCCATGTTAGCTGACAGGGACTGAAGCTTGTGGTGTCCATTCAGTCTTCTGAGCAGAGCTTTTGCTTTTACACAGTAACAAACATTTTACTTAGGAAAAGCTTATTGTCTTAATGCTTCCGTTTCTATGTTTGGATAAAATTGCCAACTTCTTTCCCAACAGAAAAATGAGAATTCAAAATTTTGAATCTTCCCTATGAATTCAGACTAATTAGTCTGGTCAGGCAGCCCATAGCATAAACCACAAGACACTTTGCAATACGTCACTATAGACTGTTCTGCCAATTAAGAAAAGTTACAATAGAGTAAGAGGTCAATGCCCATCCACAATTGAAAGACTTCATAACCTTTCTCAATCAAAGGCAAGGTTTCATAACTCAATGCAGTCGAACTTCAAAATGCTTTTTATAGCATTTGATAGCACTTGGTTTACTTGAAAAGACTATCCTTTTTCCAATGTTTACAGCAGAAAATTTAAAAAGAAGCATTTGGAAAAGGGAATTCTTCTTTGCAGTCAGCTAACGACTTCAGCAAACACTATTATTTTCCATGAAAGAATCCAGAATTACAGGGGAAATAGGCACACTGACTTAATAGAGTCTCATTTCTATATACACCAGAAGACTACAACAAGCTCTTAGCTAACAGCTTTGAAAAAACACTGCAAAACATAAATGCTTCTATTGTAATACCCCAACTATTTTAATTATAGCAGCTAAGAAAGCTTTTGTGTTTTCTGTGCAACTACTCAGTTCATAGTTTGTTTCAGTTGTGGAAAATCCTTGATATGAGGATTTTTGAAACCACCCCAAAGTTATGAAGATTCCTTGTGATTTCTGCACATTTCCAAAATTTATTAAGGAAACCTGTGTCTTCATAGTTGTAAAGGGTTAACAATATTTGAACACTTGCTCATGAAAACTTATAAATCCCTCTTAATATAGTCTCCAATGCGGCTATAACATTTTCTTCTGGGTGTGGATATGAAGCTGAGCCAGCTTTCCTCTCTTGTTAGTTTTTAATGTCCAGTTGTGACTGAACTCATAGCCTATATTTAGTGTTCTAATTTAAGAAGTCAGATTTTTGAAACATTGAGAAGTATAGAAACTTTTAAATTCAAGAGAACAAATGAAAGAAGCATCAGGGGGAGCTGTAGAGTACTTACAGAAAAGGAGAGAGAAGCCATGTAGCTACATGCCTGAAAAGAATTTAGGAGACTAATTTAGGCCCCTCTTTTTTTAAAAGCTTATTTTAGGCCCCTCCTTTTTTTAAAAAAAAGGTTCTCTCTACAATCATGACAAAAAACAATCATGCAAGATGCTTCCCAAACATCCAGTCTTACAGCAAGAATATACTTCTTTAAGTAAACTCTATTTTAAAATTTTCTTTTTTTTCTCATCCCATATTTGATGTTAACGTGTAATATTCATTACTTTTTAAAGCTTCTTGTTGTTTTAAATTACTTTTGCAATACATTTCCACCAGCCATTGCACTTCTAAGGCAAAGGACTTTAAACTGCTTAAAGAACCTGTGCAGGATGTTCTGAAAACCTACCTAGCAAGAAGACTGAACTAGATTGAGGTACTTGTACATGTAGTATAATAAACCATGAGCAAATAGATTCCAGCTCTGTTTTACATGGCAATTTTTCTCTTAATGAGTAGGAGTTATTTTAGGTATGTGTTATTCAGAACCTAGGGATTTATAAATCCAAATATCTTAAAACTGCAGTGACAGAAAAAGCATTGAGATATCTTTCCTCTACAGAGAGTAAACAAACACCACATTTCTAACTCTGCAGCTTCCTAATATCCCAAAAGACTTTTTCTTCATTAGCACTAATTTTCCAGCAGCTGCGGTAGGATAGGTAAAATACACATTTGTCTTCAAAACCTCATCACTGCGGTTCTAGTGAAACGTTCTCCAGTGGCCATTTGTTTGAATGTTCAGTAAATGAACAGTCATGACAAGTAGCCCTTTAATCAAAAGTAGATTATAACAATGACACCACTTAGCTCTTGTGTGTCACTTTGCCCCTTTCACCTCTTCCTGCAGCTATGAGTATTCCCGAAGTTTTCTTTGGCATACGCAACAGACACTTTATTATTTTATGTTCTTTAGTTCCTAGTGGACTTGGGGAAAAGCTCTCATTTGCATTGCATGGGTATAAAACAAATCATCAGCAGACAGTCAGGTATCATCAGCAACCATCTACACCTACAGGTTGAAATTTATACTTTCATATGAATTATGCAATGATTTAAGGTCAAAAGAGTATTCTTTTGGCCATTCTTACTGCCAAGGAAAAGTTTATATTCTAACTTCTAAGAGCACCTTCCAATGAATCACAGAAGAATTATTTCATTAGGTAAATTTGAAGTTGAAAAAAGCTAAATTCTCCTGTTCTTTTAAGCCTGTTCTTTCAATGTAAGATAGGTAATTCACATCATGAAAAAGTATCCATCAGCCATGGACCACACACTCAAAATCTGAAACACAGGTTTCTGAGCTGGTATACAGAAATAAAGCATATGCTTGCTGAACTCAGTCTTATAATGACAATCCCTTAAAATCTTCTTTAGAAGACAGCTACATTTTCCAGCCAACAGCTCTAAGAAATTTCAGGGAGTTACTACAATGTCAGAAGTTCTTTAAAATATATTCCTTTTAAAAAATGCCGTACTGATCCAAAAAGTATATCTACCTAATGTAATCCCACAACTTCACTTGCCTGTACTTGATCCTTAGGGAAAAGGTATAGAAACCAGTTATATCTAAGATAATCTTGGTATACCTGTCTGTTTTCCAAATGCCAGTGATTTACAGGCTTCTTGAGTGAGAAATCAGCATCCAGACCACAGTCTCCCAAAGAGCCCAACCTACATGAGTGCATCTAACCCTTCAGTTACTTGTGTCTGCTAACTGGGCACAGCAGAGAAGACAGAGGACAATGAAAGGGAAGGTGAGTGCAGTAAGGAACTGCTTTACAGTGAGACAGAGCTGAGGCTGACCGGAGCTACTGGAGAGACAAAGGAGCATTTAACCGATGTGAGAACTGGGACCTATGCAGTTTTGCCAGCCTTGAGTCTTTGCTCTCTGCCAGCTTGACTTCACAGCTGGTATATCTACTGCACACCCGGGGTGTGTGGCAGACAGAGAGAAGATATCAAAGGCCAATGAATCAAGGGATGTGCTGCTGTAAGCACACAAACAGCAGGATTTAGGACTCCCTGCTGAGGTGTGCACAAGCCAGAGGGAAGCATGCAGGAAGCAAAACCCTAAAGGAATAGGATGCAGGTACTAGTTAATCACTAAATCCTCACGTTACAATTTATCACCAGATTCTGACCCATTACTGGTCATTTTTAGGGCTGTGGTATCTTGTAAGACAGTCTCATTTTCAGCCCCATAAACCTGTAAAAATTTAGATCTTTTCAGTGTCACAAGTAAGCCCAGTCAGTGAATAATAGCGCTGTTGTGTCTGAGTCAAGTGATCTAATTATTTCTTGTGGCTTAGCAGGGATTTCAGACATTCACAGCTGCTTACACAAGGCATCACCTTTATAGTACAAGAAAACATGATAATAAAATTTCACATGATTATTTCAGCTCAGGCTGAAATGTCAGCATTAAGACTGGTAACGTATTAGCAATTCACCCAACTCTTGTGTTCCTGTCCTCCTCATCGTAATCACTGTTTTTCTAATTTAGGCTGCTGTTTTCCTTTAAACTCAAAACACATCCAACTCTGTGGTCAGTACATCTATGGAATATCTCTGATTATGACTAGTTTTTCTTTTAGGTGTTCACATATCTTGAAGTAATCCTGAAACTTGAAATAATTCCCAAATATTGATGTGTAAAATTCTCTATGTTCTTATTGTACAATTATAGCAGCAAGAGATGAAATATATACATAGTTTAACCATTGTCTCTGTGACAGATTTAGACCTGCTTTATGAGAATTTAGAGTTTACTATGTGGTCACATAATCCACAGGAGTTGCAGAAATGGTGCCTCAAGCTTCAGCAGCTTCTGTAGTCCTTCCTGACTCTGTGTCTGACCGTGGACTTGATTCTATTTTTCCCTCCTCTACTGTACAATCTAGACATAAGATCTAATACTGCAATATAAACTAAACATCGACCGAATGGAATTGTTACCCCCTGTCCTTCTCTACCCAAATTCTTGCTCTAAACACGTTTCCTGCCTGAGGATCCTGTGCTGGAAGAAGGCAGGGGAGTGGCATTGGGCATGTACCACAGGGGTGCCACCTGCCTCCACCTGGGCACACATGTCACGGGACCCAAGAGCTGGGCCCCAATTTCCCGCTGTGATGGGGCCTGGAAATAACGTGAAATAGCTCCCAGGCACAGCTTTGGCACTTGACGGGGGACAGTGCTGGCTCCTGCCTCAGTTTTGTTTGGGCAGTGGCAGAAGCTGGGATGTGGGACTAGTTTCTGACACATACCAAGCCAATGTGGTAGGTGTGCTGTGACATGAGAGGCACTGACTTTCACTGTCTGGTATGGTGTTTTTATTATTTACTCCACAACCACCACTGGGGACATCCTATTATTCCTAGTTACATTCTCATGATAATATAGGTTCACCGTCCCCCAGAGTTCATAGGCTGTGGCCACTAATCCTGTCCTCACTGTATTTAACTAAGGAATGCTGCTCTGGCCTTTTTTTTTTCTTTTTTCTCTCTCTAACTTCACACCCTACCCCTCCACTCACTTTTGCTGCTTTTTACTGAAACTTTTTCAGCTTATCAATGTTTTCCATCTAATGCAGTGCACAGTGTAATTCTTTAAATTTAGTGCAATTAGATTAACATGGAAAAATACAGACCTCTTCTTGTTTTAACAGCTGTAATTCTGATATAAGCACGTCAGAAAAGATTTCAACTATCTTCTGTAGCAGCCGTAGTGTTCTGCAAACTCAGTTCAACTTTGGTGTTCTCCCTTAGATTTAAGCTTTTTTCTTCACTTCTCATTAACATAATTCTTTTCTTATGTTTTATATATATATAGATAAAATCCTTACAAAACTCCTCCTTCCTCCAGAGATTTGACTTCAAAAATTCATAACTTTTATAAATACATCAGTCTACTTCTTTTCCACACTGTAGCATTATTTTTGTTGATGCTTGTTAGTCTTAGATTCTTTGTGCATTTTCCTTCTCTTTATTGCTGTTTTCATTGTTTTCAATAGTCATTTATATTTTAATTAATTAGTTTTATTTTATATTCAGATCAACCATTAGAGAATCCATTACATTTGAGAATTAACATTAAATTCCCGAATAGAAACATCTGGGAAGAATACAAAGCACATATAAACTATCTCCTCATTTCTCTTAGAGTTTCAAAAGGGAAAAACTGAGAAAAGAATTCTTAAAACAAGGACGTTTATGAACAGGAATACACATCACTTTAAATGTATTATCTCTGGATTTGTTCTTGAGATATTTGAAATTTGTGGGGAAAAAAATGATGGAAAAATTCCCAAAAGATTAAACAATACTGTTTTCAGTCTTTTCCTATGCCCTAATAGTAACTAATAATCTGGCTTTTGGGATAGTAACGACTTTTATTCTAAACTTGTAGCAGAAAATGAAGGTGAACATTCCAGGTGAGCCACTAGAAGGGGAATGAGATTCAGAAAAAGAGACTTTTTTTCCTTGGGAGCAGCACTGTTCCACGTAAGTTTCAGCAGTAGGAAATAAGGAGATGAGTAGAATGAGAATATTAGAGATTCATATATATTTATTGTTTCCTATGGCTCAAAAGGACACTCAAAGATGGCAAACTGATGCTGAGATGTCCCACCAGCTCCGTAGCCCACCATTTACACTACAACAATCTATGCTGAAGTGAGCACGCTGTGAAAAACTGTAGGTCACTGAACACATTAATAATTTGACACATTTCTAAAACAACAAATAATCTGGTTATCCTAGCATAATTTTTCATGCCTTGAATCTCTCCTTGAATGGAAGTGGAAAAGTTAAAATATAACATTTGGTCTTTCCTGTGTGGGAAACTTTTTTCTGTATAAGTTATGATATTACTTTATGTCAAAAATTAAGGCAGGAAAACCATGTGGCTTGTGGTTTTAACTGCCCTATTTTGTTTTGGCTTACCCTATGTCATTTTAAGAGCAGTTTTAGTATGCACAGCTGTGCACCTTGGCTCCAGTGGTAATTATACTAGTACAACTGACAAACTCTTTTTTTGCAGGCAAAACTTTGGTTTTCCTAGATCTGATGCAGGGGGAATAGCTATGGCTTCAGCAACATCCTGAAACAGTCACCCCAACAAATCTTGCCTGAACAGCATTTTAAACTATCTGCTGGGATGTATTAAATTACCACTTGAATGATGCATTGTCATCATTCCAATCAAACCAAAATAATTACGTGAATAGCATCGGTGTGATGGCCCTCCAATTTTGCAGTTGAACCCTTCTTACAGACACCAAAGAATTTGTGCCTGCTTTGCTGAGCAGTGACACCAAAAAAAACCCCTTCTCTCCATTTTCTCTGGCAAATAAATGCCTTTGTGTACTCTTGCTATCCATTTGATATACATCTTTCAGCTCATCAAGACTTTTCAATGTATTATACATATTTCACTAGACCAGCCACTGCTCTACTGCTTTTAAAATTTCAGCATAAAGAAAAATTTAATCATCAGTCTTAACTTTCCTGTATTTTTTTCTTCCCTGTGAGCAAGTCATTACAGTATGTCTGATTACTAGGAACAAGGAACAAACATTTCCTCTCTGTGAAGAACAGGAAACAATGTTTGGAGAACAATCAAGTCAATTCTCCATGGAAAAAAAAATGTAGCAACAGGGGAGAGGCTTAACCTTTTTCCAATTTAAAAAAAAAAAAAAGAAATCCATTTTCATGTGAAGAAGAAGAAATCAGCTTATGTATTCACCCAGTCTGACCTCTTCTTTAAAGATGTATTGCATTGTAAAGTGTATTTAAATATCAAGTATAACCATGAAAGGAAACCAAAAGACTCGGAGTTTTGGACTAAATATCTTGCTTTTATCTTGTGAAATTGTTGTTAACATCTGCCTGCTGTTGCAAATTATGTTTTCAGCTGAACATGAAAAAAATGCACAAGATACAAAGCGAGGCCGCCCCCCTCCACGGCGCACACATGAACATGCGCTGCCACCTGCTCACAGCTGTGCTCTACACGGGGGAGTTAGCCTGGGAAATCACATCAGCAAAGTCAAAGCGGCTGCTCTGACCACACTCCAGCTGGGGTCTTGTAAACACCAACAGTTCTCTTTGCTGGTTGAAGTTTTTGATTTCGTTCTGTATTTTTTCAAATATTTATTAAAAATCAAGGAGGGGGGGAAAGACGAGACATGCATATGGCAGTGGCGCGTGCACTGATTCCCTTAATATTCCACAGTTTGAAGTTATATGGGTATGTATACCTCCTGTCACCTATCTCATCCAATTGCACTTTATACTCCAATTTCTGTTGTATTGCATAGTTCTTACCTTTCAACTAATAATTAATTCTTCAGTGTGGGGCAGTATGTAATTTTGTTGCCACAGCAGCTAAGGAGTCACAATATGGTTCCCCATTTGGCCCAAAGGGAGGAAATAATTGATGCCAATTTTTAACTGATGAACAATACTTCCCTGTGTGTCAGCTCAGACATGTGGTTTGTGCATCTGGGAGCTAAACACAAGGTTTAAATGTTCCCACTTGCACCCCAGACAGTAGAAATTTGATAGAAATATTTCTCCTCGCTGTGCTGTACAACAGCTGCACTGACCATCTCAATACTGCCATCAAAATCCCTGGGTTGGTGCTCTCTCTCTGGCCCCACAAGTGCCGTGAGAACACTGACAGCTCAATACATCACATTTCAGAAGAAAATGCAAATTTATGAGTCATAGACAGCAACAGTGCTGCCAGAGCTTACAGTTTTAGTATTAGTTTTGCCCTTTTGGGTGTTATTTCCCAACTTGCTGACCAACAAAAGAATCTCAGGGAAGGGAGACTTTTTTTTTCTCTTTTTTTAAAGCGTATTTCTAGATCTTTTGGCTAAGGGGAAGAAAAAAGAAAAAAAAAAAAAAAGAACTAGTTAGGGTGCAGAAAACGGGGCTGCAGAAAAGAAGCTAATGTTTATTTATCATATTTTTGAACTCACTATTTTCCACCTGAACTAATTTCCACAGATGAAGTCATGTTTTTTTAGGCACCTGAGTCTGGCATTACTGAAATAACAAATGCTCTGCCTGCTTAAAGCTGACACACTCCCACCACCGAGCTCCCAGGCTTTGTGCTCACTTGACAGGAACAGCACAGCCACTCTGACCTTACCATCTCCAAAACCAAGACGTTAAGAAAGGGCAGCAAGAAGATCAGAACTGCTTATTCTAAGGGGAGAAAGACACGTTGCAAAGGCAATTGCAGGGAGTGGTGACTGTCAGGTACAAATTCCTACTCAGAACTCACAGAAGACTGAGGAAACAATGTTCTCTAAAAGGCTGCACACTTAAAAATTTCCGTGAACTGATAACCTGTGAAACTCATTGCCATTAGACTCTACTGAGCTTAAAACACATCAAGAAAAAGATTAGATACATATGGGTGAATTCAAACACTGACATGCACAAGGGCACAAAGAAGCCAGGTAGAAGTTGACCTGGCGAGCAGGAGGATGTGAAGCAGTACCTGCAGTACGTAAAAAATTACACTTTTTCCCACAGAAAATAATGCTTCATTGGTGCTCGCCAAAGCACTCAGCCACCATTTGACATCAGGCTGAGAGCTTGTTGATTAATATGCATAGAATAACCTTTCTGGCACATTTCTTTAAAATTATGGGTCTCATTGTAGCTGTGTTTCAGATTTTACTCCCTCTAGAACCAGAGAGTCTGACTAATGCATTCAGCAAATAATATGTTTACTGAATTTCATGATAGAAAGCTATTATTCAAAGGAATGTTCTCAATGGTTCATTCAGCTCTGGTCAAGGCTCTGCCATATGGGCTGTTGTTGTCTGAATTTGCAAATCCTCCTACGCATGCAGCAAAATACCAAGGCATCGCAAGAACAAGTTAACTTTATAAATCTCAATCACCTTTTCCCTTTGCTCAAAACAATGCTGCTATTGTCTTACTTGCAAAATTCCTCTTGGGATATAATGATCTTTAGTCCTAACATATCACTGTAGTACCACAGAGATCTTAACTTTTACAGTTTGTTTGCAAAATTAAGCAATTAAGCGAACTCAATACTTCTTAAAATGTTTTTTGTCTCAGAAATCTGGTGTCTGGGGGCTATTTTATAAAACATAAGGAACAAACTCTGCCAGTAGCTGTCTCATGTTGAGCACAGAGCAAAAGACTGATGACCGTATCTTAGAGATTTAGCTATACATTTAGCATGAACCGTGGGAATATTCTAGCAATTTATAATTAGTATTCATTAATCATGAAAATGGATTAGTTTCTCTTTTTGCATTCCATCCAGGTTTTAATGCATATTATGGACTGGATTCCACCTACTTTGTGGGTCTTTTTCCATTTTAACTCATTCCATTTGTCTAGTTAGAGTTAAAAAACAAAACAAAGTTGTACAATCCTTCATAACTCTGTAGTAATATTGAAGAAATTACATATTACCCAAAATCCATTGGCACTTGAAGAGCCTTTCTAAATTAGCCTTGTAGCAAAAAATCACTGTCATTCTGTTTTATCCTGTGAAGATATACTGCTGGGTATGTAAACTCTTCCAACCTGTAGAATACTGAATCCACTGATCCAACCTTTTTAATGCAACATTGGGCCTTGTTCTTTCGGTACCACCTGCTAAGTGTCAAATATATTTTGCCTCTTTGTACAGTATAAAATTAGGGGTATCTACGGACCTGTATAAGAGGCAACCCTTAGTGAAAAGAATAACAAAATGCCAGTGACACCATTTCTAGTCTGGCAGTGGACCTGGCATCACGGGCTGGTTGATTTTGGCACTAACACATGGTAGGATTTGTCACAGGAATATGTCATAAAAGTTCTTGAAAGGGGAGACAATGATTGCATTTGGTGTGATAGGGTATTGACGGCGACTTGGATCTTACTAAGATCCAAATGAGAGCTGCCACGGTCATAACATTTGCTAGTGGGGTTATGAATGGCTGCAGATAGGGCAGCAATCCAATTAGCAAGTACACCCTAGAGGAAAGGGTGTTTCAGGACTCCAGGCACGACATGAGAGCTTGTACAAAACTCTTAGCATGGGTGGGAGAGAGAAGGCTGTACCCCGCAGAAGCTGCACAGAAGAATTGTAGAGCAGAATTTGACAGTGAAGTTGCAGGCCTGACTGACAAGCTGGCTTTTGATATTGTCCATCATGATGGACGAGCTGTCCGTGAGGATTTGAGGGGAAAGATTAAGATCTTCATTAAACTTTAGCTGCTGGCAAGAAACCCACGAGATGGTATCAGGCAGGGCTCCGTCAAAACAAACCAGAGACTTGATGTTTCAAGCCAGTTTGAAAAATACAGACAATGAGAAACTGTTTGAAACAATGTTGAACTTTCAGATTCTTTTTATAGTTTATCTTGAATTTTTCCCAGAAGAATGTATTCTTGGTGTGAAAAGTGGCATGCAAAAGTGAAAAGTTCATACATTTCTGCATTTTCAAAGAGCATAAGAGGCTACTGAATTAATATATATTTGGTACAAACTTCTAATCAAGATTAACTGATCTTTATAAGGATTATATTAAACACACATTATGATTATTAAAGATACATTATTATTTTCTTTAGCCTGCTGCTAGATTCCTTCAGACACCTAGTATATTTAAATCATTATGCTCTTTACTATTTATTCACCATCATGATTGAAAATCTTTCTGTAGCAAGAGCATGACTTCACCTTAGAAGCTTTTTAATTACAGCTTCTCCTAGTATTATTCTGACTTTTCCTGGCTTTTTCCAGCTTAACTTTACCTCTGTCCCACGTCCCAGCCCTTAGCACCCCTCCATTTCACTGTCATCTCCCAGCAGAAACTTGAGTATTTTCACTCTCTCCCTCCCTAAACTACTTCCCGCTAGAGAAAATTTGACCTTGCCTGAGCTATATAGTACATATGCTATACTGTATATATGCTGTGCCTGGCCTTCCACCTGCCGTGTGACTACGTGGCCTTGCCTGAGGGTCACCACGCTGTTGGCTGAACTTGGTTTCACTGGACCCGCTCTGTACCTCCTGGCCAGGGATGGGGCAAGAGCACTCTTGCCCCCGTGGCCAGCCACTGCTTCTGCAGGCCCCTGAGATAAACAGCTGGGGACAATAATCTTCCAGCGTTCCCCCTCACCATTTCACCTATTCTTAGAAAAGCAATTTTTTCCATATGGCCAGTACTGAGGACCTGCCTTTCAACGCAATGAATTCAGCTGAGTTGTGTTTAAATATTTGTAATCTTACTCTTATCTTTTCTGCTTGGTTCCATTTTTGAGCTAACTCTATGACAAGCAGCCCAGCCTAGGTAAACAATCCCATACATCATCCTCATCCTAAAAAAGACAATTGTTTCCCAGTTCCTGTGAGGCGGGATGGTTACACAGATGGTGTGAACATCCATGGCATGAAGATTTTGGCTTTGGCATTGTTTGTCTCACAACTGAACTCTCACTGTCCCACAATGTCTCCTTCATTTAGACTAAATTGTTCAGCAGATTTACAAAGTCTTGCATTCACTGTGTCCTTCACTTTCCAGACGATCAAGAGGCTCAGGAGAAGCTTTACTGATCACTTCTGCCAAAGTGAGCAAAAGTTTTCAAGGAGATGCTTTATGGTATTCATTTTCCAGTGGCTGACTTGACTCGCCATGCTCCATTAAGACAGTCTTGTGTACCAAGTGAGCCTCAGAAATGGAAAATTGTGTCTTACGGTAATTTAGACACCATCCTCCCCCAAAACCAAGATTAATTCCTATAGGGTATGTGCTGGCACAGTTCCAAGCAGCTGGGCTTGCACAAAGCAGCCTTTTTTTCTTTTAATAGATTCTGGTGACATTTTGTCCCTGTCTATAAAAATTGCCCGTATTCTCCTGAAAATAGAAGCAATTGAGCTTTCCCTGACCTGATCTGGAGGAAACATAAAAAAGCTCATTTTGTTATGAAACCTAATTAATTTAGGCTCTCAAAGTTCATCACAAAAACTTTGTTGCAAAGTATTTGGGAAAGCAGAGGAAGCCTCAAAAATGCTATAACTTACCATCCACTGTATGGTTGTCACTCATTCTGATTCCATGGGAGTACTCTGAAAGTTTTCTATGTGTAATGCTTGCACAATAGTGTGCAAAACAGACACAGGATTTCCTAATATTCTCCAGTTTCATGCTGGAGAACTACTAAAACCAACTATTTACATGGTTTTCTGGGATGCAATACCAGGTTTGCAGCAGCATCACATTGCTTTTGCAAATGCTGAAACAGAAGCAAGGCTGCTGTGTGCCCTAAACAGAGATGTTCAATCTGCATGAGACTTTTATTCTCCACCAAGGATTACTTTTAGAAGTAATCTCCCTGTGTTGAGTAGTCAAAATACATTTGATTTAAGGATTTATTTAAATTCATTTAATGTTTTAATCCAGTTTTTTTGTTTTCCCTGAGATCAACTTGGAAGTCTTTATAAAGCTAGTCTGGAAAGCTCAAACAATGAGTTCTGCATGGCTGAATTATAGAAAAATAAACAAAACTAACTATAATAAACTAACTAACTACTGTACTTATCTATCTGACCTTTTGGATTTTTTTGTTTTCTGGCGTATTTTATTGTGGTTTTTTTTCTTTTCATTTTTAAAGTCTATCTTCAAAGTATTGCTCTATTTTGGATTTTCTCTCTCTTTTGAACAATGAATTTTGAAGTATGTACCTCTGTTACAATTTTTACTGTAGTTATTGTTATCACAGGCCAGTACGTCAGGCAAGAGTCACCATTTTACCAGCTGTGAATCACAGTAAATATAAAAAGCAATAAAGTTATTGCTATCCAAATTATATTCATAATAATTAAACACTTAACTACATTTAAAAATTTGTGCTTTTGCTATTTGCATAGAGACATGCAGGGCACCTTAAGTGGAAGAGAGACCTTGTACATGAACTGATCACCCACTCCCACAATCTAATCAGGTCTTTCTGTTAATGTTTTGTACGTTTTGTAGAAACATAACTACTTTAATTTGAGTGCTTTCAAGTTAAGGAGTGTTTCCAAAACTCAAATAAAAACCATCTAATTACATATAATTTTTAGAGTGCTCTGGCTGTTCGGTCCATCACATTTCATAAGTATTCTTTTATGTAGCAGAAATGTTTTGGATGTATGAGAAATTTTATAGGATTGAAATTCTAAACTATATCAAAGCTTCAAGAAACAGGCCCATTTTAAAGGAGAAACTTCTCTGTAGCTGTAGATAAACCATCTGACAGACAAAATGCCTACAAGTCTGATGTTGGGCCTTAACACTGGTATTGCTAACTCCTGAAATGCACTTCTGTCTGCACTCAGAGCTGCAATAAAAATAATCACTACAAGAAAGCAGCTGCCCATAGAGATACAGGAGAAGAAGCCCACACAAAAGTAGGAGATGAAAAGGAAATATGTGTTAACGAGAGCCAGTAGAAATGCATGAGGCTTCATTAACAACCTTCTGGTCCTTTGCGGGCTTTGCTTCACAAGCCAACACCCCCTGCCCAAGACAACGAGCTGGTAAGTGTCACCTGTTGAGAATTTGGCTTTGAATCAGGATGACCTAATTAAAGATTAAAGCTCTTTGCTGAAAATTAATAACTTCTTCACATTTTGCAGAGAATGAATTGAAATATTTTCATATTTTTATAAGTAAATTAAAGCTGTCTAATTGGATTGCAGCTTCAGGAATTGTAGGCATTCACCTGGAATCCTGTGATGATAGTTTTAAAGGTGATTTGAAGCTGTATTGTCACATGAGGCTATTGTCATCACCCAATTGATTGGCTTTCAAAGCTGTTATCAGAGCCAAAGTCAGCCATAACTCATAGAGTTCACTTCGTAACTTCAGGTTTGTGCAAAATTTTCTAATTAGAGTTTAACAAAATACATCACCCTCAGAAAGCGAGAAGTCCAACTGTTTCAGTGTGCTGTACTTTCATTAAAATATATCTAAAATGGTAAGTAATGAATGTCTGTTTTAAGAACTGTTTGATTGTATAATTTTGTACTTTATTTGACGTGACAACTTAGACTATGTCTTCAATGAAAGAGAGATCAAACAAACCATACGAATAAGCCCAGAAAAAGGTATTATGAGAAGGCAGCACTAGAGTCAATGCTCAGTTCCACCCTTTGCTACATTTGGAAATCAGAGATCTAACACACCACGCTGGGAAGCACAGATTAGCCTAACTCTGGAGTGAGCATATATCATCGGTATCACAAGCCTGAGCCAACAGTTACCTTGTTCCCTGGGACTGCTGCCATGAGGTCTTCAGGGAATGTTCTACCACATTTTAAATGAGGAATGACCTTTAGATAAAACAGCAGCATATAAAAAGTTTAGACGTGCTGTTTTAGCTGGAAATGCAGTCTGAGCTGAAATTAGTTTAAGATCTTTTATTAAGACTTAAATATTGTGCTATATTTTATCCATATTACTTTGCACCTCAAAACTACAGAATTATGCAAAATGTAGCATGTACAGTTTAGCAGCTTTCAAACTGATTATGAAATCTGAACAAGTAGAGAGCTTTCCTCAGACAAAATTTCATGATATTACACATTTGCATTAATTCAAAGGTGAATGGTTTGCCAGAAAGCACTAATGTCCTCCCTCACGACCTATATGAGCAATTTTTAATCTATTATATCCTTCTACACAGGAGGCTAAGTGAAAAACAACTCTGAATTGTATTTGAAAAATGACTGGAATAATACTTGGATTGTTTATTAATGACTTGGAATGTTTATTAATAATGTTAATATAGCATGAATCACAGGTGAAAACTTCATGTACAGATACGAGTATATAGTGTTCATTTGCTTATGTTCTTGCAAGGCTCTTGGAGAGCATTCAAAGGATGTGTCTGAAAGTAGATTTTGTATCTGGAGTTAATGGAAAGATGTGTCACACCATGTCCAATCTAGCAATTCACTGTAATCTACTGTGCTTCTGAAGTAATTACTTATTTTAGCAAGAATAGAATATATTTTGGCATCATTAAAGATGCTGAACAGCCCTACACTAAAGGTACTGTAAAGAATTCTCTATTAAAAAACAGCAGTATAAATGAGAATCAGAACCCAGTTAGGAATACATAAAGAACTAATGTAGATAATTCAAAGTTTCCATTTTGTGAAATCAAGCCCAGGGGTGTTATTAAACATTGTTAGTATTTAGGGAGGAGCTGGTAAATTGAGAGAGAACCTAAATGCAACCTCACATTACCTAATCTCCCATTAGCTATTTTTTTTCCAAATTATATTGCTAGCTCCTTCTTTGCCCATGATTCATGACGTGAGGGACGTGCCACAAAACACAGCACACTGACTGGGCAATCTCCTGACTTAGCCAGAAGGAAATGCTGAAAGCTGGATGTCTACACACAGGCTGGAAATCACCTATGTCCATTGGGAATTAACACCTGCAAACTTGGCCAAAGTGGCCTTTTTCCAAAGGATCCTAATGGTTAGAACACACTTGTGAATTGAAAAGTACCTGCACTGAAATCCTCCGCAGCCAAATAATATTTGAATGTAGGCAACCCACTTCTCGACAGAGGAGAGTTGTGAAGGATCCAGTAGAACAATAGTTTTCTGAAATGGGTATTTCTGCATTTCTTCTGTGGATCTGGCATTCATAAAATTTACCAGAAAACTTTTCAGGTCAGAGCAGATGAGAATGCAAAGAGGAAACAAGCTCTGGTCTCTACTATGTTCATCATCCCGAGTAAAAAACATACTAGGTCTAATAGATTATAAGCACAATTCAATATGAAGACCAAAGACATATGTTTACAGAAATTTCCGCAAGCAGAAAAAGTTTTTTCTCCACTGAAAAACATCAAAATCACATAACACATGTTTCATTTCAGTCCAGAATTCTAGAATTTGGCAATGCCAAGTGAGAAATGGGAAACAAAGCTTGAGAATATGAAGTGTAATTGCAGACATTTTCCTGGAACTGGAGGTTTAGGTTTGAGCCTTAGAGGACACAGCCTTTGCTTCCATTAATGTCAATAAGAACTTTGTTATGGAGTTGAAATGTATGCAAGAGTGGGACATAATCTAGCAAAACTAATCATACGCTGTGTTGCAACACAGTCCTATTGCAGCTCCAAGACTTGAGGCTGCTAGAGTTGCCCCCTGGGATGGAGTCTAGTGGAGCCAGCTATGTGGGAGAGCGTGGCCTCCCTTTATCCAGATCCCACAGTGGAAGTCATGCAAAGTGCAGGACTTCTCCAGGCTTTTGTCATCATACAGTGGCAGGGAGGGTGGTAGCTTATAAAAAATTTTGTTCGAGGAAATTCTCTTCGTTTTCTTAAACGTTCATCCCATCCTTAGAAAGTAGAATAGTCACGATATTGAGCCCCGCAAGTTGTTTTAGCAAACTGAATGAGTATCAGATCAAATTTTCAGATCTGCGCTTATGACATACGCTTATGTAGTATGCTTTTCCCTTATGACTTACAGTCCCTCCTTACCAGGCATATTTACACAGTTTTTGGTAGGACTTCTCCCCCACCAAAGAGGAAAAATTATTTATTTTTCCTTGCTAGTTACACTATTACTTATCCTTAAAATGAGGGAAAGCGAACAGGCTGAAAACTTGACCCTAAACTATATGTTGGAGGCATGGTGCCAAGAAGTACTGAAACACATGTAAACTCTGTTTTCTTAGCAGGAAAGGCAGCAATTGTGAAAGCTCGAGGATATCTACACTGGGTGGTAAAGGTGACAGCAGAAAATCAAAGAAATCTTAGCACTAAGGCAACAGTGTAACAAAAAATACATGTCAGCTCTCCATGGCCATGCAGATTATCACTCAGATAAGAGTGTGATAGAGTGTAAGAGTTCTTTCCCAGTATGGTGTTGACACTGCCTAAGCTTTAATCTGTTGTTCTTTGCCTTTCAGATCTCTTGCTTCAGAACACAAACACTAACAAGTTGACAAAAGCTGTGTTTGCACATTATAGCTACTTGCAAACTAGCATTTCAAGTTCAAGTTTAAACACATGAGCACACAAAGCAAAATGAAGTGGAAAGCTGTGATTTTAATGGGGATTTAATCTCTTTTGTTCTTTGACCTATTGTGGCTCTCAGAATACATCAACGCTTCTGTCGCATGAATTGCCTTATTGGCTTAGTTCATGCTGATACAGCCAAGCAAGCATCCAAGTGCAACGAGAAGTGTAGGGTTTGATGGTATCTTGCCCTCTTTCTAGCAGCAGGTACTATAAGCACTACCCAACACGGTCGAAATCCTGTGAGTCAGCCTGGGCTCTAGCTGCAATCCCCAGCGCGGTGACTTCTGCAGCTGGACAGAAAGAGCCTCATACCTCTGGTAGAGAGCAACTTTGGAAAGCGGCCGCTCAGGTAGCTGGCAGTGCACTGAGTGTGGGGGCACCACCAAGTCTGCTCAGCATCTTCTCTGCAGAGGGTCCAAAAAAGGCAGAATAGCACTGGAACAGAACAGTAGCATCTCATAAAATTACTTTTTCATGTCTGATTATTGCAAAAACAATACGCTGCCTTTTTAGTGTATATAATACGGATTTTTTTATTTCCCTTTCCCTTTTTTTGTTACAAAGCCTGCTCAGCTAACAGCCCAGCAATGGAAGTCTCCTAGTTAAAAGTGCAACAAGAACTGAATGACTACAAGAGGAACCCACAGCAGGCAGAATGAGCTAGCTGAGGCCCTCTACAACAGTGATCAGTTAAGATGGGGCCAGCAGTAATTTGTGGATTACCTATGCGATAGCAGGTCTCACATTCTCTCACATCAGAGACTTCAAAAAAAACCAACAGGTTTCTGGGATTTCTCATCACAGTCTCTCTATCTTTGCCATCTTCTCAAAAGTTCAGCTAGATACACTCTAATGACACCCATAAATGAGGAGATTCTCTACAGTTACTTATGTATTCCCAACTGCAATTCTGGGTAGTAGCAGTGATGCCGACTATAACAGGAATATTATACAGAAGAAAAAGATCTGGCAAGAAAAAAAGATGTTACTTTGGTATCTTAAATCTGAGAGATGATTGGTGCCAATGCTTCATATTTTTGTAGATCACCACGAAAAAAAAAAATGGGTACTTATCAGCTGTAAAAGAAACTTGCATCTTGTAAGGATCAGATGCAAAATAAAAGCTGCAGGTGTACTGTTGGCAGTTTTTCCATTTAAGTGGCTCAGCCCCAGAGGAAGGAAAGGTTAAACCTATTACATGTAAATATTCAGGAAGATTTACGTGTATCCTGGGTATTAAAACTTATAGAAGTGTCTAGGTTCTGTAACATTCATGTTATATGCCAGTCACAGCTGTGATGGTGGAATTGTCCATGTGACCATGAAAAGAGGTAGCAGAATGAGTGAAAGGGAGTTTTGGCAGAGATGTTACAGCCATGTGGGCCTGAGCATCCTATCTAAGATAAAATTCCTCAGACACTTCCCTCACATGGTGAGATTTTTAAAGCTGGATCTTGTCATAGTTAACAGGAGAAATCATTTTATCTTCCTTCAGCATGATGCTTTTATAAGGCAGCTCTAGCTTCTGTTTGGGTATTACCAGTTCCCCCAAGTTTACTGCACCTATGCCACATCTGCCTTCAGAGTATTCTTCAGTCATTTCTCATTTAAACATTTTGACTGCGTATTTCTTTTTCAGGAGATCTGAGGTAGGAAAAGACCCTGTTTTGGGCATATGATATATCCACGTATATCTGGAAATTAAGACGTACAACCTGCTGTTTTTTTAGAATTCCCAGAACAGAGTAGCTCGATGGACTGCCAGCTTTTACCATCTGTCAGACATAGTTCTCACACTTCATAAGGCTGGCTTTCACACTGCTATTTTCCTTAACAGTTAATAAATTCCATCCAAATCTCAAAGTGTTTCGCATAGCTAGCTGAAGAATACCTCTGATAAGGCATGCTTGTGCAGCTTAACAGACCTCCATGGAATGTCATGCCAGCTTTTCCATTGAAGGAAATACAGATAATGTGCCTGAACAGTGAATGCTGGAACCAAATGATTAAATAAGAAGTAAATGTACTGCAGAAGGCTAAAAAGGAAATAACTACTGGGACTGAACTAATTTTTAGAGAAAGTCAGCCACCTATTTCAAGATCTGGTTCAGTTACATAATTTCATTGGTATATCCAGCACCAAAATACAGATAGAACAATGCATCACAGAGAAGGGAAAAGGTTTCTGTATTTTGTGTGTATTTCTTCTTTTCCAAAAGAACAAAATCTATATAATTGTTTTTGGAAAACCATCCTCTGGCATTAGAAGGTTGCCATCTGCTTGTTTTCTTTTCTTTCATTGAAGACAAATCAAACTCACAACGCCCAAGCACTTCCATCCTTGCAAACAAAGACAATTTCATATAGTCTTATAAATAGGAAAAAGGCCCGAACATCTTACAACATTGCAGCTGGTTGAATATCCGTCAAATATAAGAATACATGGAATTCCTTTTTGGGTCACACCAGTGGGTCACCTAGCCCAGTGGTGTGTAACCAACGTACCCTAGGACATTTCAGACTGTGGCAAAGTGAGGTGAGCACATGTGCCTGGGTCAATATCTGTTGCCCCTTTCCCCTATATTCCTCAACATCCAGAATTTTGTATTAGGAATGTTTGAGGATGAAAGCTTGACTGATTATTTCTATAAAGTCCATACATAAACTTGCTTTCCTTGAATTTGCCTAATCCCCTTTGAATTTTCTGATGCTATCAGTTTCCACAGTTCCTCATGGCAGCAAGTTCCAGAAGCTCAGTATCTGCTGTGTGAAGAACTTTCTTTTATCTGCTGAAAAGAGATACTAGTTTCACTAGGTGCTCCACACCTCTGGTATTGCAGGATTTGCTGAATAACACTTTTTGCATTCACCTCATCCATCGTCTTCATAATTTTGTAAACCTGAATTATCATCCCCTCCAGCTTTCTCATCTTCAAACTGAAGAAACCTCTCCTTACAAGATAAATGTTCCAGCACCTTGATCACTTCAGTTGCTCTTCTCTCTACTGACTCCAGCTCATACTTCTTGAGATGTGGAGACAAGGCTTCACACAGTCCAAGATTTAAAATTCTGTAAGGTTTTAAGTAGCAACAAAGTAAAGCCTTTACATTAATCCATACTGGAGCTCATCTGACAGGTTTGACCCACTCAGTTTCATGAAGTTCTTCTAGAGTCCTTCACAATTAGTCTGCCATATGACTGTCCAAAAAATCTTACTATCATTTGCAACCTTGGAAATTTCACTCTTCACTGCCTTCTCTATGCCAGTGATGAAGATGATAAAATCATTGTTGGAAGACCCAGTTGCTTGACTGTATTCCATTCTGAAAAGCTCTACCTTTTCTTTGCCATCTTTTAATCACATTTCAATCTGTAATTCATATATGGCGGAAAAATATTTTTTAATAATGTCATTTTGAAATAGACTTAATATATTTTATGTAAGTGAAAATACTGATGCATTTTTTCTTGTTGGTTTGGGTTTTTTTTATTTCAAGCACTTTTATCTGGCTAGCTGAGGGCTTGCCACAGAAAATCAGGTGGAACAGGCTGGCAGTCTTCAAAGAAAACTTGTAGATTCTCCTTGGATCCCACAGATAGTTGTTTGGAGAACTTGCATGCCAAGTTCTATAGTCATGCTATATCTCAGGCAACTCTCTCCTTTTTATTTATTTGTCACCCTCCTAAGGTCTCCTTTTGACCTTAGGTTTCACTTCTCCAGTCTCTGAGAATACGGATTAACCAATCTGACTTACACTGTCTTATCTGGAAACAGCATGATTCAGTGAAAATGTAGTGAATTTACACAAATGTCTGAGAGAATTTAGACTGAAGTACACAGTAATGACCAAAAATAAATAATGTTTTTAATAAATCAAATTACTTTGTGTGGGAAAGAGAATATTTTAAAAAGTTTCAACATCTCTGTGTTTCCCATTAGTCTCTCTTGGATCATGGAAAAGATGTAAACTTCAGAGACTAAAAGTTCCTAGGCTACTTTAACTCTGTGTGAGTCTCTATTCCACACAGAGTTCAGTCTCGTTCTCCTATTCTTGTACTTGCTTGAGGTCTATTATAAACTTTACCAGTCATGGACCAGTACTTCTGTTCTGGCATCATAAATGGGCATGGCCTTTTCTGCTCAATGTTTGTTTAAGCAGGCACTGCCAGAATGGGTAAAGAATGCAGTAAATACTAATGCTGCAGTAACCAGAAGCTCCACAGCTACAGTGAATCAGGTTAGTAAGAAAGAGTTACAAGTCTCATGAGTAAACAGCTAGAAAATGTTTCCATAGGAAGAGCTTCATAATCTGGTTTGAATTGTTCTCTGAAGATGCAGTTTCAGGCCATAGTTCTTTCTAAAGAGTATCTAATGATCCACATATTACATTAATATGTCTTACAGTTTTGTTATTGCAACTTAGAGATCTGAACTTAAAATCTGACAGAAGATGTTACTTTATTTTATATAATTCTGGACATTATATGACAATAGCAGCAGAGTCAAACAATCCATTACATGTAATAATACTTTTACTGTTACTAATAAAAGGACAAATACATTGATTTTTAAAATGCACAAATTCCAAGAGAAAATGGAAATTAAATATCTAATATAAAACTCAATAAAAACATTTGAGTTGATGTAACTCGCAGTTTAGCTTGTTAGAAACAAACACATTGCTGTTTTTCTCTACAATTGTAAGTAGAAAACTTTTAAGATTATATAAATGTGTTGGCAAGGGGAGAGTTAATCCTTTGGGAACAAAAGTTTCATCCATAATAACGTTTTGTTTAAACTTCAACTTGTGTATACCCAAAACTGGACTTACACTTACAAATAGAATTCTACATGTAAACAGCAAATTGTATAAACAACTCTTTATTAGCCAAATGGACCATTTTATAGAAACAAGCCAAGGTATATACATATATACGTATGTTGGTGTTTGCATACACACACATGCATAAAAGTGTTCCCAGAATTGCGACTGGAAGCTTGTCCCTTAATGTACCCTGAATTTGTATTTCCTCTTTTGAGACCATGGAATTTATCTGTTTTCAATATAGTGCATTATAGAATACACACACACAAAAAAAAGAAGAAAGAAACTGCTCTCACAGCGCTCCACAAAAGCTTTCATGTCCCAGCTTCTGAAACATTTAAGATTATTAACTTGCTGGCAGGCTTCTGAGGAGTTTTAAGGCCTCTGTGTCTGTGCTACTTATTTTAAGCTCTGTCTTCCAATGTTATGAAATCAGCAAACTCTCTTGACTTCCTTAGTAATTCCATTTCATGTGGTTCTGGCTTTCAGGCAGATTCAAGAATGACATAATCGTCTTTTCCCACCCACAGGTTTTGGACTGTTGCTGTTGGTTACACCCTTCCGAGCAATGTGCAGCTTGAATCTCTGTCTGATCCCATATGCCCATAAATGGAAGACAGCCCAGCAAAGATGACTAAAACATGGTTTCTTGGCTTTCTGTTGATCACCACCAAAGGTAGATTAAGGCTTCTTTGGTTTTTTTCCTACCGGTTACTAACACTTAGATTACAGTGCAGGAACGTCAGTCCCAATGTCACACTGGTTTAAAAGGAAGTGGACTGATTTCCCAATAAACTTTACTCCGGTTACTGAAGGGAGAGTGGATATCTTGAATGTAGTAGCAGCAGCCAATAAACAAGCTCTGCCAAGTGCTTCTTTTGTATTTTTTACTGGAGCATTTATGCAAATGCACTCAAAAAGTATAGAATTCTTATTTTTTGTAAAAAAAACCCTAGAACTTGGCTAGTATGTACTCAGAAGCACTATCACACTCCTACTTTGTATTATTAACAATACTAGATTGAAGTACCAAGCCTGCAGCAACAGGATAAACGTTACAGAGAAAAGGCACTTTCCGGAGTTTGTTTCAACGTTAGAGAATTACAAGTAATTTACAGTCCAGTCCCACTGCCCAGTCTCACAAAGCCTCTCCTGGCTTCCCTGAAGGTTATGAGAGTGTTTGTAAGTGTAAGAAATACGGCCCATGAACCCAAGCACAGAAAGCAAGGCTGCCAGCTGTGCACAGTGCAATGCCAAGGCACTGGTGTGAGAGCAGGATGCAGAATGCCTGCCCCAGACCCAAATTCAGTATTTCAGGGAAAGAAGTATCCACTTGCCCGCAGCAAATGTAATGTGTGGAGCAATGGCACAGCTCAGTCTGCCTTGGCCATTGGCTCTGGACTCACTGGTCCCTGCAGCCGTTCTGAGAAGACAGTGCCTCTATCACAGAATCACAGAATCTTCTAGGTTGGAAGGGACCTTAAAGATCATCTTGTCCAACCGTCAACCTAACTGACAAAAATAGACACCCACACAACAAACAAGGAGCATCATCACTAAACCATACCTCCCAGCACTACATCAACCCGTCTTTTGAACACCTCCAGGGATGGTGCCTCAACCACCTCCCTGGGCAGCCCATTCCAATGCCTGATAACCCTTTCAGTGAAAAAATTTTTCCTAATATCCTATGTTCCTGTCTGGTCCATACGGCAGAGCACAGGGAGGTACACCTATCCATCCCCTTGTCCTTTCTACATAAGTCTACATATCGTTTCACCCTGCAGATTAGCTCTAATCACAACTTGATCTTCTGCCACCAAAAATATCTAGTAAAAAACACCCTCCATTTCCTAAGGACATTCATTTGCAGGATAGGTCTCCAGAAGATCTCCTCTTTACAGTTACACTTTTCATGCTTGGTCAAATCTTTAAGTACTGCACAGCATCATGGCTACTTGGACCTCTTAAGCTAAGGACAACTGGGAGAAATGGCTCCAGGTCAGCTTCAGGGCAATTACTTACTAGTTGGCAATTATGTTGCTGCTTCAAGAGCTGGCACTGAACTGCTAAGCAAATAAAAAAGCATGTATCATGCTCAAGGAAGCACTAGTCCATGTTCAGAAGAAATGGAGAAGAATGCATCGTTATCACCATAAAAATAAATTACCTAATGTGTAAAGATAAAAAAAATTTCCTGACTTCTGATTCTTTCTCTCCTTGGGCAACGAGTCAGTTCTGGGAAAAACAACTGGGCAATGTGAGGAAATGACTTGGCATCAGGATGTGCAGTCTAAAGATAGAAAAGGAGAACCCAGAAGACACTCATGGGACTTTTTTTCCACGATCAGGTACACTCTTGTATCTCCACTTGTCCCTCTTCTAAATTCGGTGCAGCTGAGTGTCGTGCCTTTCTCTCACTCCCAGCAGGGAGTGACAATCCATTTGAACAGGTATCTAGCAAGTATAAGGCTGTGAGATAGACTAGAAAATGAGCCAAACTGATCGTAGCAGTCACCAAAGTGGAATTTACTGCAACTGGAATCCCATGTGAAATGGATCCAGAGGATTATTTCTTTCTCTAGGCTCTGTTCACAGTGCAAGCTACAGTAATATTTTTGTTTCTGTGATAGAAATTAACTGGCTAATAAGTTAAAATATTTTAATAAAGGGATAATATGAAAATCCTATAAAACTCTACTTTAGTGCTATTAAAAGGTCCAAGGCACTCAAAAATATGTCCTCTTAGAACTCCTCCTAGAACTTGAGTTCTAGGAAGTTTTTACAAATTTATCTGCCCTTTGCTGACAGAATAAAAGAAAAGATTCTTTAGATGGCCAAGCTCTTAAATTTTACTAAGTATCTTTAACTTGCCTGTAATTAAGTCTATTTCTTCTAGTAATGCAATTATTGTTAATAGCTGTTCTGATACTAAGAAAGAAAATCTGGTTTAGACGCAGTGGAATTATGATTATTTAAAACATTAAATTCACCAACCCACATTCACATTGACATAAAACATTTTAGTTTTTCATAATAACAAATGATACCATTTCACAAGCACGTTCAAAAATATTTAAAACACCCTGTATTTTTTACTATACACAAAGAGGGGTAGCTATGAAAATACTCAACTTCTACCATTATCTCATGGCGAGAAGATGATAGCCCTTTCTCTAGAAAGATTGTAACAGACTTCCTAAACAGATTGGTAGAAGGTATGTGTCATGATAGACTATATCAGTTGATATTTTAGTGCTGGAACAGATGAAGGCTAAGAATCTAAAGTGCTTATCCAGCCTTCTCTAACAACCTTTCCTACGGGAATACTTGGGGTAAGGCGTGAGCTGGAATCATCCCCTCACAGTCATTCAGTCTTAATGGAAAACCGAAGCCTGAATTGCTGGCTAGAGCTGAGCACACAGCACAAATATTTCCTGTGCTGAGTTTAACAACACTCACATCCTTAGTAGGTCTGGTTTTTGATAATATTCTAAAAAAAAATGTGGCTACAATGTTGCAAAGATAAAACATGTACACTTATTTAGCAGCATATTCACACCAAGCTAAATCTGAATTTCTTTTTTAAAAATAGTGGTAACAAAGGACAATTCTGTGAGTAACACTCAGTTAATTAATAGACAGAAAATATTAGAACATAGAATCATAGAATGGCTAGAGTTGGAAGGGACCCTAAAGATCATCCACCCACACATCAAAAGAACCTGTACTGAAAATAGTACATTGTAACAAGTGACGCATGATGAATTGTACTCCATACTGGACAGGTAAAAACTGTATTTGTCAAGTTAATTAATATTGATAAAGACATGTTCTTCTCAGTCTGTTTTTAAATTCCCTTCATGTCCAGTACAAATACCCCTGCAATTAAAGGAACTGAATTTAGAACTCAGATTTCAATAGATCAAAACAAAATAAGCCTTTGGAAACGTTCGCATTTCAGTATTCGTAGTCAAAAAGACAAATTCCTGTACTAGATAAGTTTCAACAGGTAGATGCGATGACTCTCTGTTCCCATTCAAATTTGCAGTAAACTTTTACTGGCTTGAATGAGGGAAGAAAGGGAGTAATCCAGCCTAATGTACTGAAAATCCTCTTGCTAATTTTGAGTTTAACAGAAGGAGTGTTCATGGTACCTACATATTACTACATTATTTATTGTACCATTTGGTTATTTTGATTTTTGTTTCATTGGTGACATAGAAAAGACTGCACTGTGTTGATATTTGAATGATGCTTTTAAACCATGTAAAATTTCTTACTTAAAAATAAACCTGAAAGTTTGCAAAAAAACACAATTAAATAAGCCTATGAATTAAATCAATTTTACTCTCAGGTTTTTCCTCATGCAAATTTTTTAAAGACTATCTCTTAGATAGAAACAAGACTGCTTCATTCATTCATGGGCAATACTTTGGCTCCATGTGCATTTATGTAAGTTAGAAGAATTTTGGACCTCCTTTCTATTACATCAATAAGCTTTTCAATTCCTTTTCTGCCTCCTTGGCTCTCCCAGTATATTTTGTCAAGGAACAAAGACTGAAGCAACTTCTCACGTAAACGCTGGCTCCTCAGCACTGAAACTGCAGATTCAGGGAATCTGGAAAAGCACAAAGAAATTCATCAGCCTCACCATCATTCTGAATTGCTATATTGATGTTGTGGGTTAGCAATCAATTCTATGAATATAGACTGCAACTCAGCAAAGGAAGTCCATGCATGGCTAACCATATGCATGTTAATTGTAGCTTTTACAGCAGTGGGCTTACTCATACATTTTTAGACACATCCTGCAAATGTCTTGGGCCGATGATACCTATTCCAGTAACTTAGTGTCTCATGCTCAAACTGAGAAGAAATTATCAATCTTTTTACAAAATTAATAACTTCAAACTTACTCATTGATTCCTTGTAGTATTTTGAAGTCAAGATTGTCCTCGTTTCTGTCAAAGAAGCCCTTATTGTCTATAAAGGCCAAGTGCCTTCGGTCGTGCCTTCTCTGAACTATGTGTGTCAGGTCAACGGCATCCTGATCACTGCATTTCAGCTTCAACCCTTGCTGCACACAGGAATCTTCCTTGAGAGGTTGGAATCCACAGCAGTTTCTGTCCAGTCGATTATAGATCTAAAACAAAGTACAGCAGAGTGCCAAGTGAAAACAACATCAAAATATTTGGGGCAAAGTGTCACTTTACGACATCGCTCACTAACACAGCTGTCAGGAAAGCAAGCTCAGGACAAGCATAATTAAAGGCAGCAGTGAAATGGCATTGAAGACCTGGTCTCCATACTTCATGTACTGCTATAAGCAACTTCCCAGACTGTGTATTTGATCCATTTTATAGCTAAGATTTGTTATGTCAGTAGAAATTCTTTGAAAATAATGGAACAATACCACTGTGTAACTGACATATTAAGATGGTGAATACAACTGCATTTTTTCCAAACGACTGCAGTTTTTTATATTTTCTCTGCTGGAGAACAATAGAAATAGCACAGCTTGACACACACAGAGGGTCTCCATTTTGTGGGACCTATTAAACTAATAGTGTGCTAAATAATTGAAAAGATTATTAAGGGGAACAGCAAACCAACAGAAGCTACAAAATGCAAGAATGAAGAGTGCATTTATAATCACAGAGCAGCCTCCCTGAGTTGCACCATGGTATGTACTTTAATGACATGATGGTCTAGGCTATTTTTTCCCATGCAAACCCTCGCTTATTCATTGCAGAGCACTTAGCTGGAAGGAACACATCTGGTCTAACTTTAGTGGTGTAAATGTTAAGCATCTCTTCTGACTTAGTCGTTTATGTTCCCTTTCATAAACAATGACAAGAACGAGGCACCTCCAGAGCAAAGGATGCCATTTTAGGATAACCATCTAATATGGGATGGATAAATCACACTTTGAAAATGCTTCCACACCTGTGGACATGATAAGAGTAAATACACAACATTGCCAGGGCCCTTAGTGCACAGAGGCCTTCATTGGCCTAAGCACCTTCACCTGGGACCTCCACACACACTTCTTCTGCTCGTGGGCCCAGGAGCCCTATCTAAGCCCAAGTGAGGCATCTCAGTACTCTCCTGAGCCTTTCTTGGGGAGATGGTGTCTTATGCTTGTCCTACTGCCTATTGCTCCTGGATTGCTGCTTGGGATTCCTGCTCATTGCCCGTGGAGCTGGCTTGCTGCCTTGTCTGTACTTGATGCTGACTGGGCTATCAATGGGATGTGTGGCTCTCACCATCCTTCCTGCTGGGCTGCTGCTGGCCCTGCCTGCCATGGGATTGCCCTTGGTTGCAGCTCATCTCTTTGGGGAGCAGCCCTCCTCCTGCTGGCAGTTGCTACAGAGTAGAAGTCTGGTCTGGTGCATCTAAGGCTTAATGAATGGCTTATCAAAGGTAAATATTTTTTTTCTGTCCTTTTTTGTTGTGTACTGCTAACTCTTCAAACTGCTCTAAGCCAGAAAGCATCAATATTCGTATAAGCCTTCTTAAATTACAATCTTATTTTTGTGATGCCCCAGTGAAATGAACTGTTAGACCTCTTCTGATGTAGACTATATTGCATGTTGAAAAGGCCTCCTAATTTTGTTCATCAAATGAAAGTCTGAGAATTGTTTTGCTTTTTCTCAACTATGTATTACTGTTGCCACCAGTTTTGGTGGCAGTGTTTGTTTTCAAATGTGAAAATCCTGAGGAAAGGATTAGATTTCTCTTCTTTCTCCTTTCATGAGCAGCATTTGGTCTCTTCTGCAGGCACTAGAGTCCCTCTTGTTTGCAGTGTTCTAGCTCATGGGGTCTCTCATTCACCTCCAATCTAAAAGTTTTGCCAAGAAGTGAAGCAGAGTCCTTCTAGACAGAATCCTTTGATGTATAGCCCTAATTCATCTGCACCAAACTTCATTACATGCATTAAACAGACGAGGAGATCCTGTTCTTACAGACAGCCTCTTCATAATATCTTGCATCATTCCAGTACTAAGACAGAATGATGGGACGCTCTGGAATTGATGCTGCAACCCTAATAGTTTAGCATTGGTTTTTGTCATATATTTATGTACATGAGAGGTCCAAACCCCTAGAATTAAAGAAGCCGTTTTACATTTAATGTCCTTATTCTACTTAAGTTCTTGCAGAAGGCAAGTGAAGGTCAGCCATAAGCATTTTTCAGCCTGCTTCTATGTTTTATAGCATTCGAAACTGGATATTAGGAACATCTATTATGGGCACTAAACCCATTCTTCTGAAGGAAGTATATTTAATAGAGAATACTTTTCACCCTTATTCTTTATTGCTGAGTGACTCATGAAGCACAGATTTTTTTAAACTCAGAACCCCTTCTTAGCTGCTTTTTGTTTTAAAGTCATATTCTGCTGCTGATAAAGTTAAGTCTGTGAGCACCCAGATAACATTTTAATCTTTAAGAACCATAAGACCCACTTTCACTCACTTCCTGGTATGCATGTTCTTGCCTGGTGTAACTGGATACATAAATTACTCTGATACCAGCTACTATTGTAAGAGTCATGTAAAGCTCAGTCCTGTTGCATCTTATTTTAACTGACTGCTCCTTCTGGCTAATAGGAGTTCTATTATGAAAACTAAAAACTTGTATTAAAAGACCTTAAAATTAGAAGTCAACACAGAACTCAGGAGATTTTTTTTAACTGTTCAACAAGAAGACAATGGCATGAAAACATTAACTGTGACACATGTACTATTACTGTAGGGGCATTACTATGTTTAGCATTAAAATAATCCACATAGGACTTTATACTAGTTTCTAAGAATTACTTGCTCATAGTGGGACTAAAGATGGAGTCATTAGACAAGCGACAATCTATTTTTAGAGAAGAATTGAATGTTTTGTTTAACATAACAAGACTCCAAAAATGTAACCCCCCCAAAAAATTGGAAACATCAATTCAGAATTTAGAACAGGACTGAGAAGAACACAGATAAGCAATGCATGAGCCAAGTCATGATTTTTATATTTCAAGAAATGTGGCTCCATAAAAAGCTGAATTATATGAACAACCAAACACAGTGCATAAAACTAGTGCTTGTTGCAGTTTCAAATAAACCAGTAAGTGCTGCAGGAGGCTCAGCCACCTGGGCCTGTCTGGCAGGTAAGGACAGTTGGAAGTAGTGCCATATCTCAGGAAGCTATAAAATTAGCTTCCAACCAGGTGGTTTGGTTCTGTCCTTATTAATACAGAGAATATATTAATATTCTACTACATAACTGCTGTAACGGTAACCACACAGGATACCACTGGGTAAGGCCCTAGTTTGGCATTATTTGGAGAACTAATGATTATGTGCTATAAATAATTGAAGAGCAGTAGCCATATCACTCATCAGTCGCTGCTCTACTCTTTCCTTACTAAGTGACTGGCTAGGGTTTTAAAAAGAAGGAAAATTAGCTACTAGAATTGTCATTTTGATCCAGATAAAGTCCAGGAAGGGCAACACATTAAAAACAAACAAACAAAAAACCCCCAAACAAACAACAACAAAAAAACAAAACCAAACCATATTTACAGTTGTAAACATAGTTGAGTACTATGTTTGGAGAGACAGTATGCCTGCCTCAAGCTGAAGTAAAGTAAGACAAAAGCCTTTGCTTCCTCTTTTAGAAAATGAGTCGGTTAAGTTCCTGATCTCTTTCCCTGATTATAAATTGCTTTGTAGATATTATCATAAGAAACAACCAGAAATGAGTTCAAACTGTGCAAATACATCTCTTCCCCATTTAAAAAAGGAAATAAACTAAAATTACTTTTCTAGGAGTCCTATGTGTGCTCACATGACCTTTGAGGTAGACAGTTGCATGTGGTAAATGTTTTACCTGCAGAAGAAAATCAAAGAGTGCCATCTTGGACCACTCATGATGATGGATTTCGGTACAGCCCCACTCAGCTTTGGGGACTTTACCATTTTGCCAGCATTTCTGCTTCAGTAGCTGCTGATATTGTCCCCAGGTTAATTTCACTGAGGAATGGGTACTGTTATCTGTTGGACTCAGTGAGGAATCCCAGAGAATAACAGGACAGGGCTGACCATCTGCAAAAGGAAAAACAGATCATAAGTATAGTGCAATACTGTCAGTCTCACTTGAGCATTCTTTAGGCATTGCCTAAGCAGCAATAATTATGCCATTTTACAGATTTGGCAGGAAAAATGGCCAGGGACTAGTAACTTCACATCCTTTGGTTAATGTGGTCTTATTCCACTTCTAAAACCAGCTACCGCAGGAATGGAAGAAGCATAGACATTATAAACACCTTCAGTGTATGGAAGGCTTTCTCTCTCTGAAGCAAGAGATTAATGTACAAAATCCTACATTAATCCAGACGAGTAAAAAGTTTATAGATAGACTAAGAGCCTACAATGACACTGTGATTCAACAATATAACTTCCCTCTAATTCCAGTGAACTGCTGAAAACCTATGTTAAAGTACTTTTTCTAGATAATGGGCGCAGAAACACTACAAATCAAACACTATACTCAAAGTGGATTTGTTTTCTTATCTTTAGTATTTTAGACCTATATTATATGACTTCACAGCTCTGAAATAATATATGAGAATACCAGAGAGTGTGAACTTAGCGTGAATAAATACCTTGACAAGTATTTTTTTACCCAGGTATGACATAAGATCTGTTTTGTATAGCAGCTATTTTGGCCAAATTCTTTAGTTCTTCTGTGTAAAGAATATTCTTCTCTCCCTTAAAACTAAGGGAGACTATCTATACTATCTATAAACTATTCATCTCTAATGATTCCAAGTGTTCAGACTTCTTAGTGGAAAGAAACCTCAGCAAAGAATTTTAAATGAGCTTTCACAGCATAAGAAATGATAAATATACTTTGCCCAATATCAAGTAACAGGCATATCTATCTTAGGGAAATGGAACTTTCCTCTTCATTGCTAATGCAATGCTGGTGCTGCCTTAAACTGGGAAGGACCCAGGACACATATTAAAACAAAGAAATAATTTCTATTTTTTGGGTATAGGCAGAATGTCTTTTTTGTATGGAGTAGAGAAACCATTTAACTGCAAAGCTGCTATTTACTAAATAGCAAGTGTTGGAACACGTGTAAAGCTTCGAAATTTATTTATATTCATGTTGAAGGTCAATGAACCTAAAGTTCACACTATTGCACAATTTATCGCATAGTTAAGTGCAGCCTAAACTGTTTTCCACATGCCCATGGAGCCAGAGATGCATGTGAAAAGAAGCTTTCAGAAATTTCTGTGAAGTCAATGAGATCCACAGCACCTTCACCAGAGGCAAACCAGACAGAGAATAGCACGTAGAAAATGAGTATCAGTGCCCACAGTAAGGTAAAAGCTGTTAATGTGAATGCTCTGTCTCTAAGCAGCAAGAACTGAAAAAACCAGATCTCCATACAGCTGAATCAAAAAGCAACTTGTTCAAAGGATGCTGACTGATCTGAAACGACAGCTAAGAAATTATCTTCACCCATACCCAGTAGTCAATCATAGGTAAAGACCCATCTCATTCACCAGCAGACCATGAGAGCCCCCACATACAATCAAGCTCAAGAGAACGAACTCCTCTCCAAAACCAGCATGTATTCGATCTTCTCTCTGCCTTGGCTTGCACATACAAGGTAGTCCTTCTCAAGTCAACCCAACATGCAGCTCCACCACCTATTTAACTTCTCTCCCAGTTGCCCAATGTTTCCTTAGGAACACAGAAAGTGCTAGTTAACAGTTGGACTTGATGATCTCAAAGGGCTTTGCAACCTAAACTATTGTATGATCAGGAACATCAATTTCCTTTCACTGGCATCAATAATACCTTTATTAGCTCCACACTCTTTCATCAGCTGAAAAAAAGCACTCCTGGAAAGCATGCTCCTGAAAACATTCCTGAAAATCAGGCTTCTCCTCTACTGAGGTGCCTGAGTAAGTATTTAGGAAATTAATTTGGGAAATTCTAGTCATTTCCCCATCTCTCTTGCTCTAGCTCTATCACCTACATTGTAGATGACTTTAGCCAAGTCAGGTCAGTTATCAGCTGAGCTTCTTTTCCAAGCCAGTTGGAGAAAGTCTATATATGCACTGGGAATTGTCACAAAAAAGGACAGTTTTCTTCAAGACCAAGTCTGATCTATTATTTTCATATCTCCAATTATGTAAGTGTTAACTTATGTAACTATTCGTGAATTCTTCCACAAACTAAATACATAAACAGTCTTCTAACAAAAACAAACATCTCCTGTCTATCCAAAAGGGACATGATAAACAATAGAAATATAAATACTTGAAAAATATGAGTAGCATCCTGCCAGTTTCCATTAAGACACACAAACATTTTTAAAAGACCAAGGCTAAATACAGGAAATGTTCACATTTCATAGGAAATAGGAGCAGAAAAGATGAGCCAAAATAAAATCTTTCAACGCTGTAATATAAATTGAATTACAGGAATATGAAACAGCAGCTTCAGTAAAGAGCAGTGACTCAAATTTTTGACATTTGCAGGAAAAACATGAAGATGCTGAATTAAAGCAGATAAGGGGATCTGATTCATTGCTGCGTGAATTGGCAAGACCCCGGTGAAATCAGTGGAGCTCTTCTGATTCAAACCTCACGAGGATGTGGCTGAAGCGAACTGAATGGTGCAAAGTAAGGCCTGGCTAAGAACCAGAGCTTCCAGTTTGATACAGCCAAACCTGAGGAGGCTGAGCACACTGAAAAATAAGTCCAGTGTCTTCTGCATGTGCTGCTTTCCTTATCAACTTTATATGTTAACACAAAGGGCTACTGCTTTTCTGTTGCTGCAGCTGCTTTGCACTGAATCTAGCCCAAAGGTGATTGACTTCAATGCATTTTCCTCTGCTGTTTTTTAGATCTATAGATCTACTTAACTACCTAAAAATGATCTGAAAAATTTTATGGGAAAGATTTTTTTCAAAACTCATGGTGGAACCAGCTTCCTAATAATTCATATGCATTTTAAACTTCAAAATATCTCTAAAAATTTCTTGGGCCCTTAGGAGCTACTGGCTGTGGATATCCTAAACTGAATAAGCTAACACAGATGAAAGCTTAGACTGCTGAGACTAGACTACCTCAAGGTATTCAAACAGCTTCAGAGGTAGTTAAGTGATGTATCACTGCATGGCTTCTTCAACATAGCTATCATCTTAGATAACCACACTCCACATTACTTCAAAAATAGTCTGTATGCTTCTTAAACACAAAGATACTCTTGCAAATGTTACTTTTCCATCTTGTGCTCAAACTTGTACCTACAGTATTTTTTTTTCTGTCTTCCTCGAAAGAATTTCCCAACGTGCCCATGAGACCATCACTAAAAAGAGCAAATCTTTCATGAAGTAGTTAAAGCCCTTTCTCAAAGGTCTCATTGTTCACTGTAAAGCAGTACAGCTTACCCCTGTCACATTTGAAAAAAAGCAGTTTACTTGCCCACATATTAGCAGGAGAGGGTAATTCAGTGTGGAAAGATGAGAAGGACTGACATGCAGAGCACTAGTTGAATTTTAGAGTTTTACATTACGTTCTGAGGGAAAATATAAGGTACAGATGCCAAAAGCAGAGAGAAATTAGGCCACATATTTTTCTTTCTTCCCCCTGTACCTTACTTGCAATGGATGTTCCTGTCCTGTGCTCATATGGATGTCAGAATGAAGGAATGCATGAAATGTGCATTAGTTGCTCTCTAGACTATGGACTGCATTATTGCTTATCCATGAACTTTTCTACCCAACGTAATATTGGAACTCTGCCCTGTGGTACCCCCTGAGAGGTACAACACTATGGTGCAAGTTGTTTGGGTTTTTAGACAAAACAGGGGAGAAATTGAATCATTTTAGAGAAGTCTGTATGCATAAGGCAGCATTAGGCTTTTCTTATTCTCTGCCTTGACATCAGTGATTCATAATATCTCTGCCTACTTTTGTATAACTTTTAGTGTGATGTCAAGGGCAGGTTGATAGTGCAGGGTATAACATGGAAAAACCTATGGCTCCATTTATCATCATGTAGAGGGCAGTAAAGCAAAATGACAAGTACAAGCAGCGTATCTATCACATGTCATTCATCTATTTGCACTAAACCAACCATGAAAGGTGTTATTCAAAGGAAGAGTTTCTTGCATGTTTTAGGGGGAAAAAGTGATTCTGGGCAAATAGTGGGTTCAATCTTTAGCTAAAAGAGCCTAACTGAATTGAGTACAACTGTACTTATGCATCTCTGTACAGGATAAAACATATTTAGCCAAACTGAAGATATCAGAAAAAACAGGGGGAAGAGAGGTGATTGTCAGCATGCAGTAATTCAGGCCCTTGGCAAGTGACGCAACAAAACTGCATAGCAATGGCTACTTATTTTGAACTAAAAGCTGAATAAAGAGCTCAGCCTTGTTGCTATGATCTAAGGAGCCAGAGTCCTGTCCCTACAGCTGTCAGCTGCAACACAGGAGCAAGCCTGCTCCAGCCCATGTTACCCCGTGGTAGCTCAAGGCCCTAACAAACACTGGCATCATCCTGTCCTGCAAATGCTGTTGCTGAGCTAGAGGCAAGATGTGCAGTCATTTTACTTGGCTTCCATGCAAATTGATTAAGGTGGGGCTGTGACACCAAGCAAGGAAACTTATGTCTTTTCTGTTCCTCAAGTTAGGGTGATCAAATCATGAACATTCTCAGCCCTGTGGTATTAATGTGACCATCCCAAAACTCATACACACAGGGGTGAGCCTCCATTTTTTTCCCACAATCGACACACTTTTGTGATTATTTCATGTTTTACAGGTGTTTATAGGCGTGTTGGAGCTCTCAACATTTTTCATACCTTGTAGGTAGTGATGGGAGTAATGAATCACCGCTTGCATGTGCCCAGAATCATGTTCTTTTAGACTGTAATACTGAACTCAAAATGGCTTTGCCCACCTGTACTCCCCAGGCTTTTTACATTTGGCTAATTAATTGCAAGAATATGAGAGGAAGAGTTATCTTACCTGATTTTTTCCATCCGTGATGGAAAAACAATATAAACTATAAACAAATGCAGTTAAGTCTTAAACGGGTTTACAATTAACTTGGGAAGGCAAGAGCAGCAGACAGGGGAGCTGCAAACAGTATTTTGCTAGACTTTAAAAAAAAGAAAAATAATCAGTGGGGGATTTGTGGGAATAGGGGAACCGTAACCTGTACAGGGATTTACTAAGCAGTTCTTTGAAACTGCTTTTGACAAAATGAATGACAGTTTTGAAAAGCCCATTTTTTAAGATTTTAATGCTACATCAAACACGTCTTGTTAGATCACATCACAACTGAGGCAAGCTAAAGGGATGTGCTGTGGAGAGAGAGATGTCAGCCCAGAAACTGTGTACATTCATACACACATGCATAGTCTCTAATCCTGCATTGCTTGCTTTCCCATATGAATAACCATGACTTATACAAGCCACTGTGTAAAAAAAACTTTATAGTACTCACCTAATCTTAACTTAAATGCATATGGGTTACAGAAATGAGAAATTAATATAATTAATATAGAAATATGAAATTAATTGTTCATATTATTTTTAAGAATATGTTTTTGCTCATTCTCTCAACACAGATGTTTTCCAGATTATGCCAAACACAAGTATGTAAATAGTAATGATCTCAAGTAGGTATTAGACATTTGAGCTCCAGCAAATTTCCAGGCTAAAGAAATGGAGAGAGACAAGGTACAGTAACTGTTCCAAATGCTCTGTTCACTCTTTAGCTGGAAAAAATGAAGTGAGACCAAAATAATGTTATTTCTCTTCTCATCACCTAGCAACACTCTTCTTGCTGTAGGAACATAGCCAGTTATGAGGAAAAGAAAATTAAAGAGGGCAGAATGACACTCTCTGTCCCAGACAGTCCAAAATATACTGTAAGGTGACAGACAGTGAGCAACACAATGCACAATTAGCCTAATAGCAGTCTTCAGAGGCTTGCAGCCTGTCATCTCCACAGCCACACTGCGTGCAGTTCCTCCAACCGAACCACCTTAATGCCTTATGACAACTCTATAGCAATAAATCTTGTTCCTAAAAATAAACTAGGCATAATGTATCTTCCATGCTCTGCAAGTATGAAGAATATTCAGAAGCCTCCAAACTGTTGTTCCTAGAGATTCATTCACATTGTTGCACAGGCTGCCAAAGGGAAGGTTTGTTACAAAGCAGGAAAAAACTGGAGGTCACTGGGTTGTCTTCCTGCTGTCAAACTTTAGAAAGTCATTCTTGCATTAGTGTTTGGTGGGGTTTGGCTTTTTTTTTTTTGAGAAACACAGACTGGTATAAAAGTATTTGGTATAAACTAATTTCAGCAGCAAGAAATAAACAGCAAAAACATAGCTAGCCACTTTAGCAATGATTCATTAAAATGCAATGTAGTCCATTTGGATCGTGAATTGTGACTGTACAAAAATAGCAGTTAGGCTGGAGACATTTAACAAGATAGCTATGTTACAAGTAGACCTATAAGTCACATTACGTGGCTGGAATCTACCTTTAATTTCACTAATGGTTAAAAATCAAATTATTAATTGAAAACTTCATACCAATCATGTAACAGGCATATTGAGATATTTACTATGTATATTTTTGTCTGTATAATATATAGATGTGTGTAATGTACAGCAGGATTCACTGAAATGCATTTTGGGGTTTTTAACTTGCTGGGGAGAGGGAAGTACTCTTTAATTAATTTTTCAGTTCCCAGAGGTATTACTACCGAGAAAGTAACATCAAGCTTCTGCAGGAAGGTCCCCTAGCTCTCTGAGTAAGTTATCTGACTAAATACAAAACCCCTTTCCTACCACCTGTTTGAGAGATTAATCCTTGTGCTCGTTTTCAACAACAGTTTATTAAAATCAGTTCTAAAAGATGAGAAAACTTTAAAAAGAAATCAGAAATACCCATTGAATCCCAGGGTATTCTGCATTTTTTTTCACCAGTTTCACTTCAGGCAGTCTGCACAACGTCATGCAATCTACGGATGACTCCCTCTCTTTTTTCTCATTCCAGACTCGTGGAAGGGAAACTGTTACTGCCCTGAGCAGCTCAATGGTATTTGATCTGAACTTTGGGGTGCTCCGTCCTTTGAGCAGGATAATTGCAGTGCAGGCGTTACTCAGAGACACCAGCTTTATTACCCTGCAATGATGGGGTTAGTTCTCAGGCTCGCAGGAGTTAAAGGTGGTGGCTGCTGCCTCACAGTGAATGCAGGAGGGGGAAGGAAACCCCAGCACCCCACCTGCAAGCTGAAAACCATAGGAATGTGTTACCTTGGAAGAACTCCGATCTCCTGCTTACAGAAGGTAAGCTCCTGTTTAGCCCCAAGATCCTGTCCAAATGAAAGGCAAACACCTCGCTCATGTCGAGGGGTCTTTTGACGATGCCACAGTGTCCCCGATCACAAGCAGTTCCTGTGGTGCTGGGACCTCTCGCAAACACTACCAGGACTGCTTTACGAGAAGGTACTTCTTGGATGCTCTCTATCCGAGAATCTGCCAGCATGCGCATGTTCAGGATGTCTTCTTTGCTCAGCCAAGAGGGAGAGCTCTCGCTGTAAATCCTGATATTGCTTTCCTCAGGCTGGGGCTGTGCCTTTATAGCTCCAGAAATCCCCCCTGGTCTCGGGTGACCCCTCTCCCTGATTGCCATTTCTTTATGCCTGTGTTCATCCAGCTGGTGCTTTCTCACCTCCAGAACTGCTCCCATTGCGCCCGTGGCATGCGTGGCCCTCCCTGGCTGTTGGGCAAAGGCCTCTTCCCGGCCCATAAAAGTGACTTTTGGAAAGTGCTGCCCATAGGACAAAGGAGTTGCATGTTTCTTCCTGCGCTTTGGCTTCACCGTGCCTCTGATATTGGCAGGCTTGCTGCGCTTGGACCGCAGGGTGATATAAACCACGTTGGGTGGCAGCAAGGTCCCATTGTTACCAAGCTGGGGTTCCTGGAAGTTGGGTGGTGACAGGGTGCCATCCAGTGGGATGCCCAAAAAAGGAGTTTGGGCTACATCTTGGAGACTTCTGGAACTGATCTTTTGGTGTCCTCCTTTGTGCTGGGGTGAAACATGACCCACTTGACTGACGAGGAATCCCAGGTAGATCACGCAGGCGGTGCCCACGAGCAGATTCCTCCTTGTCCTTGGGCGCCTGCAAGTCCAGAGCCTCAGCACCCGCGGGGGGCACAGGCAGCAAATAAAGAAGTTTTTGGTTTTGCTTGGCTGATCAAAGGTGGTCATTTCTCTAGTGAATCCACATGATGAAAACAGCATGAAGTCTCCTGTACGTTCCAGCCAGGATGGTGATGCATGGTTTCCCTTCCCCGATTTCTGTTTCTCCTTTTCCAAATAGCTTCCAGCATGAGTGTTGGACAGAGGCTACTAATATGCCTGGGAACGTGTTTAGTACTAAGGATGCTGACACTCCACCTTCTCAAGCTGTTAAACTCTTATCAGCCACCACAGGGGAAGTGATTGGCTTGAGAGAATGAATGGAGCCAGCTGCGTAAGCAAAGTTTACTGACTTGTAGTCTAGAAGATCTGAAATATCTCCCTTGCAAACTGCAAAAAGAAAATAGTAGTATTTCATTTCACTACTCACATATGGCATCTGTGGCTCTATATTTTTGAGACAGAAGTTCTAGATAAAACAGTATACATCTAGAAATTTGTCAGGATACATCTTTCACTTTCTCATTACAGTATAAGTTAACACCAAAATCATGAAATACAGGCTCAATTTGTAATCTCAGCTAGCTGTATTCCAGCATTAGAAGAAAAGCTTGTCAAACCCAGATCATTATCATCTTTTCCTTATGACGCAGTCTTCACTAAACCCCGTTATGAAAATGTTGTAAATTATACAATGTTAACCACCAGTAACTGTAGAAGTAAAATATGTGTATTCACTAATATAAAAGTGTATTAGTAGTGCCAAATTACCCTAGTTAAATATGAACACAGTTCATATAATTCATAAATACACATTTAAGATGAAAGATGCTTAATTCTCTTCACTTTTGTGAAGCCATAGATAGGATCTAGCTATAGTTTATCAAATAAAGTGACAGAGACTTACATATACTTTCAAAGAAACAAAGAATAAATAGACATTGTATATATATTGCTGTAAAAACATAAAATCTCTTACCTATTCAGCTTGACACATCCTTTGTTCTGGTAAACTCCTTAGGTTAATAAAAGTAACTTAGTAAAAGCTGGCGTTCTCAAAGTATTCTAGCATATATTTCAGTTTTAAGTGTGTTTCACATTTAGGTATTCCATTGCAAGCTAAATACTGTTTGGAAGCTAACTGTACTGAGAGGTGGTTTGCATATGAACTGCTATAAACTTACATGAACCTCACGTTATTAAAAAATAAAAAAAAAACCCAACCAAAAAAAAAAAAAAAAACCAACTGTTAACTGTAACCTTTACTACCGCCATGTAAGAAAATGTAATTAAAGCCATAATAAAAGCTTTTTTACACGCTTAACTCTGCCACCGCGGGGCAGGACGAGGGAGCCGGGAGGCAGCCCCTCTCTCTCCGGCCGCCCCGGCCCTGCGCACA
>NW_015090774.1:4463840-4614101 GCF_001431845.1 Calidris pugnax | reverse complement strand
TGCACAGGCAGAGCTGCGTGCAGGCAGAGATGTGAGCACAGCATTCTTCATGTGTATCCCATCACATGGCACGGTGCAATGAAGATTGTAAAAAAAAAAAAAAAGAAAAAAAAACCCAACCAAAAAAAAAAAAAAACACCACAGCAACTTCTATTTTAAATTCTGTAATGAAAAGTCCTGTGAAGTATGTGCCTTCCAAAAGTGCATTCCATCCATTTCTAACTCCTGAGGGCCCTCTAGTGCACCGCATGCAAATCTACTGAAGAAATTCCTATTTTCCATGTCTGGTTTTTTGTTTTAAATTTAAAATAACCCCCGTGTCCCCTGAATTTTAGAACTTTGGGGAATCGTATCTTCTCATGATGAGGCACGGAAAACAGATAGTGGCTTTTAAATGCTGTTAATATGCTATTAAGCAGGTCGGGAGTGTTTCCTATTTGTGCTTTCCAAAACGAGGCACAGCACAGTCGCTATACAGATGGAAAAGTTGAGGCAGAGAGAAGTTAAGGGCTTGTGCAGAGTTAAGCAGTGAGACATTGGCAAAGCTCTGACTTCTGAATCCTTGCCTTGTCTAAGTACAAAATAGTAAAATGTATATGTTCACTGTAATCCAAGCTAATGGATATATTCTCTTCTCTAATTAATACTAAGGGGAATACACCATTAAGGAATTGGTTTATATTTTTTAAAACCAATCTGAACTTTTTAAACTTTTTTCACTGGACATCATTTTTCTTTCCTTTTTTATCTAAATATGTAGTATTGATTTAAGACTGCAGCATTTGTGCCCGTTACAAGGAAAAGAGACTTTGTATCACCTGCTTTCTTCAAAACTGAGTTCTTAAAGGAATAGGGATTGTAAGAATTTATATTTTTTTTAAGTTCAAATTTGACTGAAGGGACATATCCCAAAGAAAAAAGATTAATTCAAAAAGCTACAGACAAGTGTGTTGTAGTCAGTAAAGTTGTGTGTACTGTTACTTAACATTTTTTTATACTTTGAAGAAGTTGTCAGAGATCGTTTAGATCAGACCCTCTGAAAGATGAAGGGTCAGCAGGGAGAGGTACCAGCTTTGCAGCCCATTTGACCAGCTGTAGAGGGCTCACAGTGGGAATGGCCTGCTTTATCCTATTCAATACCAGTGCAAAGTGAGTGTAAAATATCAGCAAAGTTGTATGTCTAAAACCAGGGTAAATAAAGGTAACTGAGTATTGCAGCCTGAGCACAGAATTTCACCCACGGCTCATATTTACACATCTTCATGAAGAAATTTTTTGAAATTTCTAATATACGCTCCCTACTTTAAAGATAAAAATCTTACATGTCCTGGATTCTGTTTTGACTTACCACTGGTTTTGACAGCAAATAATTCAACATGAAGCTTTTAATCCACTATATTTCTTCCAAGTGTCTTTGAACTATTTTGGGGGGGGTTACTTTATATTGCTGTTGGTAATATATTTGTTGCTTGAGTTGGAAACGTATCATGCTGTAACAGTTGTTTTCAAATGCCGAGTTCTTGCATGTAGACAGCACCATGACCATTACAATCAAGCAGTGCCAAAACACAGTCTATGCCAGTTACTAACAGGTTTTTCTTGCTATGACGTTTCTCTTAAATTAAAACTTTTAAGAACCTGTTGTTCTTCACTCCTTTCATTTGTAGCTTTGAAATCAAAATGTAGTGTACCCACTGATGTACAGTGTTAACTGCTGGGGGTTTTTTGAGGCTTTCTAAATGTGATGATATCAATAATATTTCCTTTATTTTTCACGTTCAGAAGGGAGAACTCATTCTTTAAATGTTACACCGTTACAGTCTTTGGAATGGATGGCAGTAGGAATCCAACTAAATTGGATTCAACATCTTGTTAATTTAGCAGATGTTTGATATTTTAATAGCAGATATTTAGCAGATATTCTAATTTTGAATCCTTAAAAGATAACAAATGATGAAACATTCATTTTTTCAGCTCTTGTGGCGTACAGCTCCAGCACCCTACTAGATTTCACAAAATAATTAAGGTTGGAATGGCTATGAACTTGTCTGGAAAACAAATGTTTCTTTGTGTTTCAGGAAAGACAGACAATGTCTGTTGTTCAGGTGGGTAGTATTCTTCTTTCTGGAAGCTGCAGAAGGGCACTAAAGAGCATTACTGAGCTCAAAGGCTACTTTCTCTGTTGTCATAACATGTTCAAGACCAATTTCTTGAAAGAACAGACTGAACAACGTTAGTTGTCTGAGCAAATTCTGACAGAGGTTATTACACTTTGCCTACCTATATTTATCCTGTAATGTCAGTTTCCTTGCTCTAAACTGTATCTGTGATACTGCCATCTGCATACATTGAACTCAACTTCTCAGGTCATTTTCTGCCCATTTCATGGGCAGTGCTATCCCTTCGTAAGTTTAGGAATACAGGTATATCAAAACTAGTATTGGAGAATAGCAATGAACAGAAAAGGGGAATTTAAGAAGTATTTTCTAACCCTTGACATCCCTAGGTATAGATTGAAAGTGTGAATGAATAGCTGAATTGCAATCTGCAATTATTTTCTTTTTTTAATTTTTTTTTTGTTTGACTTCTGAAATTCATCTCCCCCTGTACCTGTGTTTATAGAAGAAAGCAGACCAACTTATATTCACAGGAAGGACTGTCCAGCACTGATGGTGCTGGACAAGCTACAGACACTGAAGCAGCTGGAGGCCAGCACTGCCACCAGCCTTCCTAGTAGACAGTCTCTGGCCAACCTGCCAGAGATGGGTGGACTGAACCACCACTAAAAAGCTCCTGCATCTTGACTCATGTGCTGGCAACCTCAAAGAGCACCATCTAGTTACTTAAATGCTCTGCACTATTTTCAAATCGCTGAAGATGGGCAGTTGACAGTAATCCATTTTTGAGGAAATAGCAAAAATTCACTAATTCACCTGAAAGTTCTCAAAACTTCCTTTTCACAAGGTTTAGACATAAATCATCCTCCCCTATGCAATTTCCTACAGCCTTTCACTTTTGCATCCTTCTTAGTCCTTCCAAGTACAGCTTCTTCCTTCTCATCTGAATTATTATTCATACTTCTTATTTGCAACTTCTTTTGTAGGTTATCTTTTTCCTTCTTTAATCTAGACTAAGTACAGCCTTCTGGGACAGTGAATACTACACCTGGAGAACTAAAGAAAAAAGAAAAGGGGAAAGCATTTGTAACAACACAGTGATACTATATTATTATTAATGCAAAAAGCTACCTAGCAGCTCATGTTTCTCTCCAAAATGCCAGATGGGGTGTCCATTTTTACTAGTATGAGTTTTGTATTTTAAAGCAATCCATGTCCTAGTTCTTCATCTAAGCTTTCCTTCTCGGAAGGATTGGCAATTTTGGTTTTAAGAGATATGGGATTTAAAGATGTTTAGTTAGTTTTCCAAGATGTCTCAGTTTGGTTCTTCCAACTGCAGTTATGACTGCAGAAGTTGCTGTCATTCAGCAAAGAACAAAATATTGTCTGTGCTGGTTTGCAGACCATTTTGCAATAAAAGACTGTCTTTAAGTGGATGCTTGTTAGACTCACAGAAGGCTCTGAAATTTGAAATGCGAATGTTGCCATTTTCCATTTTAGTAAACACTGTGCATTCATGGACTTGCTTTCCCATATACTTTTCATCTCCATAACCCATGATTTCAATAAAACAAAGCAGCACAAATGAATGAATCAGAATCTGTCCGTGAGATGTTTCATTTGTACCACCTGTGTCATTTCAACTGTTGTGTTAATGAGAAAGACAACACTCCAAAACCAGCATGGTTTGAAGAAATAGTGAGAAGAGATGAAACAATGAGAAACAGGCAAGTATCAGTTCAAGAGGGATAAAGACAGTAATTATAAGTGACTGTTGATGACTGCTCTGGGATCCATTCTTCCAAATGAAACCAGGAGCAGGATTTTTGGAAAATGTTTTGTTTGATATCAAGATACTTCTGAAGCCAAAACTCAATACCCTTCTTTATGCCTGGACGCTTGAAAGGATGTCGTCCCAGGCTAGGCTCCTTATTGTGCATGTTCTTGCTTTCTATGTGCAGGTAGTTCAATGTAAAATATTAACATTTTTCTTAACATGTTTTTTCTGAATAAAATAACATAATGCATAGACTTGCATTAGCTTTAAAATAAAAACTTCTTTTTTTCTAGGTTATATTTGTGATTATTGTATGGGATGTTGTTCCTCGTGGATGCACTACAGCTAAATTATTTCCATAGAGATGTTCTGCAGTTGGTCTCACTCATGTCACACAGACGTTTACGTTAAAATGATTGATAAATGGTGCACTTCCAGCTTTACTGAGTCCATGGGACTCAGAACTTATTCTCTGGAGAAGAATCGCATGTCCTTATTATGGATAGTGCAGATTTGATTTGCAAAATATGAAGCATTACTTTAGAAGGCTTGCGCTGTGTTTGCAAGGAGATTGGTTTGGGCTGCCATCTGGAAACCGTCCCCTAAGAGGACGCGGAGAAATGTTTGCTTTGTGACTAAACACGCTGACTAACCGTCTGCGCCTCAAGTGGTCTGCACCAAACCCTTACAGGGAAACCGGCAAACATCGCTGCCACAGCGTGCAAAAGGGTTTTGTTTTTTTTTTTCCTACTCGGATTTTGGTTGTTGAACAATGCGGGGGCTTCCAGGGCAAAAGGTGGCATATTTTGTGCTTAGAAAAAACAAAAAAACACAACCCTGGCCATGTGGCAGCTGCCCAGCCTGGATGCCCCGACACCAGGGGCCTTCCCTTCCCGCCGGCAGCAGGCCCAGCGGCCGCACCATGGCCTGGCAGCCCTCCTGCCTTCCCCTCACAGACGCTGCCCGCGGCCCCCCGGCAGCTCCCCGCCGGCAGGGAGGCCTCGGGGGAGGCGGCTCCTTGCCCTTCGGCAGCAGCCCTGCCTGCAGGCCGTGCCCGCCTCCCCGGGCACACGCCGCCGAGCCCAGGGCTCCTTTCCCTCGGCCGGCGGTGCGGTAACAGCCGCCGCCTGTGACCTAGGCAGGTGCGCTGCCGCTGAACAATGCACGATTCTCTTGTCAGCTGCCGCTTACGGCCGGGGAAGGGCGAGGGGGCCTGTGTCACGCCGTGAGTGCCGACATTTAAGATTTCTCGTGGTGCTTCTTCCCCGCCTGACCGGCAGCCGGCGCCCCGCCGTCAGCCCTTCCCCGCCGCGCCACCCCATAACGCCATCACGGCTGCGGGAGCGCCGGCAAGCGGCCGGGAGGGGCGAGCAGTCGGCCGGGGAGGCAACCCTCCACCCCGCTGCGGATAGGGAGGAGGCGGGGCGCGCTGAGGGGCGGAGCAGGCCCGGGCGGGAGGCCGGAGCGGCGGGGGAGGCCTGTGCGTGAGCGCGGTGGGGGCTGCTGCGGAGGGGCGCGGGCAGCGGCGGGGGCTGAGGCAGCACGGAGGGGCCAGGGGAGGGACTGGCCGGTGCGGGCACGTCCCCGGCCGCCTTCCCGCCCCGCCGGCTGCTGGAGCGGAGCGCTGGACAACAGGCCGCGGCGGCTGGGGCGCTGGGGAAGGGAAGGGAGCCGGCTGGAGGGGGCTCTGCGGTTCCCCCGAGTAGCGGGGCCGGCCCCGCCGCCTGGCGCTTCCTTCGGCGGAGGCCTTGGCCGAGGGCTGGGCCGTATCCCGCTGGTGGCCGGGGCCTGTCCTGCCGGAGCCCGGGAGTGTTGGTGTCAAGAGGAGAAGGAAGTCCTCCTGTGCCGAGAGCGCAGCCGTGCCCTCCTGCCCGAGGCCGCTTCCTCAAAATGCTGCCCGAAGGAGGTCTTTCCAAAGCGTTCATTGTGGGGAAGTGAGGAGATGTTTCTGGAGCAGCTCCTCAGGGTATCCCTTGCACCAGAGGGTATCACGCTGAGCTGCCTCGGCACTGATAGGAGCCTCCTGGGATAGGGATTAAAGTGTCCACCCCTACTGGCAAGTAGATGACGGGTGAAATGTACGAATAAACAATCACTGCAGCCTCTGAAAAATACCCATACAGTTTCTCTTGGATCTTGACAGCAGCTTGGATCTGCCTTGAGGTGAAAGCTCTCAAAGGCAGGATGCGTGATTCCAAGCCTGCCTGCAGAGCCCGTAGCAATATGGTGCCCGTGGATTAAGTGAGCATCGTAATTTGCTGTGTGTGGAAAGGGAGGAAATGGTGACCTATTTCTGAGGAAAGAGTGAATAAACAGAGCACAACCCTCCAGTGAGGTAAACCGGTGAAGCTGGCAGGATAAATGCAGTGTGTGTCAACAAAATTCCGTTATGTTTCTGCCACAGCTTGGGAGCCCTGGAGTGCCCTTTAATAAGGGCAAGGTAGTGAAGAAAGCCCCTTCAATAACATCAACAATTGCAGTTGTCTCTGCTTGAGTTTCAGATAGAACCACTATGTTCTAGTATCTTAGCGGTTCCTGGTTTGGCATTTGGCAGCTATAAATCTTTGGAGGCAGGTGTGCTGCAAGTCCATCTGGCAATAATGTAGGATTGTAGAGAAGAGGCTTTTAGTGAACTCTCTGGAGCTCTCTGATGTGCAAAGTATGTGCACACGTGCAAAAAAGTAGTCAATGCTGTGTGCCAGTTCGTTATTTACTATTGACATTGGATCATAGAATCATAGGATAATTTCGCTTGGAAGGTACCTCTGGATGTCATCTGGTTCAACTCCCTGCTTAAAGCAGTGTTGTCATTGAAAACAGAGCAGGTTACTTCAGGCCTTGTCTGGTTGAGCTTTCTCTTGAAGGCTTTAAAATGGAGCTGAAAGTGGGTCTGAAATTTAGCCAAATCTGGAGCTAAGTGCCCCAAATTTTGGAAAGTTACAGAGTTTAAAGGAGTCTGAATGAAGCATAGTCTTCCTCACTGGAACTTGTTTCCTTTCTTTTTTTGATGTCATCGTTCTGTTTCTCCAGCTGTGCAGCAGTCTTCAATGTGCACAATGTAGAAATTTTTGGAAGATAAAGCACAAGCCGAAAACTATATTGGCCCGCAGCACACAGGTTTTCTTTTAGGAGATGCAAAATTGAAATATTTTTGAAGTAACCTTTCTCTGTACATTAACAAAATCAAAAAGGCTGATAAACCACTTTAAATTTGAAAGGTTCTTAGTATTTTACCTGCATAATGAATTTTTTACAGGCTAAAGTACTGAGGTACTTGTTGCAGTGTAATCAACTTCATTTCTATGTCCTTAACAGGATGACCTTCTTCCCACACATAACCCAGCTCTTATGCCTTATTTCTCCACTGAATGAAATTAAATGTACTGAGGGAGTCAAGGTTCATGGAATGAAGACAGCTGATGTAAGCCTTTATCTATCTTAATCCATTCTTGTGGTGTCTCATTGTTTGTTAGCCTGTGAAGTCAGTCTTTGAAGAAATCCCAGCATTATTATTTTCACTGCTCAGTGTCTACAGGTCCCAGGTAAAACACACCGAAGGAGAAAAAGATAATAAGATAAATGGAAATACCTGTGTTGTTGTACCTTCATGTTGTGTCTTCTAAATGTCATCTGTGTTTGTCTTCAGTACTCAAGTTAAAAATATACTGACATCTTTTGAGGGGAAAAATTCTAGAAACTAAATTATTTTGTTAATTGTGGAATTGAACTTTTCTCCTGCTAATGCAAATAATTAATTTCAGCTGACACTGATGGCCCTGCTGAAGCTGTAGATAAAAGCACAACCCCAGCAGAAGCAGTTCTCAGTGTCCTAAGGACTCCAGAGAAGGTAAGACTGGAGGGTAAAATAAGACAAAATGATGTGCAGCAGCTCAGCTCTCCCTTTTGAGCAGAGAGTGTAGTCACAGTACCCATTACAAGACTTGGCAAAATTTCCACCATCCTATTTCAGCTTTTCTCCTCCAGGCAGTAGCTAGTCCACCTACACTGGGGAATGTCAAATTGCATTAGGATGTCATTTGAGTCCCTATAAATAGCATTACTTCAACAACAGGATCGCATGTGTATCTCTATAAATATGCCCCTTTATACTCACAGCATATTAAGTATACTGTTGCCATTTGAAGTTAAATTTCCAAACACTTTTCTTATATATAGTCTTTCAGGTGTGATGTTAAGACTACATATGCAAAGATCATGTTATTATAGTTGTCCTCATAGCCACCTTTTCTGTCAGTCATAATCCATATCAAAAGGGTATATGTGGTACTTCTATTGAGTGTAACCTCAAAATGAATTTCCCACTAAAAAAAAAAGGTATTATGAGGTTAAAAAAAAAAAAAAATCTTTGCCTTTCTTATAGTTACATAGAATGAACAAAGAAGCTTTAGAGGCAGCTTCTCCCTTCGTTCCCCACAGAAAATATGAGCCTTTATTCATGTTTTGTGTCAGCTAAAGGAATCCCTGTGCTTACCTTATGATCCTATGGTGATCCCACTCTGGCATCTGTAGAATCTCTGCATCTGTTCCTCACTTCTAGGCAGCGGGGCTGCAAATTGCTATAGCTTCTTCTGCCAATTAAGATTTTGTCTAACTCCTGCTTCTTTACACCCCCTCAGTGTGACCCCACTTTGCTACAGGAATAAGGAATATTCTGATAGAGCAGCTCCCTAGAGTGTCAGGGCTTCCCATAGGCCTCACAGATTCAAGCCCTCTTAACCTTTGAGTGCATTTCTACATGTCGTCGTATGTTTTCAGACATGCTTTTCTGTGAAGCTGGTTATGAAACACATGATAGTGATTTTTTTGTGTGTCTGTTTTTAAGTTATTTATTCACATTTTATGGCAGGTTTTCATGGGATTCCACAGTATGATTTGCAGTTCTCTCCAGCTTTTGAGAGATTTATAAGTAGGGTCTTTTAAGTTTCAAATTTCTGAACTAGGTTGGTATTACTTAATACTCCTTATGTTTAATTCCGCTCTCTGATTTCAGAATCTGTCAGGACTTGCGGCAAAACAGCTCCACAAAAAGAGGCACCTTCAAAACAAAGATGAACATCGGAAAAGCTTCCAGTTCCTTTAACAACAGCAATGGAACAGATCTAGCTATTGGCTTTACCTCTTCCACAGTAGCTGTCCTTCTATTTGGGACAAACTTTGTGCCTGTTAAGAAATTTGATACTGGTGATGGTAAGCTGATTTATATTCATTTTTTGGTTTGGGTATTTTTGCTAATAGGAGTAATATTTTGCCAGCAAATATGGGAGTTTCTGTAGCTAGACTTCTAATATTGTCATGGCCTTAATCCATAGGGCATGTTTTAATTTTCTTGGCTACTGTTAGAGTATAAAACAATGATGTATTGTTTCAGGATGTGGCAAATCTTTAGAAGAGCCTTTTTATGTGGTCTTGTGCACTTTGACAGTGATGATGTCATTTCATGACCATTTCACAATGAAAAGTGAAATGTCCTTTCTTCTACCCTTGTGGGGATTCTCAAATACATACAGTGGTTTTTATTCTGTAAAAGTCGATGGACTTTGGAGTGTTGCCTTTCATTTGTGGACCTAACATAAAAACAATCAAAAACTGACATTTTCATACTTTATTTCTGGTGACTCAGTAAGAGGAAACAATTACTTCTATTTCCCATTTGAGATTTTATCACTTTATTGTACCAGGTTCATGTTGTATTTGCATGTTTATATGAAGCGTAGTCAATTACCGGATCCCCAGATGAATAAATCTGCCATTATGTTACTGCAATAATAGTATCTGCGTTACAGGCTGGATATAACCTCTCTCTCTTTATCGTGCCAAATATGGTCCTAACAAGAAAAGGCTGGACTTTAAAGCAAAAGTCTTAGCTTAGCTGGCATAAAGTTAACTGGTCTGCCTTGTTGACTCTTAAGAGAATTTACAGAGGTAGAAGGGATCTGTCCAAAGTTTTTCTCTTCCTCAGTGTCCTGGATTAGTGGAAAAGCCTGAGCCCTGAGCTTTGAAGGAGTTTTGTTCTGTGCAGTTGTCATCTGTGTTAGCTGCTGCTAGGGTGGTGGGAAAAGTTTGCAGTAACTGAATATCCTGTTTGTCAGAAGCCTTTCAAAATTTTCATGTGTTTGAGAATCGGGGCTTGTGTAAACTTTGTCCAGCAAAGTATCTTTTGTGGCTGCATATGAAGGCTGCATGGTAAGGAAAAGGTTGACTGAATTATAATACCCCACCCTAAAATACATCTTTTTGAATATGTTATAACATGGTTCCCTGAAATTCAAAAAAGATGTGGCCACCTTTCAATTTTTCTGTACTATTTTATCTAAAACATAACACATCAAGAGATTCACAGGCTTAGTATTCTAAAAGTTCTCTGTTGTGTGCATTTGATTTTTCCATAGGCATGTTCTTCCAATGGATTCTCTGTGCCTCCATATGGATAGTTTCTTTGGTGGTCAATTTAATCCAGAATTGCCCCCGGTTTTGGCCTCTGGCTATGGTTGGGGGTTTTGTGTGGGCTACAGGTAAGGATAAAGAGATTATATTTCTTGAAACACAAAGAAATACTAACTCTTCATAAAAAGTGGTGAAAACTTCTCTGTATATAAGGTAGTAGTTATTGGCTTCTTAAAGTCTTGATATGAATGGAGCTGTACTTTTATAGAAAATATTATTTTGCTTATTTCGGAAATATTTACTTATATTATTATGCTTATTTTATAAGCAGCAAATTCACACTAAAAATAACTTTTAAAATGGTATTGAGGAAAAGTCCATGTTTAATTTTTTTATTTTTAAAAAACACTATTTCCTACCACATTATAATTTCCCAAATGTCTTTGCCTTCTGAACAGTTACAGAATCTACAGCAAAAATATACAAGATCACAGTCTAGTTTTTAACTGATTTTAACTTTGTTTTTTTGTATTTCAGGCAACGTTACAGTTGTCCCTATTGTTAAAACTGTTGGCTTAGCTCTTGGTCTTTTGATATGGGCATCTTTTAATTTGCTGACAGGTTGGGCAAGTTCAAGGTGAGTATCTTTAAACCTTAAGTCATACATAATTATTCCTGTCAATTTTTCATTAATGACTGCAGTGAAAACACTATCACCAATAAAGAGGATTTATATATGTAAGATCTTTTTCCCTCTCAGTGGAGAGTACTCAGGTTAATTATTTTACCATTTTTAGTTTTCTCTGTCTCGATATGAAGAAGAATACCCAGTGATGTTCATTAACACAATTGAATGAATAAATAATGTATTTGTTAATGTAAAACTAGTACCCTGTTTGTATTTTTTTCTTCTACAGCATGGGCTGATAAAATAATTTAAACTAACTTCCAATTTTTAAATACCCCCTTTAAAAAAAATCAGTGTAAATTAAATCAGTTTAAAGATGATTTTTTGTGAAGTTGATGTAGCTTTTTGCAAGTCAACTGAGGCACTGATCCAGTATTCCAAATATAAACTTAAGCGGAATTATTTGCATGAGTAAGGATTTCCAAGACTGGGTTATAATTTAACTATTTGTATGCAGTTAGTGCAACTAAGTGAAATTGATTAAATATTCCAGGTTTGGTTGGTTTGGAATTGATCCAGAAGAGGTATCGAGACCAATCTTAAATTATATTGGAGCTGGACTTTCACTATTAAGGTAAAAATTTATTATTATCATAAATTTCTGTAATATAAAATATATATTTAATAACCACAAGGACAATTTAACTAGAGGGCAAACGTATTGTAATATATTTTTGCAAATTGATTTACTGCAGAATTCATGAGCTATCCATATCTAGCTGGTCAGTATTGTATTTCAGAACAGAAACATAGATGATACCCAGTACGGTGGTGAAATGGTTGTTCATAAACACAGAAATATATTTTTATGCTGGTGGCTGTATTCATGGCAAAGCAGTGATGCAGTGATTGTCTCCATATCTAGGTTATTGAAATGGTTCACTTTCCCCAAATTTTGTGAGAGAGGAAAGACTGACTAGCAGAATCTTGCCGAGAAAACCTCTGAGATTTCCAGTCTGACTTTGCTCAGTCACGAGTACAAATCCTTCCTCTTAACTGTAGAATATGCCACAGGACCCCTTCCCAGATTTGCAAAGCAAAAGGCTTTACGAAGCCCAGAGGCTTTTCATTATCTCCTGTCCTTAATAGCTCCCTGTCTTGTACTCTTAAGCCATGCTTAAAACTTCCAAACAGTAGCTTCCTTTGGGATCTTCAGAAGGACTTCTACTTCGACTTTTTGTTTATTATTTGTATGAGTGTACGTTTTGGTCCAAACACAGAGAAAAGAGGGTCTCTGTTACATTGCAGTGTTCTTGCTTTCCAGCTGCGGGGCTAGGAAGGTCTTTGTAGGAACATAACGGTGGCCCTAAATTCCAGGGGCAGTAGGTTTGCCCATCAGCGTGCTAAGCAGCAGATGCACCTAATGCCTTCAGGAACAGAAGGGTGTTAAGAACACGGAGATGATGGAGCCATTCTTGATTGCTCAGAAGGAGCTGCTGCCTTAAATTCATGAATTTTGCTTCCACACTTCTTTCCTAAGAGTCTGCAGCTTTTTACCCCTTACCATGACATGTACCACATGATTTGGTGAGGTACTCACAGAATAGTAGCAGTACTGCTATTCCAGCCTGATTAATTAATTCAGCTCACCACCTGCTTCCTGCCTGTTTCTGAGATATGGTGGAGAAGGGATCAACAGGGAAAAAGATCGTGACTAAACGTGTTTTCCTGGCAAGCTGCACAAAGCCTGTGTATGTTGCTCTGCAGGGCTCAGAAGCATGTATTTCATTGTAGCCTCCTGTGTGGAGCCTACATGTGTTTGTGTAGGCCCTCTGGAGGAAGCTGACATCCTTTTACACCTGTCCTTATTCCTTCTCTAGGAGATGAATCATTCTTCAAATGGAGACATTCTGTTTACATCTATAAGAAATTCCTAAATCATTAAAATATCTTCCATAAAAATAAAAACCAGATCCTGCCAGTTCTGATTACACGTATTTACCTGATTTCCTGGAGCTGGGGGTACTAATAATGTTACCCTTTCTTCCTCATGTTATTCACTTAGTGCACTGGAGCACCACTGAGCAATACTCCTTCCACATATGTGTGAGGCCTTGTATGAACAGTATTCCCTCACATGGGACAGAAGACTAAAAATTAACGTTTTTCCTTGAGCACAGAGCCAATTCTGTGCAGATTTAAGCTGCTCCATATAGAATTTTCATGCAGATGTTCCACTGTATTTGTGGTTTAGTACAAAAGGGCACTGTTAGCTAGAGCAACTGTTGTTAACATGTGGTCGTAACTACATGCTGTAAAAAGGAGACATTTCAATCCCATGACATAGAAGAGAGATCTGTAAAGTGATACAAAGAGTAATTTATTTACTTTCTCTTTAGTTGTTTGTTAAGCCTGTTAAAAGCAATTACATTTTAAAAATATATTAAAGTGACTCAAGGGCAATAATAAAAATAAAGTTATACGCCTCCAAATAAAACTTTTGTCTCTGAACACTAAGCGTTATGTCCTTATGAGCTGACATGGTATTTACTGGTGTATTTTTCTCTTCTGAGTGCTGTCATATTTCTTTTTATAAAAACTGAAGTCCAGAGTTCTTCACCTTCGTTAGAAAGCACGCCTTTACTGAGAGAAAGTGTAAGTATGCTTGTTATTTTACAGCAGTGAAAGTATATATTCATCTAAAAACAAACAAAAAAATTGCTTAGTGTTAACAGATTTGCTAGGATTTATGGTAGACCACATAAAACTACATAAATATGCATTGATTTTATTTAATTTGTGGATCTTGTATATCCAGTCAAATGTGAGCAACAGGAAAGGTTTTTCCCAAGTGTTCTTTCTCTATTGTCAGCATTAAATGTCTTAGAAGTACTTTTTCGTTATGAGAGATTATATAAAAGACAGAGTGTATTACTTTCCTATCTGAGAAGATGAAGCAATTTTAATTAAAACTTAACTATAAAACTAGAAGAGTGCTTAGATGAAAGGCAACCGTGTATAACTCTTACCCACCAGATTTTTGCCACGTTGCAGAGCCAGGAGACTGTCAAAAGTTGCTGATTCTTGGCATCAGCTGTGGCACGTGTTGGAGGCCAATGAGGGGTGCCAGATCAGGTGTCACTCCTTCAGGAGCCCATAGTGTGCAACAGAAGCTGGAGAACAATAGGCTGCTACCACCATTGTGCCTTACTACTGTAGGTCAAGGCTCAGTTGCTACCTGAACAGAGTCCCTTAGAGCTTTCTAGCTGTGCTCACTGCTCGCTTCTAGTCCACCAGACCAAATCACAGAAACAATCTGACTGCAGGATTAGAATAAAATGACACTGCAATTTCTTTATGCTGCAGACAGGGGTGTTAACATCCCTGTTTGAAAATAGTTGTAATGTTCTGATAGTAACACCAGAGCTATCAAGAAAAGGCAAAACCACATCATAAATAAAATCTGTAGATTAAATCATTAATCAAGTTTAAGGAAGGACAAGTTCTGAAAGTCAGATCTACCTGGATGCAGATTAAAAAAACAAAAATGCTAGTGAGTGGTCTATTATGTATTAAACTGAAAGTCCATTTCCAAACTCATACTTGTAGACTTTGAGGTAGGTAGATCCAATGATTAGTTTGTTCTATTAAAATAAAAAGTAATTCTACTTTCTTCAGAGTATTTCTGTGAACAGCTGTTGTTTCTCCTTCCATTTTCATTTTATTTTCTTAGAGCAAAACTGTTCTGTTTAATGCAATGTTTGAGATTATTTTTTTAAAATCGAATTAAATTAACCTTATGTGAAAACTCTTGTTTTTTCAAAGTCCATTAATGTTTCTGAAGATACTCCTGATGACTCATGGGTGAACAGACTTTCTCCAGCAAAAAAGAGACTCGTGTAAGTTATTAACAGTTCTTTTACTGGTGCAGGCTCAAGTAGCCAGACGCAGTAGCGGAACACAGTGTAAGAGCAGAATTTGTGTCCTGTGGTTTTCCTAGCGCAGTCGTGGATAATAAATACCAGTTTTTAAATACTAGTATAGTGTGCATATCTATATATGAATAGCTGCACTACTGAATCTAATCTGAAATTAGATTATTGCCTTTGCACTGTTGAGTGTGCTTTACCTTACTAATTATTAGTACTACTACAAAAGAACATTTGGCAAAGTAAATAGCAACTAAATAATTACCGAGCTGTTTTTTTTTATCACCTGGTTGATTAGCACTCCAGCATAGAAGGAGCATATGCTAAGAGTGTGCTTCCAGGTGTGGTTTCCAAGTAAATCTGTCTGGAGAAGGCATGGCAGTATGGTAAGGAGACAGCAGAGGTGCTCCAGGATGGAAGCAGCAGCTCGCAAGGGGCAAGTGTGGGGAGAGGAGACAGCCAAGAACACAACAATCTAGAGGTGGAGAAGGGGACTAAAGAGGCAATGAACCTGGGAGTAGTTATAAAGAATATATAGACTGCAACAGTGAAGCTGAGGGTGGCAGCATTTTAATTATATTTTTGTTTGGTTTCTCCTAGTTCCTCTTTTAAGAAATCCTAGTTAGTTGATTTCTTTTGTCATTAATCTAGTCTGCAGGCCCTTGGGGCAGGAATTGTCTCTGTTACTTGGCCGCAGAGTATAGGAAAACTAAGTTACTGTGTTGAATCGCTTCTACGCTAGAAAATAAAAATGTGCTAAAGTGTGTTCTTTTTATAGTGTTGCTAGCCATTTACATAATATACACAATATATAACTGCAATACTGGACTTAAGTGTATTGTCTACTTCCCTAATTAACGCTAGGCTATTTTCTCTGATATTTTCTTTTTTTAAAGAGGATGCAGCCTGGCTGTAGTAGCTGGAATACTCTACGGTTCCAGTTTTGTACCAGTACTTTACATCAAGGACCATGGAAGAAGAAATGAATCTATATACGCAGGAGCAAGTCAATTTGGTAAAGGCTAATAGATCACATTTACTTTATTTCATCAGTGTATTGTATTCTGCTGCTATTGTAAAGGCATAGAGTGAAGTTCTAGATACACCTGAAAATGTGCCGTGACAACTTACCAGTTCTGCACTATGTTATACGTTGGTGTGATCATAGTACTAGCAATCTCTGTGTCTCTGAGGTGAATCACATTGTTAAAAGAACAGTGAGAAACAGCCCAGAGGACACCATCCTTAACTCATAGCTATGTTTCAGAAGGCATTAAATAGTTGCACTCTCAAAATACAAAGTTCATATGCTTGGAACATGAGGTAAACAAGGGCACAAGCTGTACCAATTGCCAAATTAGTACACTGGTAAAGGCAGAGAAGGTTGATCATAACTAATGAGCAGAAGAGATATGTAAAAACATAAGTACTTAGAACCTTGTAGTTTCTGAAATGGAAACCTTTTAACATAAGCCTAATTGCCAATTTCAAACAACAGGTTTGAACAAACAACATATTGCTGAGACCACACAATGTTGCCATTCAGAAATTGTTATGTCACATACAATTTCTGTTGAGTACTGCAACTTATGTATTCCCCAGCTAGACAAAACAGATGTTGCCACTATGTGGCAACTATGCCTTTCCTGTTGAGAATTTACTTCTCCAAGGAGATAGAGATCATCTTGCAGCATCCTTCTGCTTATCCATGTTGGAAATACTCTCTTTAGCACATACAAAGTCCATGAAGGATTTATTATTGTTAATAATTATAGTGATCAAAGTTGTGATACATTCTTCAAGATAAAAAAAGGACAAAACTGTGCCATGTTTAGTTTATGCAGTACATGCAGTTGACTTGCCTTTAAATGTACAGAGAAACAAGGCTATATAGAGGAATACAAATATAGATGGTCAGGAGAAGATGTAATTATGTTAAATCCCCACCCCACTTTTGTAGCCTCACTTGAGGACTTTCTTAGGGTTTTAATAAATTAATTAAGTAGTTTGACTAATAGAATTCTGAAAATGACAACTCAGAAATGCGTAAAGGCCTGTAATAAATGTTAGGATCAGCACAGCAGTTAATTCATGTTTAATATAGGTGTGATTGACCGAATCCATCCACAGTCAAACTGGCAGCTCTGTCGATCACTATCACAATTGAATTTGATTTGTTAGCAGTAGCACCTTACGCGTTTTTGTCTGTGAATGCTATCAGTGAAATAATTTATTTAAAATTAATAACTGATGTTTTAGACTAATATAATTTTGTGATTTCTTTTTCAGATTTAGATTATGTTTTTGCACACTTCAGTGGAATATTTCTTACAAGTACCATCTACTTTTTGATCTACTGTGCAGTCAAGAAAAATAAACCTAATGTTTATCCCCAAGCCATATTGCCAGGTATGACTGTTTTTTAAATTAACTGTTAATTTTAGGCACTTCTTCTGAATGTTTTGCAGTTCAAGCTGTATGTTGGAATTTAGTTTGCCTTTCAGGTCTCTTCATTTAGCTTTTGTCTCTTTTGAAAGATCACTAGGTTACTTAATTAAGGTTAGGAAACAATGATAAATTTTGTTCTAACCTGAAACTAGAACAAAACAACATTGCATATTGTGGATTTGCAAAAACTGACTGTGCCAGAGTGGAGAGCACATTGCTCAGAAAATTGTGAACTTTAATTAATTTCCTACTTTATTTGGAGTTGCTGATTTTGTCCCTTGAGCTTTGGTTTAGATTATCAGAGCCAGCTTGTTAAAGTAGTAAATGTACTAAAATACATACATACAGTTGCTGTATTGTGCTATAAATATAAATGTTCCACAAATTGCTGCCCGTACCTTGCTGTGCGTGTTTTTGATTGGGATTTATTTTTCTAGGGTTTATTTCTGGTGTGCTTTGGGCAATAGCCAGTTGCTGCTGGTTCATAGCCAATCACTATCTCAGTGCTGTGGTCAGCTTTCCAATAATTACTGCAGTAAGTATATAAAAAAAAAATAATCTGTGACTAGAATTAAAAGTGAAGGGTCTTTTTTCCTTCCCATTTGTGGAAATAAGTTGAAATTATGACGTGTCTAGAGCATTTTAATCAAGAGTAAGTGTTGCCTCTTCTGCTTGTCTGTGCTTGCCTTCAGGTTTTTTAGTAACACGCGTGGCTGTGACAAGCACCATCACAGATTGATAGGATGAGTCTTTTGGTTATGTAAAAGCCAAAGATCTGTAACCAGAACTATATCAATATTAAATAGTAAACTGAAGTGATTAAAAGAAGAAACATTTTATGCTTTCATCCCAGCAAGTACATTTTATTCTGGGTGTTTTCATTTGTGATTTTTGTACTCTAGCAGTCATTTTGCTTGGTTAAGTCAAGTGTTTTTTCTTTTTACAGCTCTTGAACAAACATAGCAGATTATGTACTGCTGAAAATAATGTTCTTATGCAAATGAGGGGAAAATAGATTGGTCAATTTTGTCTGGTTTATTCCTATGTATGATACCATACCTTTAAAGCACTGTTAATTTCCAGAAGCTGCATAAATTCCATCACTAGATAAAAATAAACTTTGTTTTTACTCTCTTGCCAGTGTACTAGACGTTGATGCAAAGGTGGATAACTTCTGCCAAATGAGAGTTTATAAATATCAAAAGCAAAGTTTTGCTGAACAGTTGTATTTTGGAAGCAAGCTAATGAAACAGTGTTAATAGGGATTAAGCTTTGCCTCAAGATGCAGTAAATCAGAATAAACTCTGCAGTGTGCAACGAAGAAAAAGACTTGGGATCATTCTAATTAGAAATTGAGAGATTAATGGAAAGCAGCTTTAGTAACTTGGTTATCAGTATGCCTAAAGGGCAAGGATGTAAAATCATGAAATGAAAAATTTAAGGACAGCACTGATGAGAAACTGCCTATCTGGACCATAGGTTCAGAACTGCTGCTTTAGTTCACCCCAGAGAGAATTTCAGACAGCTATTCATCACATCCCTTTAACAGTTTGTTTCATTTTTAAAATGCATTCTTCTTACATTATCTAGAAAGTGAAATAACACCTTAGCTATTATTCAAATAATAGTTGGCAGTTTCACTAGAAAACAGGACCCACAAATACATTCGGCATGAGACACTCTTTCCTGCTGGCCCAAATCTGTGTCCTATCATCTGTACTGAAGATGGAGAGAGGAACATCACTGTCCAAACATCTGTCAAGTGTTTCTGAGAACAGCTCTAGTGGGAAACATCAACAGAGCCAGTTTTCGCTTCATATTCAGATAATATTTTTCATCAGTCATGAAAATTCAGATCGTTGCTCCCACAGGAAAAAACTGTGTTACCAGGAGTGCCGGGAAATGATTGTTGTGTTTCCCTGCTGTTAGCTGGGAAATCTGTACTACAACATCACAGATAATCAGCAGTTTTCCTGACCTGTCTATCTGGCTGGCTTTGTGTTTTGTCCAGATGCCTGCTATACAGGAAATACATTTATGTTCCAGTCTCTTGATGTCAGGCTGAGCAATAAAATCAAACTTTGTCCAACTAGTTAGTCATGCTCATAAAGGAAATGTTAGGAATATCCATGGTGGCTGCCAATAAACCTGAATAGTCCTCTGAAATGTGGTAACGTTGTGGACTGTAGTTTTGACTAAAGTGAAGCATATTATTTGGAGCCTACTAAAAGAATGTGTAACAACCAGTGCAGACACCATAGTGTAATTTAGAAAGACATTGTGCCTCCTCTGAAAAAAAACCAGTCTCTTGCCTCTTTAGCCCTTCTTGAAGATTTTATTGTCTTTCTTTGTAAAGATTTCAGTGATGTTAATGGTTTTGCCATGAGTGCTGCAATTATACAGAATGGAAAGGACTAAATTTGTTATCCAGACAAAATTTAACCAGCCTGAGAACAGTATGAAATGAGGAGGTGGTACATTTTAATGAATTGCTGTAATGTACAAATGAACCTTATTCCTTAGGGTCCTGGCCTTGTCGCTGCAATGTGGGGAGTCCTTGTATTTAAAGAAATCAAGGTAATCTTCTTGGGTCTCTTACCTAGTCTTGTTTGTCTCTAGCTCTAGGAACAGCATGCCTCAGTATACAGCTGTATCTCTCAGATTTCTCCTCCTTACAAGTACTGTGTTATGAAATTGAAAGTCTTATCATGCAGTACTAGGCTTTCCAAGAAGGTTGAAGAACTGCGGACAATTTTTACAGGAATGAAAATTTGCATTCCATAACTATGTGAGCAGCAGCGGGAGTAAATGAAGACTGTAGCAGGGCCAAGAAGCAGGATCCCAAGCACAGCCTGAAAACAGTCTTTATTTGAGCCAGTTCTTTCAGTGGGGGCAAGGGAAGGAGTAGTAGTCCTAATAATCTCACAGACAAATAGATTAGACATAGGGTCAGGATCACCAACGAGCGAAAAAATGAGACAGAGGTTAGTTGGCCTCGCTAATTACAGCATAATGTAGAGATTCTAAACTGAAAAGGCAGTGATTGCCTAGAACAGGCTAATTTACTCTACTGGATGTTAACATATATGGCAGACATTATTTTTCTGGTGGAATTTGAAGCATTGAATGCTAGCAATGTAATCTGCAGCTTCCCTTAGCTAATCTGTCCAAATTTGCTATTAGAGGTTATCTTTCCCAGTATTTTTGGTGACTGTAAAACACGTTAGGCATCCTTGGATCAGGAACTAGAAGTTCTCACTCTCTCCCACTGCAGATTAGTGTTCACTATCCAAATCTTTGTGACTCACCAAATCTTTCATTCTTTTCATACATTCTAGAATAGTATCTGCATAAGTGCTTACTGGTTAAAATAGACAAAGGCCTTTAAAAACACTTTTAAAAATTGCTGAATGAATTTTGTGAATATCTTACTAACTGTATGACATCATAGATTCCTATTATTTAACTGTTTTGAACATCAAATATGTTAGAAATATTATATGAAATAAAATGGTATAAAATTTACCATTTAATGTAATCTATTTATTACTTTTGTCATAAAATGAAATCCTAGTTCTTTATTTTTTTGTGCGTGAAGTGGTACCTATTGTGACAACATTTTATTTTTCTTTTTCTCTCCCTTTCCTTATCCAGGGACTGAAAAACTACCTGTTACTCTCAGTAGCATTTTGCATCATTTTGTCTGGATCACTCTCCACAGCTTTTTCTAAGGTTTGAAAGGATCTTCTGGACCAGTAGATGGTGCTACTGTTTAATGTAATCAGACGGAATACATAATAATTTTCAAAATGTATGCCCAACATTTATCCTAACTTGCTTCAGGCAACTGAAAAAGATAACCTTTGTTAAATGTTCCCATTTGTCATGAAAGAAAATCTGGAAATGTTTGTTTCTGCATTTCTTGGAACAGTAAGGATATCAAAGGATTTTATTAAATAAAGCTAAATGATTTTATAGTTACTAATTACTTTTTTTTTTCCTCATTCAGGCACTAAATTTCATGTCATAAATTGCAGTTCATTGTTGGGATGGAGGTTAAAGGGATTTTACTTCTTAATCTGTACTATTGTAGATATTTACAAGCTAATTTGTTTTATTATAACATTCTGTCTTACTGACTTGAATAGAAAATGTGTCTTGGAATATTCTTTATGGAACTGATACACATGAAGATGTGAAGCATTTTTTTATTGAGAAGCACTATTCTTTGAAGTCATCAGTTTACATAAAAATGTTGTTTTCCATTCACTTCATAATTTTGAAGGAGATATAAAAAAAACGGTGCTGTGAAATAAATTCCTTATGTTTGCTACTAAACTGTTTGTTTAGTTGCAAGAACATTATGTAGAAATCAGGATATGAATAGTTGGGGATGTTTGAGTCTCTTTTATTTTGATTGTAAGTAAACATTACATTTCTGTGTTGCAATAGGAGCTAAGTACGCGGTTCAAAGTTTGTTTCCAAATAACTTTGGGTCTTTTCTGTATACTTACTTTCTGTCCTTTGTGGCAGTTTTTATTACATTGCAGCATTATGCCAAAACTGCTCAATCACTGTTCAACCCAATACAAGGTCATCTAAATGTAAATAACTTCTGACAGCTGTTGTCTACTTGTTTCTTAAAAAAAAACAAATAAAAGAAATAGGTTTCATAACATTTTTAGGCAAACTAACCAGCTTCTAACTACTGTTCTGCTAGAAAACCCTAATATCCAAGGCGAATTCCCTATGAGGAATGTTATGTCTGCTCTTCCATGACCACTACTAACATGGAGAACTGTTTGTTTTCATTTTCACAGCAGCTGCCTTTCTATATGCAAACCATCTTGTCTGAACCTCCCTTGGTCTTTTTTTCAGTCTATTAGATAAACCCAGCTCCTGCAGCCTTCCCTTGTTTGTAACGTCCTCATCATTTTTCTTGCTCTGTCCTGAGCTCTCACAAAGTGGAGTAGATCTGTCTAGAAACACTTGACATGGCAGGCAGACTGCAGTCTTAGAAAAATAAGAGCAGAGGTAAGTGTTTTTCTTTCATCCACCTTGCCAGCTCTGTTCGTGGTTACACATCATAGTGTGACACTTTTTACCATCACAGCTTGATATTGTTCACATGTTCAGATTGCAATCGTAATGTCTTCCTTCTCCCTTCCACCCTTCTTTGCCTACTATTTATCAGATTGATCTTAGAACTGTTACTTAGCCTGATTTTCCCATATTATTTCTGCCCAAGTGTCAGAACTTGGTGTCTGACAGGTTATTTCCCCCCTTAAGGCTTTTCTCTAATTTTACTGTGTATGTTAACTCTGTCATCCAAGGTGGCAGCATTTTCCAGCCAGATGTCATCTGGAAATTTAAACATACTCTCAAATTCCTGTAAATAATTTATGAAAATGCTGCCTGATACAGGCCTTTACTTACTTTTTGGAATCTAATGTAATACGTATAACTCTGACAGGGAGCAATTGATTACTCTTTTGAGCACAATTTGCCTCTCTCTTACAGTGGTTTTATTTAGACTGCATTCTCCCAGCTTTTATGTAACCTCTGTTACCATTGTACTGGTCAAGACACGTGATGTGTACCACCGTAATACCAGGTATTGGCAAGAAAACTGGCCAGTTTTCTTTTCAATAGCCAGGTCAGACACAATTTCTTCTTGGCAGACCCTTGACTGTTGCTTACCTAGCCGTTATTCTATTGACTCAGACAAGGAAGAGTAACTTGTTCACGTGTTTTTGAAATAACTTGAATTAAATCAGACATTTATCATTTCCATTGATCTGTTTGCCCTCTTCTGAAAGATCACAAGGACCTCTATATTCCTGGAATATACCTCATGCCAGAAAATTGCTGGTAAACAAAAATTGGCAAAACAAATATGTAGTGTTCTCAGGCTCCTCTCCTTTAGAGATATGCTTTAATATGTCCGTTCTTTCCCAGTCAGTTCTTATTTCTATGTTACTTTGCAGTTGTGTTAACACTGACTCTGTCATCTGTTTAAGACTGAAGAAACAAGGGTGCCGTGCACTTTAGCTTATTATGTCATTGCTGAATAGTGGCAGATTGTCTCTCATTTCCACACAGTTACTGAAAAAAATACTAGCCTTGTAACTCACTATTTTGCTAAAATAATTACAATGCAACACAATATTTATAATGATAGTGTGATTACAGCACCAATCCATTTTGAGGTACCAATGCAATTGGTCAGGAAGGATCATCATCTGTTTAGTTTACTACTACCTGTGGGTCAACTTCCACCTTTGGTTGAAGTCTGCAAGTACAGTCTACACTATTCCATGAGGTGTACTCTTCAGTAGTTTATGCTACGTGCCTCAGTCTGGAAAAATAGTTGGAAAATGTTCAACCAGAACTCTCAGGGAGAGGAGGACAACCTCCCTGAGACAGTGAACTAGTCTGTTCACACTACTGCTACCAGGGCAGAAATAGCTTTTAAGGAATGTGTAAGATCCATATTGCACAACAGGTATTTCAGTCCCTAGAGATCCCTAGAGCACCTTCAAGGGAGACCAGGAGCAAACAGAAGCAAAGGCCACAGAAGCAATGGTCACAGAACCAAGAGATGCAGGAATGCAGCATGGTATGATTAAAAATTGAGCTAAGCATCAGAATACCAAAGATGCTTTGTCTTGCAGAGCAAAGTTCTAGGAGGAGAAAGGAACAGGGGATCAGATGAAGCTGCATGAAGATGTTACGAGGTTAGGCAGAGCAGAAACCAAGCATGGTATCTCCTAGTCGTCTTCCACAGCTGGACAAGCTGCAGTACTCACTGAAGAGTCAGTGCAGAGGGGCTGTCATGCAATGGCTGGTTGGCCTGCACCAGCTCTCCTTGAAAATCTACATCCCCAGCTGGGTGAGGAGTAAACGAGCAGGATTGCTGAAGCCCAGTCACTGTGGGACCTAGTTTACCCAACTTTGGCCAGCTGTGTCCCATCCCACACGGCAGTGAAGTGCCATAGACCTTGTCACTGCTGCAGTGCCCTGAAGCTGTTTCATCTGCTGCTGTGAATACCCTGAGTGAACATCTCCCTGGGTTTTCCAGATTTTTAGCCTATAACTTCTAGTGATAGGACAAGCTGGCTACTAGTGCTGCAGTGGAAATGTTATGGCAGATTAGCAAGTATTAGAAAAATTTATCCTGGTCGTGCCTGGTTTTAGTTGCCTCAGTTCAGATGCTGTTTTGTTGGTGCATTTCTTATTTGTTGTGGTTTCAGATAAATCTGAAAATGCACAATGAGATTGAATCTGCTCCATCCATCCCTTATTAGACGACAGGTTGTGCAAAAATATGAAGCTGGCTTCTACCTTGGCAGTTGAGATGCATTTAGATTTAGGTTTTATGTTTAAACTGCTGACATATGTTTCACTTTCCTTTAACTGAAGTGTCTTTTCTGGTATTGTATTAAGCTTCTACTATCTCTCCTGAGGGATGCTCTTAAGTTAATGTATGGTATGGGACCAGCATCCATCTACATTACAGGGAACAGCTGAATCTTCCTGGGCAGGAGCACCTTTACCTCACCTGGTTTCTGTATAAGGCCATTAGGTTCCTGAAACAAACCAAAAAACTGACCTCCTGACCGTAGCAATTGCCATGTAAATGTATGTACTTTTGATGCAGTTCTCCAGTCTATATTGCATAGCTATCAGATGTGCAAACTTAATTGCTGACTGCTAGGGTGTTAATTAAAATTCTTGTCTGTGCGGGCTCAAGTATGACCTTTATTAAATGCTTTTCTTAGCAGCTATCCTATTGGATTTGCCTTGTCAACAGCACACAAAAAAAACCCAAACCACCCTTGTAGCTCTTTTCTGTTAAAAATCCCTTGTGGTAATTCATTGGGATTTATGGTTTAAATATGTATTTATTCCAAAATATTTTCTTATGATGTTCACTTGGAATATATTGAATAAATATTCCCCTCATTTCTGAGATTTTCTTGTCCTTGAAGTTTCGAGTTTGAAGTAACACTGGTACTTCTTTCATGTTAAAATCCTGGATTAACAGATATCTGTTTATAGAGCTATTTATACAAAACAGTCTGGCAGCAACTGAGTTTAATAAGAGAAAATTCTACAGCTAATATAAATTATCATGGCTTTGTTTATTTCAGCATGTTTCTCTATCAGTGTAAGAACTGACCCCCCGTATTTCTAATTCTTTTTTTTTTTGAGGAGTGTGGGCTGGGTGTTGTGATTTTCTTTTTGTGTATAAATAACTGTAGGAAAAAACAAAAGTTGGACCAAAGTGGAAAAATCCCATTTCTTGGAGAAACCAATACTTACAATTTTTTTGTTTGTGCCTGTTTAATAACTTCTAAGAATGTATTTGAGCTTGCTCTAAGAATTTTTCTGTGGTAATACTTAGAGGCAAATTAGCCTTTAAAATATTGGTAGACTGGGAGTTTCCAAGTGAGAGTTTAGTGCAGTGTTGGGAACCAGGGAACTCACTGTCAGCTTTTTTTTATTTCCCTTACCTGTTTATTCCTTTTCCCGTGTTCATTATCTATTAATTTCCATAATTCACTGCCCTCCTTCCATATTTATGTTCCTTCATATTCTTTTTAAAAATGATTGCTATCTGGAAAAATAATTTTAATACATTAATTCTTATGTCTTCAAATGTAAACAGTGAAAACTGGCATTTTTTATCCCTATATATATTTTTATATCTTATATATATCGTCATTTTCAATTAATATGCAAGGTTGATTAAATGCTAGTTCAACAGTCTGACCTGATCCTTGAGCTTTCTTGCATTTGGCATGAAAATAAAATGATGACCAAGATGGTGCATGCTAGCAATTAGTGTCTTTTTTTAAAGTTTTGACCTTGCTTTCAAATAGAAGAGTGAAGTTTAATGCTGTGTTCCATAATTACTGAATGACTAATGGATTCCACTTTTCTTTAGCTACATATAATGCTGATAGATAGAGACTGTGAAGTGTTGGATTTTAGCTGATACGGCTGAAGTGATGGTTCTAACATTTTTCATGCTTATCACAAAACAGTCTTTAAAAATCTAAAATATATTTTCTGTTTAAAGTAAACACTGAACAGCCTTGTGCCTCTTATTGCACCAAAGGGGCCTGTTTGAGGTAAAACTCAAAGGAAATGGGACCCGCATGAGTCCTGCTCCTCTCGGTCATTCGGGCAGTCTGAGTCCACCCTGTGTTTTCAGATTGTGTAAGTAACCCCTAATGATCTTACATTTTGGTACTTACGTAGCAACCAATACAGTAGTAATGCAATAAATGACTATTTATTGAGGGTGGTGGTGTCTTCACCTCACTGGTTAATGAAATGGGAGAACTGGTGGCAGTAATGTCTCTGTGCCCTTGGGTTTGCTGCAGTGAGGGAAATAACTGCGCTGCGATGCTCTAGGCTACTCTCACTCAGCCCACAGGCCAGCCTCAAGGGATGCTATTTATTGCTAGCAGTCATGAACCAGAGAAAAAAAAATTATAGCCTCTAAGTGATGAGTTTCCTCTTCATTGGTTATGGATGGAGGCTGAGGAGAGGAGCCCTTGTTCAGGAGCTGCAGAATGAGAGCTGCTCCCCACCTGTATTATCTTAGCCGAGGAAGACCCTCAGGAAAGCAAAGGTCACAGGCTCTTCACAAGATCCAGCTCAGGAGAAGGGCTGAGCTGGTACTTAACTAGATAGTCATATTTCACATCAGGTGATGCCTTGACTCTGCACTTCATTTTCCAATCGATTTTGAGCGCAATCAAGAGGTTGGAACTTGTTGTATAAAACAATTGTATATGTATAAAAAATGTATACAAAACATGTATAAAACATGATTTGTATAAATCATGGCTTGTGATCCTTGAAGCATACTGTGCTCGTCAAGTCCAAAGGAAACACTTTAGACTGTTGGCTTGTGAGTCCTCCAGATGTACTTGCAGGGAGCGTGCGTAACCTCATCTTCAACTTCTGCCTCAGCTGTTTGTGTCTAGCATTTTTTAGTGAAGTAGTTGAAACTTAGTTCATAAATCCATTCAAAAGCTACTATTTCTAGCTAACTAAAGCTGCATGTGATTAAAAAATGGGCTTATTTGAATATTTTTAGAGGATGGAAGCATTTCATATTATGTGATGTTTGTAATAGGAACAATGAGATATTTTTAAAAAATAAATTAAGGACTTTCAACTTGTGATTCTGGCAGCATACATTGTGTTTTCTTGGCTTTCAAGAGGCTATTCACCACAGAACTTTCTTCTTGCATTCTTCTAACTTTGCAGACATTTAAGTAAAATGCTTCCCTTGTTTTCTTTTCCAATGATTGCACTTATTATAGTTCAGTGCCTGATATATTATTTTTATTAACTTAGTGAGCAATGAAGCAGTGGTGAATTTCAGAAAAGGGAGGATAAGCTGGACTATGTACATGTATTCCTGCATGTACAATCGCATGCTTGTGGTGATATCAAGCCGTGCTATTCTTTAGCAGATCACACCTTTTGTTTTAGATTACTTTTATTTGGCAAATGCCAATCTTGCCACATCCCCTGCATCTGCTTTGTTTAAGGGAATAGTGGTGCCATCACCATGGACTAATCCAATTGACAGACTTCTGCCATCGAATCAGGATTTCACTCACATTTCATGTTACGTGGATCTTGTCAATTTAAGATGCTGCCCCTACCCAACTGTTTGCTACTAACAGGCACCTCACAGCAAAACCAGTGGATAAGATCATGAGGGGGTTTTGTGTACTTATGGACAAAAAAATCAGCTACATCAACTTACTTTACCTCAGGTGAAGAGGTCACCTGAGGAAGCTCTGGGAGCAGTGAATGGCACCTCAGCTTAGTGCATTAAGACTATGTACCTGCTACTTTTTATATGATTGTTGTGACATAACTGCTGTTTCCTAAAACTTTTTTTTCTTTTTGTTTTTTGTTGGTGAGAGGATTTAGCTTTAATATTTACCTGAAGATAAACTCTTTGCAAACATCTGTAAATTTACTATGCCCTTCTAGGCTTGCAAATTTATCTGCTGCTTGCCCTATTTAGCATAATTGAGTTTACTAGAAATTCAAAATCTTGGCTGCTGTAAACACAGTTTTGCATATGATTTGTCCTTTATCAGCTGTGCCTCAGACATTAAGTATTAAATTTTATCTACCCTTCGTGGTTAGGTCTGTTTAAGGATGTGATGTGTAAAGTTTGGTGGTCTCTTCCAGTTTTAAAAAACTGTCAGTTTGATCACTAGAGCTGAAAACACAACAAAATACCTGTTCACAGGGCTCCATGAAATGTTCCTTAACCAGTATGTGGAGACCTCTTGTGTTTCTTTTGTGAGGGAGAACCAAAAAAATATTTACTGGTTGGACTCCAGCAAATGGATTTCCGTGTAGCTAGAATGCATAAAGAGCTGCTGCACCACTAAATCGCTTCTGAAAATTTAAAAGGAAGAAAGCACTTTGGCTTCTTCACTGTCTTATAGTATTGTCAGCACTTCACTGTCACACATTATTTTATGTCTTTGTTGCTAGAAGCATTAGCTTTTAGATTAATGACAACTTGCTGATAGAAAATCATTCAGAACATCAAATTTTAGGGCTGCCATCAAAGCATTGCAAAGAATGTCACAGATCCAAATGACTGAGTTGTGTGTATCTAAAAATACAGTGACCCTAAAAGTGTAAATATCAATATGTGTGTGCATAGACATATAGGGATACATTTTAAATTAGATGCTTATAACTAAGAAAGATCTGGGAATTGTTGGAAGTAGCCCTCTGAAAATGTCCACTCGGTGATTAGCAGCAGTTGAAAAAACACTAGTGTGTTTGAAATTATTAAACAGTAAATGGAGAAATATCAGTATGCCAGTGTACCATTTCAGTTCATTGATCTCCGAAATACGCATATAATGGATTTTTAAAAGTCAAAGAAACAACACAATCTTCCCTCATACGAAATAATTCTTTATTTAAGTAGACCATGACTGCTCAGCCTGAATTATGGAACCAAAATGTGAAATTAACATGCTAATAGATGAGTTAAAAATGTAAAGCACATGAATAAGGAATGATTAGTCACTATGGGTTATAATACAAGACCAATTGAACACACGACGAAAGTTATTAGAGATGAGGTTTGAAAGATGAAAGGGACTTTTTCAAAGAAAGGGTAATCTGCATTTTGAAAGTTATTCTCAGATGATGTAGTATACATTAGTGTTATAAATAGGATCTGAAGCAATTCATGAAAGATAAGGCCATTTCTGACTATCGGTCACTAAAAAGGACCTGAATGGAACCTCTGGCTCAAGCCTTTAAGGCACCTGATTTCCAGAAGGAGGTATTTGCTGATAGAAACTTATTATTCACAGCCATAGTCACTCAAAGACTGATATTTGCAGACTTCAGCTATTCTACTATATATAGATATAACAATTGATATTCATTTCATGAATGTGGTCATAATAAATTTCATGGCTAGATTAAGTATATTAGCACCTTTTTAGTGTAATTTTTTAACAGCTCACATTATTGGAATGTTCTCAAACATTGGTAATGTCATGGGTAGTACTAACATGCAATGCTTAATCTGGAACTTAAACTTTATTATTTAAAAATCTGTTTACATTGATCAAGAACATTAAATTAAAAAGCCATAATTTTACTAAAAACTCTAAAATATTGATTCTAACACAGAACCTCGCATAACCAGAGGCTGTTTCTAACAGGTGTGTATGATTCAAACTGTACCATGCATATTAAAACACTACTGTTTACAATTATTAAATTAATTGTACATTATTAAAGCACTGTTTGTTTACATTGGATCTGCTATGGCTTCTGTCCTGCTTCTTGCTGCACAGCAAAGAAATTTCTCCATGGAATTCATATGTGGACTCTTAGTACAGATGGGGAACAGTTTTGACTAGGGATAATTGTATTTTTTCTGCCACTTCTGTCCAAATTTCTGGCCATGGTTTGTGTTAACTGTGATGGCAAACACAAGGAAGAGTATCAGTCAAAAGGCAAAACTCCAGAAGGCAATAAAATAGAAAACATTAAAGAGAGATGATTGAGAAGAGAAGGAATAAGCTAGTAGAAATAATGTGATTATAAATACAAGCAGGATATTTATGTAAGACTTCCAGTAGAAAGACAATGAGCTTTTAATTAAGATGTGGGAGACAGGCAGGAATTCAACAAGTACGGATAACAGATCAAACCAAGAGGAAGATTAACGTCTTTTCAGTGCACTGCAGAAATAAAGTTAAAAAGCAATGAAGTTATAAAACAGTTTCTGATTGCCTGGGTTGAGGGGACTTTCAGCAAATCAGTTTGAGTGTGGCATATTGAACTGATTAGGCTTCTAATTTAGGGGCTGTGTCATGTTTTAGCATAAGATAACACCTCAGGATCCGTCTCTCCTAGCCTTACCCAGTGACGTACGGGATGATGACAAGAGCAGACTTCTGCTCTCTGAGAACACTTGCAATATTTCTCCCCAGCCGTTGTGCCATGTCACCAGCATAGCTACTTATACACCACCAACTACCTATTTTTGTAGTTAATGAAGTAATAATTCCATTTTTTCTCCTTGTGTCTATTCTCAGAAAACAGGACTCTGAACAACTTTCCATTGTGCTTTAGAGTCTTCATTTAGAAATCCATAGGCACTAAGGGCAGCTAACAATGTTTGAGCCTATTGGAGACAGGGCATAACAGAAAAGAAAAAGGGTGTTTTAGCCTTCGTGTGACTACTTGAATGACTACTAGAAGTAAATTTAATTTGTTTAGAAAATATGTTCTTGCATGCAACTGAAAATATTAATTCATAGTTTAGTAATATTTGTGTCAGTTTCATAAGGGAATTAAATGCTCTGTTCACTTTACCAGGAAAAGAATCTTTCCATTTAAATTAAGTACGGTTCTTAACAAATAGCAATGAACTGATCCACATGCTATCAGTTTACTGATAAGGCAGTGTCTCATGTAGGTCTAGTGTTATCAGAAAAAAAGTAGTTATAGGGAGAGAATAGTTCTGCTCTGCTGCTATGATCTAATCTGCTGCTTTTTTCAAAAATAGAGATTGCTGTGCATGAGGAATGTTAAAGAACTGGTCCATTTGCCAACCTGCCTTATCTTTTAATTCAGGCTCTCTACTACTTTTATATAAATTTTTCACTTCTGTATCCTGCTGAAGCTGTTTGTCAAATTTTTAAATATGTAAGTCCAGGCCCATAGTCAGTTCCTGGAAACAGCATGTGTCTGTATACCATATTGATGCCAGTATAAACGGATTATCTTGTTTTCCAGAATCTTGTCTTCCACTTTAAAATAAGATTTAAAAGCATGTCCTTCAGCTGGAGAAGTTTCACAAGAGGAGTGCTGATCTGAAGGAGCCGTGTGCCAAGCACACCCGTGGATGAAATTGCAGCCTCCCGAAGGTGTGCTCCAGAGACATTACTAAGGGAGGCTAAGACGTGGCAGTCGTGACAGCAGAGTGAGTCAGGTGGGCAAAATGTGTGTGCCTAATCGGTTCCTGCATGGTAAACTGCAGTGTGGGAAGAGGAAAAATAATCTCCCAAGAAAGGATGCTCTCAAAGCAACTTGGCTGACAAGAAGCAAGAGCTAGGTAATTTTAAATAGTGACAGTGTGCTTTGGTCAGGAAATGATAACATCTCTCTTTTGGTAGCAGGGGTGCTTTAAACTATCCAGTGAAATATTCTGCCCACACTGCTGTCTGTAAGCCTGGGCAGGGGCAGGACAGAAGGGGTGAGTGATCTGCCTATTCCTATAACCGTACCCTTATCCTCACTTCTCTACAAATCACCGTTGTAAAGAAAATCTGAGCTACTCGTAGGATCACTGTCTGTTTCTGAGATTAATCTTAAAGAGTCTGTTTCATCGTATGGGTATATTGTGACACCTGCTCCAGTATTTCCCTCTCAAACATGGACAGGGAAAAAAATAAAACTGACAATATAACCACTGTTGTTTTACCCTGCATACAGGAACCTTTAGAACTCAATGAGGAGCTTATTATGGTAGAAGTTGTACCTTTACAAAACATTGTAATTTATTTATTTTTATGAGGCTGAGAGATGTGTCAAAGCTGCTGAGTAGTCTGGGATATATATTTACATAACATAAGCTTGTAGAAGCATTTTAATGTTATCTCCACACGCTTTATGATACCCCTGTTGCTTACAGCATTCTCTAACCTCTTGCATGCTCTGCTGTGCTAATCCTGCTGCTCCCTTCTCATTCTGCTTTCCTTCAAAATACTTCAGCAGTAAAGATCTTAAGAAAAGGAAAGATATTCCTCAGGCTGTGTGCAGAAGAGCTACCCCTTTCCCTTCTTAGGAAAGCTTTCCTTCCCGTGCTTTAGTCAGGTAAAATCTCAGGGAAATTGGGTTAAGAAGCAGTCAATAACTAGTAGCTTTAGTATATTAGAAGATAAAACTTAAGGTTAAACTCTCTCTGAAACAATTACTGAATAACACTAGCTACAAAAACCAATCCGGCCATAACCTAAATATTTATTTCTTATAGCCGCAGGTCTGATTATTAGGATTAATTAGCTTCACAGATTTCAGTCTCTGTTATATTAGGTACTACTAAGAAGTTTGACTATAGTAAAAAGGCACTACAATCTGTTGAAATTACTATTTGCGTGAGCTGTTAATGCCACAGTTTGCAATTAGGACTACTTCTCAATTAGCCTTTTATCCCCTTTATTTTTTCTATACTTCTACATGGTGCAAGAGGGAGTAAAAGTGATTATCTGCTGAAACACTTATTCTATGTTTTAGTTTAAAGCTTTTCCTGTTAATTGCAAATAATGAAGGTTCAGAGAAATTATGTCAGCACATCTTAACCTGTGCAAAGAATAGTCAAAGGCTTAATGTGAAGGATTCAAAACAGAAATATGTATTTTTACATCTTTTACATATTATTTGTTTCCCATTTGTATTTATCTTCCTTTTGAAATCTATGAAGTAAGATTTGAGGAAAAAATACAGATACATATATACATTTATTCAGAAGCATAAAAATATATATAAAGAACAGTCACAGATACATATATACATTTATTCAGAAGCATAAAAATATATATAAAGAACAGCAGTGAAAAACTGCACAACAAGTTCAGGACTGCCAGTTATCATGAGTCTCATGATTTGACTTCTCCTGCACCTTTTTTTTTGCCTGACTAACATAATAGCAGTTTCGAGCTGAGGCAGTGATTTCCATATACAAATTATGAGTTCTGTATTTGCTGAAGAATGGAGTGGGATTTTTTTAGTGTTACTAAATTTTGTATAGGTATGTAATTTTCAAAGGCCAAAAGGGAGTTAAATTAGTCTTTATAAAGTGAGTAGAAGTTTAGTATCTTAATTCCCAAAGATTCTTTAAAATCATATCCTAAGTAAACAACCCAAAGACTATTTTGATCTGATTCCTACTTGCTTTAACATAAAAACAGAGTTGAAGAATAACAAATTGAAGAATATCATCTTGCTCTGGCTGTGATTAGATCAATGCCAAAAATAGCCTTTTAGAATAACTGGTGTAGAAGTGATTCTTGAAATTTGAAAGAGAAATATAAAGCAAGCGATAAACAGAACGTACAGATCTTGGTTATCCAAGTATACAAATCTAAATTGAAATTTCTTCTATATAAACTGCCAGCACTAGTTGCCAGCACTAGTTGTAGTATTGCATATACAATAGTATATATTGTATATATGTATAGTATATTGTATATACAATAGTATATGCAATAATAAAATAATGTTTATGACTGCTTTCATGTCTTCTCAGATACTTGTTGAAATCATTCTAAGCATCACTTTTATTTCTCATCTGATTGCTACATTAGTATAAAATAGGCATTATGCCTTACTGCATTAGTTATCCATTTATAAAAATTAAAATGAGATTACTTTTACTGATGACTGATGCTAAGTTAGTTTAACGAAAGAGAAACAATCTGAGGATGTCATCATTACTAAAGGATCCATGTTAAAGCAGAATTAAAAACAGTTGATTTGGGCAGGGGGGAAAGGAGGGAGGGAATATATGAATAAATGCTACACTACCCTTTAAAGAAATTCCCAATTTAAATTACTTATATGTCATTTTCAGACTTTATTTTTTTGTAACAGAATATCTCCTTACAGCAATGAATCAAAATTAAGGAAGAAGTAGGGAGGAAGTCCATGTGCAACCAAGATATTCCTAAACTGCTAAACTGCATAACCATCAATGCAAATATAGATAGTTGTTTTCATTATATGTCAAAAAGCCCCTAATTTATTGAGCTAAGAAAATTTTTATGTTTAACTTACTCCAAAATACTGCTAAACTTGAAAAGTGTCATGGTGATAAGAGAAACAATGTTACTGCAGCACAGAAGATTCAATTATTATTACAGCAAGGCATAACAGAGGCTGTAGATGAATAGAATATTGTTGTAGTTATGTATATAGTATGTTTTTATTATTTTAGGTATGTGGGACTGCCACCACTGACTGGTGCTCCTGTTTCATAGATGTTTTTCCTGAAGGAAGTATGGCTCACCATTTATGTTCATGTATGGTCTCTCCTGTGTCAGCACTGATAATCAGCCTTTTTCCCAGGTGGAGCTGGGTGAGTGCTGAGGGGCAATGCACAGACACCCTTGCTGTTACTTGACACTGTGTTTTCTTTCAAAAATTTCTGCTCCAAATAATGATATTTTGCTCAATGAAGGTGAAAATTCCATCATCTAACTTTGCTGTTGTCTGTAACAGAGAAAAATCCCGCAGATGCCAATGTTGATTCAGACCTGTTAAAATAATCCCGATGACTATAGACAGAAAGCAGAATACAATGTTAATCTAGAGATTAACATCCCATGGTATAAGCGAGGCAGGCTCAAAGAGGCCAAAAAGGGATCTTTCATTTCCCCAAAAATGCCACCAAAATGGGGTTAGATTGTTCTCAGCAGTGTAAACTGGTCAAGGAGCAGAACACACAGGAATACATCTGAGGGTATGACGACAACAATATAACATAATGTATTTTAAGTAAATCATCTTGACAAGCCTTGGTGGGGAAAAGCCTGTTGTTATCAAGAAAAGTTAATTGCCACTGACTGGGTTTGGAGTCTAGGAGAGTTCAGACCACACTGTGGACTTGGTAAGAAGTTTGTCCATACTGTCTGGACAGAACTGAGAGTATATCTGAAGATTTTGACTGATTTTCCTGCTAGGAAACATAAAAAGATTTAAAAAAAAAAAAAAAAAGGAAAGAAAAGAAAAGAAAAAATGCCAGAGAAAATAAAAAAAAACAACAAACCGAACACAGAACTTATTTGAAACAAACAGAAAAATAATTGCTATCACTGCTATTGGTTAACTAAGAAACAAAGAAACAGAAGCAGATGAAAGCTAACACATGAAAGAGAACACTGTTCACACTTTTTCTTTAGGAAAGGGATGCACCTGCAAACTATTCTCAGATGAGTGTCATTAGTATTATACGTTGTTAATTAACTGTAATTAAGGTGCTGGTAATATAAAGTGAGAGATTCACAATAGGTAAGACATTTGAATTTCTAAGAAGTTTGATATTTGGTAATGATCCTAAAAAAAACCTAAAAAGCAGTTTTAATTCCATCTGTATTTGGGACAGAATTTTATTAATTGTAGATGTAGATACATCTGAGGAATCTAAAGATGTTTAAACAATTAAATTCCTGTTTATACGTGCAAGAAGACAGTAGGTGCTGAAGTCAACAGAAAGGTCTAATGTACTCTGGTACTTCAGAAAATCTTAGAAGAATCTGCATAGAGATGAGTAAGTGCTTAAATATCTTTAAAAATTAGCTCCTCCTCCTCTCAGTTCCTAAATCTATTTTGCAAGTGGGAATTCTGATGAAAATTTGCTTAAATATATTTCCAAATATGGTGCATCTTCATTTGGGCAAGCAAGTTCAGAAGCCATCTCACTGAAAAGGTGATATAAGTTAGATTCCTTGTGACCGAACTTGTGATTACCCTGTATGTGGCTTCATCATCTTCTGCATGAACAAAACCAAAGCATCTGCGCTCTGTGGTTTAACTGCCAGGCAATGTATGTTTTATAAACTGAAATAGCATAGCTTTATTTTTAAGTAGCTTCAATTTCATTCTTTTACATGTAACAGTGCTGTTCTGTTACATTGAAGATTAAATAATTCAGATCGGTTCCCGAATAATAATTCTGTTTAGATAAAACCTCTTTTTAAATAAATATTTCTGCTTTGAAATCATCTTGTTTTCAGAGAGCTGGGAGACTCACAAAACTTCTGTTGATAAAATGCCAAATAAAAGACTACTTTTTAGAAGACTGAAAATCTTAGAAAAGTAGATCTTATTTCACTATATCCTCATCATATAAATAGCAATACAATGTAATGTAATGGCTACACTGTAGTGGCAAAGTAACTAAAAGCTCCTTCAGAATAAAACTTAATTTTTCTTTTGCATGTGGGTATTAGATTCCTGGTATTAGTCACTAACATTTTGTTATTTAGTGTCTCAGAATAAGTTTTTTAGTTTCCAACTTCTTGTTTTCTTTCTTGTGCTTAGTGCGCTATGGGAAATCTGAAGTGAAATAATCTTCAATATTGATTTTTTTTTTTTTTTTAATGTAATAGATTTTCTTGATTCTTAAATCCAAATAAATAACAAGAAATTATCATGTAGAGAAAAGACAGTATAGTTACAAACACTAATTATTACACTTGTTCTATAATAACACTTCAAAAGGAAAAAAACAGTTTATCTCTTGACTCTTTTCTACCTCTTCTGAGGAGTGACCAATAAATATTGGCAGCCAGGTCAATTCTACTTGGATTTTCCTGCTCAGATAAATGCTTGACAGTAAGAAACAACAGGAGCAGAGACTCCTGTGGATAATTGTGCTTTTATAAATTTTATTATTTTTAAAAGTGTTCAATTACTAAAGAAAGGTGATATGGTTGCAGTACTCTTTTTTTTTCTTTTTTTTTCCTTTTTTTTCCTGAGGCGAATAGGTGCTATAACTCTGCTTGCTGTTAATTGAAAACACAGAAGTACTGGGTTTTGTGTTTGTTTTGTTTTGTTTTGTTTTTTGCAAAAGTTCCCCTGAAGTTAGCTAAAAAGAGGGGGAAAGGCATTTTCATTGTAAAAGTTAATATATATGGACGGTATTCAGAAGACATCAGTAAACCTTGATATTGCAAGTAGTAGTAATTCATATTCAATCTTTTCAGTTTCCTTGATGGAAAAGAGAAAGGTATCAATATTGGAATACAAATCCATCAAATCATCAGATTTTGGAATGGGTCATAAGATACAAGTTATATTGCTGGCATCGTATGTCATGTCCTCTCTGCAGATTTGCTTTGAGCATTCTCCACAAAATACCATCACTTGTGAGTAGTACACCCATCTTCTGCCAGAGCTGCTCTACAGACCTCTGGTATTCCCTCTCCTCCTGGCCCAGCACTAGAACAAGATTCAGTCAGAGGCCAAGTGATTCTCAATTGTCACGTTGCTCTCTCTAAAAGAAAATGATAGATTTTTCTTGTTGAATAGCGTCTGAATTTGCCTACACATACATGAGCAGTACTTATCATTTAAAAGTAGCGGATTGCATGAGGGTATGGTGTGCTTGAGCATGTAGTGAAGAGGCATGTACAGAGAAATGATCACAGCAGTGTTAATGGTGAAATATTCATTTTATTCACAAGAGTAATGTAAATTATTAAACTGGAAACAATATAAGATACTTTTTTTTGTGACATAAGAGCTAGCTTTGTTATATTGTACCAGACGTTTTAGCAAATCTGGTGCAAGTTGAAGTCTCACATCCTGTACACAGGCTCACACCCTCACTCTGTAAGTGTTAAAATGGGATTTGGATACGTGCGGTTCCATTGCAAACTGCTGCTTTATTTCTAAGCGAACTGAGGTCAATAATAGAAACATAACTATGATGAAGGAGACTGCATTTTGGACAATGCTATTGTCCACAGGTTGAGAGAGTTGGGGTTGTTCAGCCTGGAAAAGAGAAGGCCCCAGGGAGACCTTATAGCGGCCTTCCAGTACCTAAAGGGGCTTACAGGAGAGATGGGGAGGGACTCTTTATCAGGGAGTGTAGTGATAGGATGAGGGTAACGGTTTTAAATTGAAAGCAGGGAGATCTGGATTTGATATTAGGAAGAAATGCTTTCTTGTCAGTGTGGTGAGACACTGGAACAGGTTGCCCAGAGAAGTTGTGGATCCCCCCATCCCTGGAGGTGTTCAAGGCCAGGCTGGATGGGGCTTTGAGCAACCTGGTCTGGTGGGAGGTGTCCCTGCCCATGGCAGGGGGGTTGGAACTCTATGACCATTAAGGTCCCTTCCAACTCAAACCATCTTATGATTATTTTAAGCAGTTGATAACTCCAATATTCATATAATTTAAATTACAGTTCTCATGCTAAGACAGTAAATTTGTGCTAGGAAGGCTGAAATTTCAAGTGTAAATTGGCTGTCAATCTAATTATTCTGTTTCCTTTAACTGACTTGCAGATGTGTCTTGAAGAACACATGATTGGAAGAAAATGCATTCCCATGTAAAATATGAGCTAAAAATGAAATAATCAGTAGAAAAGTGTCTAACTACTAAGCTTGGACACATCCTTTCTCATTCAAAAACATCCTCTCAGGAAGAGTATACTCAGGAAGTCAGAGTTAAGCTGCTGACTCTTGCTTCTAAAGTTTTTCAGGTGATAGATTTCCATATGTCCAATTCAGTAACTTTGTAGTTCCCTACAAAACATGGCTTTTCAATTATGTGTGCATTACAAGTGCTCTTACAGTGAAAAATACTCATTTCAGCAGATTTTCATGAGCGGAACGAGCTATTACCAGAAGAACAACTGGATTCTTGTTGAGAGTCTGCTTAAAACATCTCTATTTCTGATTGTCACTGCCATTTATCTTCACCTTAACTTCAGTTATATGATGAAATTATCTTTTTTTGGTTTTTGTTTCTAGGCACGGAATTTGGTCTGAGATGATTTAAGAAAATGTAAGAGAGTTTAGGACAACAAAAAATTCCCTGGAGAAGGGCAAGGTATTTATTTAACTTAGATGCAAGTAGAGCTTGTAAAGCCCTAAAGTACAGGTGTTTGTTGAGCTTCTGACTAAAGATTTAATAGGAAAACAGTGCAAAATCATCTGTTGAAAAAACAGCATTTTAAAGCTGAAATCTCACAATGCAAGTCCTAACAAAGGGGGAAATGTGTGAAATATATCATCTTATATAAATCAGGGAAAAGGAGAAGTGTCCTGGGGAAATTTAAACTGTTGCAGGTCCAGAGGCCAAGGCAATTGGGGATGTAGCCTTTGAGATGACTTTCCTCTGCTCACGTGGTTTAAATCAATTAACGGAATGGCTATGAAATAAAGTGGCATAAGGCTATGTTTCAGAAGCTTCCTTCCCTTGCTGTCTTTCAAAGACCTCAAAAAGATCTTCCCTTTTAGGTGTCATTCCCTTAGGTTTTTATTTTACTTGAGGCAATACCCTATTTTCTCATTTACATAGTGCTGAAGTTCAATTTTTAGAGTACTGTAGAAAACTTACTTGTATACACATTCAAAATTGAAAAGTTGTTGATTGCTCTGTACTTTTCAGATGTTTCTCACGTTTCAAATTATTTTATTGCAAAATATGCAAATATTTGTGCCTTTATGGTAAAGCATAGACATCATTATCTCTAATATTACTTGCTTTGAATAATTTATCTATGTACTATTACAAAGGAAACTACAGTATGTGTCTCATTTATTTCTCCTTAAAGGAATGCATGAGTTGTCCGCTGTGATATAGAATAGCTATGCTATAAACCCTGGAAAAGATGTATAAAATTGCATGATGGATTCAAACTTCTCCTGACATTTTACAAATCAGGGACTTCTTATCTGATCCCTCTTCCATGTAAAGAATTTGGTACTCCAGTACCAAAGTGGATGCACACAAAACAGCATAACAAAATTATTACAGTTTTTATTCAAAAGAATTAGCAAATAATGGTAAAAGTGGTAAATTTCCCAAAAATAGAAAAGGGAAGCCAATTTAGTGATGTTGAATTTACTTTTTTAAGGAATTCTCTTCCTGCTGGTGGTTGAGTATCATGTTCTTAAACTTGATGACAAGGGCACACTGAGGAATATTCAGTGATTTTGGAGTTCTTGCCAAAACTACCAATAAAAAGTAAATAAGACATCTTCTGGAATATAAAAGAGAAAAGAAATAAAGCATGTTCTTTGTGCACTTTTTAATTAGATTCATAATCTAATATAATGTTTGTAAATTTACCACCCACCAACTCCCTAAACTGCTACAACTCCTCTGAGGTCAATAGAACTCACAGTTGAACTCTAATATTCTACAGTAATGCAAATCTACCTTAGAGATTAATAATGTTTGATATATACAAAATAATTTTATTAGTATTTTAAATCCTTAAGATTAATATCAGACAGGATTTGAGAAACAAAATAAAAAAAATAATTTTCTGTAACTTTTTTCATTTCTATTTTTGTTACACTGGTATGGTGACATCAGAGTTCAGTGATACATACAGAGTTACCAAAAGTTTTTTTTTAAACACTGTGAGTCCTTTTCCATGGTTCAGTCTCTGCCAGATAAAATAAAAATGTTATATTCAAATGGGAAGAAGCTGTTTGCTTTAATGATTTAAGACTCAGTATTCTAAGTCAGTAATCTGAGGCCGAAGTAATAGGGGGATATCTGAGTGTCTGTGGATAAGTAATGAGTAAGCTGAGTTGTAAGTAAGTAATGATTCCAGACTTCATCCAGCTTTACCTTTAGCATGCGATCTATACCGCAATCAGGGACTTTCCACCAAGGTCCTGTACTTGCTGAAGTCAGCAGCAACATCATTGTTTTCATGAAAGACGTAAAACATTGGTTTTGACTCACGAGCTCTTTATGTATCTTCAGTCTCTGGTGATTAGCTAGAAGTGAGATTAGCCTTCCAAACAACCAATGGTCAATAGCTATTTTGTTGATGTAACTCTTCTCAGATTTTGACTAGAATTAAGGCTGGGAGAATCAGATACTAATTTATGAACTGATGAGTTTACCAGTTCATCAGTGAAACTGTGCAAAGTAACTTTTGCATCCATCCGTTGTAGGGCTGGTTGGGTTCTGTGTAGAAAATTGTTGCAGGCTGCTTTCTGTCTATTGTGAAAGCTCCTAACGAGGTAAGTCAAACCCAAGTGTTAACATCTGGCCTGAGAAAAAAGGCGACAGTCCAGTACCATTTGGAACAGTTGTGTTGCTCCAACTTGTCTACCCTGACCTGTCATCAAAATACAGGACCAGTTCTCTCACCTGTGGGCTAGAAAGACAGAAATGGCACAGACAGCCAAGTATTTTATTGCCTTTATGCAATTTTGTACTTTAAAAAGGTTTATTTTGAAGGGATGAATAACTCCAAAATATTTTGCACAGCTTTTTCATTAAGGCAGAATATCAGGGGGCAGTATTGCTTAAACCCAACACAAAGAAGAAATTCCTGGCACGTTGCATTCTTTTCTAAGGTAACATAAAACAATGTTTGATTGCTGGGGCTTAAACAGTACAGAAGGTTTAGTTTGCCAAAGCTATTTATATAGCTAGATGTTATTACTGCCTTTGGCTTTGAATTTAAAAATTAATTCACTGACAGCATCACTGCATGGTCCTTTGATGAATATACTCTCAGGCCTTCCAGCTGCACATGCTTTAAGCATTCTACCGTAGCATATATCACAATGAGTCAGTCTCTCCCAACTGCACTTTATTAAGCCATTTATTTCAGAAATGTATTCCAGGAATTTCTAAGACAGTAATTAGAAGTGAATTTTCAGGTTGATTCTTTCTTTCAGCCTTCAGTGTGTATCTGCCATCAAAATCCACAGTCAATAGATGTGGGTTTTTTCTGGCATACTGGAGCTACAGCATTACTTATGTACAAATGTGAACAACAACCTGAGGATCATCAAACAAGCAGAAGCTGCTAAAGAGAAAATAACAGGTGTCATAAACCAGAAGCCCAGTATGCTTCATAGTTCCGTAGTATTTTAGCATAGCATTTAGAATTAGAGGTTTTTTCCTGCTTTTTTTTTCAACACAGTGTGGTTAGAATTTTTGTAGACTCTGACCCCTATAATTAAGAGCAAATAAGGATATTTTGCCCAGCAAAACTCAGGGGTTGGACTAGATGACCTTAAAAGGTCCATTTTGACCCAAACTATTTTATGATGCTATGAACTATTGTATGATTAATTCAGAAAAAAAAAATGCTATTCATAATTAAAACTAAGCTTTTCTCAAAAAAAAGCACTGTTCTAGTTTGTTACATGTGACACTGTGCTGTCTGGAAAGAAAAAATAAGGCTCAGATTTTATAGTGTGGTATACGCAGAACAAAAAGCCACAACCAGATAGATTTTTCAGGCTAAAAAAGCAAGTAGGAGTGCAAGGAGAGTTTGCAGACTTGTCAGATGTTCATTGTCCCTGCAGTCAAAGCAAAAGATGAAGGGACAGACACAGGTCTGCAATGGAAGTTGTAATTTGTAACTCAAATCTTTTATTCCTTTCTATAGAGGAGCTTCTGAGTGTGTGTGAGGGGAGCCCTCTTTGATTTATCTTTTTATCAATACGTATGACAAATATTAGAGTAAAATGTTATTACAGTGAAAAAAAAATCATCTGTTTAACAGTGTTCCTTTTCCCACTTTTAATGTGTTTACATCACAAATACAGTAGGATTTACTCAATTGGTTTTGAGAGTTTTAGAAACTTTCCCTTATTTAGAGATTGGATTTCTTACATTTTAGTTTTCTGTTATGAGGTATTCTGATAAAATTGTCAGATGCTAAGTTGAAGTTATATTAAGAAGCTCATAAATCAGAGTTGTAGAAATGTTTTGGGTTTTTTTCAGGTCTCTAAAAATACTTCTAATTAAATAATGGGGCAGCTGCTCCTACATAGTAAATGAAAACAAATTCCTTACGAAACTAATGTGCAAAGTATTCAAGCCTAGAATTTTAAGTGTGTATCTAAAAGTCTGATTCCTGTCTTTTTAAATTCCATATCATGTCACACAAAATTATTTGTAGCCAGAGTAATTTCTAATGCTGCAGTAGGAGGTACAAAGAATAGTATGATGTGCTGTAAGCTCTTTCATCTCTGGAGTACAGGGTATGTAAGTGGGACCTGTTGTATCAATCTGGTGCCAGCAATGAAGAAAACTTTCTAAGTAGGTTATTTGGACCTTTCTGGAGGAGTTCCTTTCTCAAGCAGGTTACTGACTTGATTGTTTGTAGTGGCAAAGTCTGTGCCAACAAATGTTTTTTCACTGGGTGAATATGCAAGTCGTTCTCTGTAAATAGCTTAGAATTTTCTGTTTAGGAAGCAGCAGTGAATTTGTTCCAAGTAGTTCCTCATTTACCCTCTTTGATGAATCCTTTCATAAAGAATCTCATACTGGAGTGATGTGGAATTGAGCCTAAATTGGCATGATAATTCTTAAATTCCCAGCCTTGTGGTCCCTTCTTCCACTTTGGAGATATGTGGTACATTAATATTTTCAAGAGAATATCTAGACACATCTTATCATTTCAAACATCAACAAAAAAAAGGTATCTCCCACCATTGTTATAACTGATTTTTAGTTAAGGAATATGTATGATTTAGATTCAAATGCTGTTAGTAGAATTGGCAGTTTAATCAAACTGCTTGTGCTACTTAATAGACTAAAGAACACAGTATTTAGTTTTACTCTTTTCATGACATGGGAAAATAGTTTATTTAACCATTGCATGAGGAAGTGTAACATACTGGGAAAGTAAGCTCCAAGAGATATTAAAGACTTTCCTGCATTTGTGCAAAAATCTAGTGCTTGATGATGCTCCACAGAGACCTATAATACAGATATAGAGTGCTAAAAGTGCTGAATAAATCTAAACATGGCAAAGGACTGACAAGAAGCTCATAAATGAATTAGTGATTTAACTTGAATTTATACTCCAATATTCTGCAAAGACCAGCTTACTGATCTTGAAAGCTAAGGTTTTCTCAGAAAGGAGGAATATGACCTAATCACTATGCAACAGAGGATTATTTTATTTGTGATAAATAAATCTCTTCAGGTGTTAAAAACTATAATTAAAATAAAGTATGTTTACATTAAATTCAGAAAAGGGAAATGACAGCAAACTACTGTGTTTTGCCAGATGTAAGGAAAAGCTGCGTGTTTATGCATAATTTTTTTCCTCTCAAATTGAAATAAAAGTATTTTGGCAACTTGACCATCCTGGTTTCCAGTTTCTCTCTTGTAACCTGAAATTCTACATTTTTTTCAAACCTTTCACCTGCCTTTCCTCTTGCAAACTGAGCACATAATGCAATTTTCTTTTGTTGCCTTATCTTTTTACCCCTCTAGATCCAACCTAGGTTACGCTAAATCCTCTTCAACAAGGAGCTTCTAGCTTTTTGCTGCAGTCACCAGGAAACTGAGAGTATGAAGCTGTCATGAATGCAGAATAGATTTGTTTCACAAGGCAGGTCTCATGAGACAAATTCCCAAAGTGGGATGAGAAATTGTGTTGGAAGACTTGTCCATCCCTTAACTTGCTCTTTATTAATGTTTGCTATTATTTCACACACATTTCAAGCAAGGAAAATACTGTGCCTATCTGTAACATTCTAGGCTGACTCTCCAGGCCTCTCTGTACACCAAGATACACTTTACCAACCACAAAACTGACTTGAATTATTTGTACTAGGAGTACCTGCAAAAATGCTGACTTTGACATGCCACCCATTTGCTTATGCATTCCTATACACTAGAGTTATCTTTCTGAATGACAACTCAAGCCAGCTTTCTGGGGTTTTATCCTTGCTAAATTTTTATAGCAATATATTTAAAATATGAATTTAGATTGCCTGTGTGATATGTCTTCATTTTATTAATAAGATCTGGATTTAGGTTGTACTTAATTATTATTCATGATAGTTGAGACTTGAGTACAGCCTCAATCCAGAAGAGAGGGAGATGGAACAATTTGTGAGAAGCAGGAGAAAGGAGGACACCGAATGAAAAGAAAGGGTGCTGAAAAGCTAGCAGGACAGGAATTGGAAATGGGAAAGACCAACATGAAAGCAAGAGAGGAGGTAAGAAGAGAAAGTATAAAAATAATGGATGTAAGGGTAGAAGGAGGAAGCAACCATAGCTAGTGCCAACAAAGAGATGTTAAGTGATACAAAGAATGAAATTAGGGATGAAAAGGAAGCAAAAGATGTCAGGCTACAGAGAGGAACAATGTTATAAAGAAGGAAAAGGAGGGAGAAGAACTGAAAAGGGAAGATAAGGAAAGACAACTGCCGGGCAGCTATCAAGCAAGAGAATTTAGAAGCATTAACAGGGTTGCTCAGTTTTGGCAAAATGCAATACAGCAGTGCACATGTGCATACGTGTTTGAAAACGAGGATAAAATAACGTAATCAATACACTTCGCTTGTACCATAGGTCTGCTTAAATATTTTAGAGGTTTTCAAAATGAGAGAAAGAAGCCAGAGTGGACAGGAAATCATATATAAAGTTCTAGATGCAAGTGCTGGAAGATGCAGATTAGCCCTGGCCAGCCCTCGTACCACCTTGGGCTCTTAGATATTTCAAACATATGAGCTTAGGGGTGGGACTCCCCATTGTTTTATGTTCACTCACTGAAGCTATCTGGGGGAGGAGAAAAAAGAAGTAGAAAAATGCAAAAGAAACATCTTAGAGGCCTATCTTTGCAATTTTTATATTATTTAATTAAAACAACAGTTTTTCTGTGGATGGGGACAGAGATGGACACTGGCCTGAGAAGGGGCAGCTGTGAGCAATTTTCAGAGTGCTTTTCTGAAAAGGTTAAGCCTGTATTTCTTGACGGTCGGGTTCAATGTTTCTCTATCGTTACCACAGTGACATAATTGCTTTGTTGTGGTTCACTAGGGAGATAAGTGACTTGCTCTCAGTAAATCCCAGTTATTCACCTTTTAACTCTTTTATGTGTTATCATCTCTTTCCTGTGATTATTTGAAAGTTGTTTGAAATTAAATTGAAGAAATAAATATTTCATGAACATTTTAATTTAGTTGTGCAAATGAATACATAAAGCAAGAATGCCAAAAATGCTTCTCAGACAAAATCTTTGGATTAATTCTCAAGAATATGAGGGAAATTCATAACTCAGAATTATTATGGGTTCATTTGTAACAGTTATTTTCAAGTTTTTATTATGCAAAGTAGAGGCTTGTCCTCTTTATATTAGTAATATATCTCAAAGATAACTTTCATTCTGTTCTACCACTTCATATTTCCCTCCTCTCTTTTTTAAACATTTTCCATGTTTTCTACAGTATTGGTTTTCATTTTTTAGCCTCTAAAGTTCGGAGCTGTCATAAAGCTGTAGATATCTCTGCCCTTTCTTTCCTAGAAGTTCAAGGCAGTATGTTAACTGCCTTGAAAGCATGCTCGTTCTCCGCTTAAGCAAGAGGAGCTCAAATGAACCACATGTTAAGTGTCATTGACCGGATTTATGTATGGCACTATATAGATATAGTTCTCTACCCAATTTGATTTTAAATTGCAGTCATCAGAAAATAAAGAAGGCCTGTCAGTAGGTGCCTGGAAAGGTCATGGAACAGATCATCCTGAGTGCCATTATGCAGCACATGAAGGATGTCCAGGCGATCAGGCCCAGCCAGCACGGGTTCACGAGGGGCAGGTCCTGCTTGACAAATTTGATCTCCTTCTATGACAAAGTGACCCGCTTGCTGGATGAGGGAAAGGCTGTGGATGTTGTTTACTTGGACTTTAGCAAGGCCTTTGATACAGTCTCCCACAGTATCCTCCTGGAGAAACTGGCTGCCCATGGTTTGGATGGGAATACTCTCCACTGGGTTAAAAACTGGCTGGAGGCCAGGCCCAGAGAGTGGTGGTGAATGGAGTCAAATCCAGTTGGCGGCCGGTCACGAGTGGTGTCCCACAGGGCTCAGTACTGGGACCCGTTCTCTTTAATATCTTTATCAATGATCTGGACGAGGGGATCGAGTGCACCCTCAGTAAGTTCGCACCCAAGCTGGGTGGCAGTGTCGACCTGCTGGAGGGTAGAGAGGCTTTGCAGAGGGATCTGGACAGGCTGGATCGATGGGCTGAGACCAACGGGATGAGTTTCAATAAGGCCAAGTGCCGGGTCCTGCACTTGGGTCCCAACAACCCCCTGCAGCGCTACAGGCTGGGGGCAGAGTGGCTGGAGAGCTGCCTGGCAGAAAAGGACCTGGGGGTGTTGGTCAACTGTCGGCTGAACATGAGCCAGCAGTGTGCCCAGGTGGCCAAGAAGGCCAACGGTATCCTGGCCTGTATCAGGAACAGCGTGGTGAGTAGGACCCGAGAGGTGATCGTGTCCCTGTACTCGGCACTGGTGAGGCCTCACCTCGAGTACTGTGTCCAGTTTTGGGCCCCTTACCACAAAAAAAGACATTGAGGTGCTGGAGCGGGTCCAGAGAAGGGCAACGAAGCTGGTGAGGGGTCTGGAAAGTAAGTCTTATGAGGAGAGGCTGAGGGAGCTGGGATTGTTCAGTCAGAAGAAGAGGAGGCTGAGGGGAGGCCTTATTGTGCTCTGTAACTACCTGAAGGGGGGGTGTAGGGAGGTGGGGGTCAGTCTCGTCTCCCAGGTTACAGGAGATAGGACAAGAGGAAATGGCCCCAAATTGCACCAGGGGAGGTTTAGATTAGGTATCAGGAAAAATTTCTTCACTGAAAGGGTTATCCAGCATTGGAATAGGCTGCCCAGGGAAGTGGTTGAAGCACCATCCCTGGAGGTGTTCAAAAGACGGGTCGACATGGTCCTCAGGAATATGGTTTAGTGGTGTGTTTTTTTGGTTTTCTGGTGTGGTTTTTGGGGGGTTTTTTGGGGGTTTTTTTGTTTGTTTTTGGTTTTGTTTTTTTTTGTCAGAGGTAGGTTGGTGGTTGGACTAGATGATCTTTAAGGTCCCTTCCAACCTAGACAATTCTGTGATTCTGAGAAGTGGTCACATCTTTTAGCAGTACGCCATCTCTCTTCTGCTTTTCACAGTTAGTGTTGCTTACTGTACAATAGTTAGATAAACAGTTTCTGATATGAAAAGCAGTAAGAATAGGGAGAAAAGTCTTCTGCATGAAATCTTCATATTTCTTCAGCAACAATCTCTGAAACTAGTGATTTCCGTAGCATATTGAGACTTCGGGATCATTTCATGGCCTTTTTCCTTAGTCTTTTACAATTAAAGAGCAAATGCTGGCACAGATGCTTTTCCCAATCATTGCGACCTACATTACTTTAACACTTCTCCTTTATTGACAAGGTAATAGAGCAGCCTTAGACTGCTGTGGGGCTGCTTGTGGGGTGCAAAACATTGTGGTCCTTGTTCAATTGAATTACGCCAGCAGAAGTCCCTAAAATTTGCAAGCTGGACCAGCATTTTTCTCAGCAGAGCGCACATAACCCATTTACCACTTTGGTACAGGGTGATGTCTTTAATACACTTTCATTTATACCAAGAGTGTTTTACTACTACAATACCCAACTATGCTGGCAGGATAAAGCACTACTAAAATTTTAAATATTTAAGAATCCAAATGCATACTATTTCTCAACCTTAAAAAACCCTTTGTGATGTGGACAGAACAGTAAGCTGCATCGTGAGCAACTTAATCAAGACTCATGTTTACCCATTTCTTTTTGTATTTGATATCCTTAGTTTACAGAATTTTTATTTGTGGTAGTTCCCTACTAACATTATTATTATTGTTGTTATTGTTGCTGTTATTTATATTCATGGTCATATTTTAAAGGCAAATTTGTTCCTATAAGGGATATTTCTGTCACAGACATTTTATCAACAGAAGGATTAGTTTTTCTTCATGCTTTGAAACAAAGTTGGCTTTGAAAAATTTTATCATTCCACTAAAGATGATGTTGCAGGCCGTTAAGTCACAATCTGATTACTCAAAGCAAGTTAATTAATCTTCAAATGCATATTTAATCACACCTCCTATGCATTACAGCAGAGTTCAAGCATTAAGTACATTAGTCATTACTTTTCAGTAAAATGAGAAATGAACATATATGATTTGAGAAGTATACCTTTTAATCAAAAGTGCATTAAAAGTATATCATTCGGGATCTGCAAGGCTGAACCTCCTGGTGACTGGCTCTGTTACAGATCAGTGTGGCTGAATGTTATTATTACTTGACAGCTGCTCTGTATCTGATGTGAATGAGTTACCGGTCACAGTTCCCATCAAGCTGGCAAGCCTCTACATAGTAATTACCACCAAGTGCCACAAATCTGCAATTTGCTTGGGCAATTCAGTCCACAGGCCAAAGATCAAACTAACAGCAGAGGGGCCTTTCCCTATGATGCATTTTCTCTTTCACAGCTAATAATGTAGATTTTTTTTTGAAAATTCACACAGAAAATTTTCCAGGGAACACTGAAAACTCTTGTTAGAGATCTCTATTCAATTCACTTTAGTAAAGTACATTCAATTTAGTCTCCATTACAACTATGTCTATTTACTTAATTTACTTGCTTTAAACAGGGACATTTCTACTAATGCTTGATCTCTTACTGCCTATGATCTTTCTACTATGTTAAAAAGATACTACCAGTTGTTTGTTTTTTTTAAAGAACCAATTTCTAAACTCTGGGTTTGGCTAGAGCAACTGTTAAAAAGCTTGTGTTCGTTCTAAAAAGTCTGTTACAAAGTACTTTCTTTTCATTTGCCATCTTTTCTTAAGTTTAGCAATTTTTTCTGACATTTTTAACTAAATAACAGGAATCTTTGATTTTCAGCTTGATGACCTCTTTCATAAAAAGTAGCTTTTAACTAATCCATATTTTAGTGAAATGACCTTGTAACATTTTTCATAGCTTTTGAATGATGATCACTGCAAGAGACTACGAATGATAAAAGCCTCACAAGCAAAGTAAAGAAATAGCTACGCATATTTTCTTTGTATATATATACTCTATTTCAAAATGTTTCTATATGCAAGTTTTCCTTCAGTAAGCATTGTACTACAAATGTATGACACTGGTGGTGGAAGATGTGCTCGTTCTGAGAGCCATGAAATCATTTAAACTGACCCTTTCTTAGCACAGCTGTCCCTATAACACATGAGAGAAATGATCCTTCTCTGTTGCCAGCTGGAAAGGAGTTAATTAGATTCTCATCCACCTGTAGAACCAATTAGGTTAATATTTATAAATAAGGCACCTGACAAACACAAGGCTTCTTCCCCCTCAGGACTTTATTTACAGACTAATGTTGTTCTTAAGAAGGTTGTTATTCACAAATATCTGTTAGAATAGGTTGTTTAGTTTCGACTCTTGGAGATTTCGCAAGCTATCTGATGATTGGTGAGTATTATTTAGAAAATAATATTAATGATTTGAGTCATATTGTACTATTCCTTTTGCTTAATTGGAAGACTGAGGTATTTTGGTTGCAATATCACGTCTAAAATTCTGCTAGGAACCTCCTATATTTTACATGTGTATTGTGAAGAACCTGAAAACTTTTTGATGCACGCATACAATAAAAAAAGAAATACTGAATCCCGTTATTGACTTCCCACTGTTGCTTCAATAAGAAATCAGATCTTTCCAAGTGCAAACACAGAATGCTTGTAGTATTAAATCTACTTAAGTTGGAAAAGGAAATACTGTTACATAGATTTGATTTTTCCTTAAAAACAAAGCAAAAAAAAATCCTTATCTTCTAGGAAAAGAGAATTCAGCTAGTAACTATTAATTATAAAGCCACTCTAAGTCTTGAAGCTCATGATTCTGCTGAATTTAAAGAGACTATCCTCAGAAAGATATAATGGAAGAAAAACTTCACTCAAAGAGGACAGTTTTTGAGAAAGATGAATTAAACAGATGTCATCAAAAGTTTTCAGTTTCAGTTTGTGCTGCTTATATAAAGGGATATACTTGTCACGTAACTTTTTTTTTTGCATAATGCTCTTTCACAATTTTAAAAAAGCAGAGAAGACTAATCCTATATGACAGCTAACAGGCATAACAAATGTGTTAGTTGTCACAATATTTTTTTTAAATACAGAGACCTCATTTCATTTCTTTGCCTTCTGTCTAATCATGTATTTTCAGGCATAAGTACTAGAAAATCTAGATTTTATAAGTAAAGAGCTTTTTGTGAATACTGAGATCAAATTACCAAACAATTCCGGCAGATGCACAAGATTGTATGCATAGATCTTGGACATTACCTGAAAACTCTTCTAGAAGTGGGTTATTTAACTGCTTATAGAAAGATTTCTTCCCCTTTGTTCTAAAATATATTTTGCTGTCCCCAGAGAAGCAAGTATGAACTTGAAAGTATAATGGTTTAATTTAATTAGTCACTTGGTTACATTCCTTTTTGGAAAGAATTTAACCTGCTTGATAAACTCTGTTCTCTATGATTGCTTGAAAATATCTTCTGTAAAAATGTTCAGCTTTCTAAAGTTGAATTGGGGATGAATCACAAAGAGCCCAAACCATCTTTTACTCTTATCAGAGCACTATACGTAGGTGTAATTGAATTTTTTGTATCTGAATCTTCTTGTGGAACAAGAATCAAATCCCTAGGGTCTAGAGGGAACGCAGGCAGGACCAGTGTGGAAAAACATTTTAATGTTGAATCTGAGAAGGTGACCTCTAAAGTTGCATAGAAATTTTTACTGCAGCAATAAATTCCTTTATCTGTGGGATCCATTAAGTATGTAAAGATGTGTTCAACATCTGGCAGAATTAGACCTTAGTTTTATTATCTGCTCTTCTTATTTTTAAAGGGTAAATGGGCATTTTTGTTTACAAATCATAAGCTGGTTGTACCTAGAGCAGATAAATATGAATTCAAAAGCCAGTGTGATCCACTTTGGCAAGTTGTGGGGTTCACATAAGGTTTTTTTCTTCTATAAGTTGGATTTTAAATTTTGTATTCTGCATTTTAATAGTATATTTATTAGCCTTACAGTAGCATCCCACAGACTTCAGCTGGAAGCTGTTCTAGCTTTGTGTGGCTGTGTTGAGGAAGTGCTTCATAGCAATGAAGTTAGGCTCAACTGAAGGAAATAACTAGTTGTTGCTAAGTTTTGCTTGATTCAGGCTAAAAGGAAGATTTTTGGCATAGAATAGTGTTTATGAATGCCTTTAGTTGCTGTAGTGCAATACAGGGTAACTTGGACAACAGTTCAGTCTGAGAGACCACTTGGATTTGGCTATACAGTCTTGCCAAAATGAAAGGTGACAAGTGAAACATAACAGTTATTTACTTAATAGTGAGTAAAGAAAATTTTGAACAAATATGAAAAATTGAAAGTTATATTTGCATATTTATAAAGCCACTTATTCTCACCCATATACTGGATTTATGTTTATTAAACTACATTAAAAACAATCAAGTCTTACCAGTTGGAGTGAAACACCTTTGGAGACTTTTGAACGGTTACAATAGAAATACTGGTACCAACCCAGCCAACGTATAAACATTGGCTGTGGGAGTAACCACAGGCTTCCTCTTCCATTGTTTAGTTCTAGCACACAGGTCTATTTTTCAACATCACCAGTGTTACCCAGCCACCCAATCAGTCAAGTATTTTCTTTGCAAAAGCATTTTCATTCTGTTCCTCGTCCTGTTATCAAATGGGTAAACAAGTTTATCTTGTTCATGGAGAATGAAGGTGCATTCTGTTCTGCTGGTTACCAAGACAAACATAGTACAGAAGAATCCTTCAAAGCATCCTCTCTTTGGATGAAAGCCTAGGAATATGAGAAATGATCCTTGAGAGCACTGCTCAGATCTTGGCTTTCTGAGGTACCTAAAAACCCAGTTAGCAGTCCAGCCAACAGCTGTTACTCTAAGACGATATTTTGGATTAATAAGAGGAAAAAACATCCCCATTTCCATCCCTGTGAACTGACTGGAACGCTGGCTTGGACTAAGCTGTTGCTATGCTATAAGGAGATCATGGGTCAATGATAGATATTAATTCTGGAATCCATACATTTAAGGCAGTGTTTTTACCTATATATTTATACATGTATATGAAGTCTGACATCAATAAGTTTTTTTGTCCTTTCTAGACTCCTGATAACACTTCAGATAGAGGTCTATAATTGTAGTGTTGTTATTTAAGAACTCTGCATTGCTTGAGGCATATTAAATACATGAATTTTTTTTAACCACTGATCGCAGCCTGTCTAATCAGTCTCAAGTGATTCAAATTGCTCCTACTAGAAGTATGCACAAGAGAGAGCACTTCACATTTTCAAGAATGTACTCCAGACCATAGTCTTTGTACAAGTGTTTCTCAAAAGGCCACCTTGTCCTTTTTCATGATCAGGGTAATAAATATTCAGTTGCTAACAAAATATTACTTGGAGCACGCTCTTCGTCTGTGAAAGGTCATCTCTTGCCAAGGAGTGTGTTACCACTAACATCACCCAACAGTGCATTCTCCTGATAGAGCATTAGGTAAAAGGTTAAAAAGCATTAGGTTCTTCCTGCAAGAAAAAAAAAAGAATTAAAAAAAGAGAGAAAGAAAACTCACTGAGATCTAATCTACTCACAGAATTTTATGCTCAGCTTTGGCACAGAAATAAATCAGAAGTGTACTCTCCCCAGTGTCCAGTGGGTATTCTAAAGTACTTGTAGAACTTGAAGGTCTGCTGGACTTCTCATTGGTATGGATAGAACTTGATTTTTGCTGCAGCCAGTAATGAAACTCCCATGCTTTCAGTAGTGGAAGAATTGGATCCTTTTGACAGATTTCAACTTAGCCACAACACACTTCTAAGTCAACGTATTTCAGTGGCCAATAAAGATGCATGGCTAACTAATATAACATGAAAAACTAACTCAGACTTTGCCCAGTACCCTTCTTGACCCTGACGTTGTTTAGAGTTGTAATCTAATTTATCCTAGTTCAGGACTTGTGCAACTCTTTGAACTGTGTGAAGTTATTCTTCACCTCTCTCAAGTAAAATTAGCACGTTTCTTTCAAACTTTTCAAGGGTTTTTTCAGGTTTCCAGATTCTCAATTACAATTTAAAAGAATGGGAAAAATCCAAAAGGCCATGCAATAAAATTGAGGTCTGGACCTCCAGTTAAATGTCTACTTATTAGTTTAATGATCCATACAGTATGAATACTGCCACAGATAACTGATCAAATGTTGTCAGTTCTTTTTCACATCTGCTTTTGCTTACCGTTACCTATAGGCTTTCCACTATATTATGGAACACCTTTGAGAAGCACTTTGTAGTTCAATTACACATCTTTTAGGTGTGTTGCTAGGAAAACATTGCTAATGTGCAAGTTCTGACCTTCCATAAAGGAAATAAGAAAGATGCAAATTTAAAAATAGCACATATAATGAGAAAATAAATTCTTATTCAGCAGTTTAGTACAACAGAGAAATGCTTACTAGGCTAAAGAGCCAAAGAAGGATCATTCAGGTTGTACAGGTACTCAACCAAAGTATAGTTTCACATTTTATCATATCCTAAATGAAGCCATTATTCAAGAGGAACACAGTCTTTAATTGATATCTAACCCTTTATGTAAGACAAGAAAATACTTTCTTGGTTTCAGGAAATGTAATTGAACTTGCCAGATAAATTAAGCAGATCCACATCTGAGCTAAACTGGTGTGTCCTGTGTCTGATCTATTGCTGGAGTTGATCCAGCGCTATTTGCACCACTTTTGACTTACCACTGTGCTATAAGGGTATAAGCATTTTACAAGATCACTTCCACAGAAAAGATAGACATCTTTTCTGTTATCTTTGTTCCCAAAAACCTCCAACCAAGTAGGACAAAAATTTGTTCATCAGACTTTGAAAGAGTATTAAATGCTTCAGTTTTCTCTTTGTCTTTTGTGAGATACTAACAAAGATACCCATTTCAAGAGATTAGCAACTTAACACAAGTCTTATTTTTGCTGAGGAGCTAAATTATTGATTGCTTTCCTGTTCAGAGAGCTAGAGAAGGCTGTTATTTAGGATTTTTCTGAGAAAATACTGAAGATGTGAAAACATGAAAGTAATACAAAAATCAAAGCAAAACAAACAAAAAACCCCCTCAGTGTTCACCTAGTAAAAGTATGTTGAGGGTTACTTAACTAGCAAATGTACTATTTTAAATATTTCTTCTGACACATTGAGTTAGCCCCTTCTACTTCAAGAGAACATGGATTTCAGTCTTTGTTGTCACAGAGGAGAGAGTATCAGCACCATTGTATTAGAGGATAAGAATGAAAACAGAACCCAAGCTTGTGTGTTTTTTGGAGTGTATTACAATCCACAGAGGTTACTCTGCCAAGTGGGCCATTTTAGCATTTCAGTGTCTGCCAGAAGTGCATTTAAAAATTTCCCTAATGTCTATCATGTGACTACTTAAACATCTCCTCCTCTGAGGGAAGAACTTGTAATTTAATGTTTTGTGCTTAGGAGTTCTGCTTTGGAGTGTTTGGTTTGGTGAGGTTTGTTGATGGTGGTTGTTGTTTGTGGGTTTTGGGGGACAATGTTTTCCTTTATTGTGTATTTCTCCTTTGTTTTTGGTGACATCCTGCATTTAGGAACACAACAGATGGGCAAACACATCTTTCCTCCTTGTGAGTGGCTTTGTAGCATAGAAGTCAAGAAAGTATAACCTAGTGGTTATAGGGCAGGGATGTGGAAAGGAGGGACTGTAGAATGGCTGAAACCCTGTTTGTCTCTTTGATTAGTTGTGCTGTACGATAGCGTGGGTATGTTAGAAGAAGTAGATCAAAGAAATGAGCCTTCCTTTGGAACAGACATTGATAATGTTTGATAAGACTTGAATTCCCAGAGGGGATCATTCCTCCTTTGAAACTCCTGAAACTGAATCATTCATTCTCCCACCATTATGATTTCTTCACTGCTTTGCATGAAGCTTCTATTTCTTTCATTTTCTGGAAGCCTTGGTTGGCATATACTTTTCCTGGAATGTTTGGTGTTTACCTGTTTGCTTTCTCTGTATTTGTAACTTCCTCTGGCATGCTGAGATAGAAATCTGAGTGCTTACATAAATGAAGCTGAGTCTGGTTTCAAAACATCTAACCGAAAAAACTGCAAAGTGACAAATATGCAAATGAATTAAAATAATTCAGCATAAAATATCCCCCTGTTTTAGATAAAACCGAAGTTAGTGCAGGATTAAGTCTGCTGTAAAAAGCAGCACTGATATTGCCTTGTAAATATCTTCCATTTGGTTGCTGGCTTTGGAGGTGTGTTTTGGGTTTCTTTTTAATAATTTAAGGTTGCCTTTTTCATACTATGACAAATTCCTGTTGTCTTCTCTCAGAAGCAATGGAGAAGCATGGTTGGTTTCCATAATTTTTATGCTTAACAGCAAAATCTCTAGTTATAATCACAACTTAAATGTCAGCAGGCATCAGAAGTAGACAGTTTTAACTATGAGTGTAAAATATAAAGAAATTAAAGAGTATATATATTATAAAATGCACTAAAAGCAATGAAATAAGTATAGTCATCCAGATTCTCAGCAAAACTTCATTATTTGCAAGTGCTGGATCAGTCCAGCCCACTCCATAATATGAGATCTAAAATGTATGTCAAGAGTAAATTTTGGCTCCTGGTGGATCAAGTTTTCCGGAATGTGTTTGCTAATGTAAGAGAGTGAGGCTGCTTTAAACCGTTGATATGTGAAGGTTGATATGTATCCATTAATGAAAAGAAAACACAGTACTGTCTTAGACTGAGACTTCTAGGAGATATTACATGTAAATAACTAAAGGGGCCAGGAGGGGGAAGGCATCCAAATTATAGGAAATTCTGTCTTCTGCAAGGTTTTGTTACTGCTTGCTAATCTGATGAGAAATGTAAAATATAACGTGCTAGACCTTGATTCCCAAATTCTGTGAATGTCAACATAAAATTATGCAGCATTATTGGTCTCAAGGGTTTGGCTGCAGAGGATAAATTAATTCTTGCAAACACAACAGTAAAGAATTAATCTTCTGAAGGAGGTCTTGCAATACCTAGGAGCCAGCTTGATATTTGTTTGGGGTTTTTTTCTGGGAGTATATAATTTTACTGTTTGCAAGTGAATTTTCATTTTTGGTAGATAAATAACTGAATACCAGTCAGATTGAAACAGGAGAGAAATTACAAATTTTATTTTCTTCTCTTTGATCTGAGCACTGGATCAAGACTGCTCTGATCCTATACTAGTTGAGTTCATTCGACAACAAGCTTCAGCAAGCCCATTCTGAAGCTGAGGATAGCTACAGTTCAGTGATATGGTCGCATCAAAGGATCTCCACAAGCCAGAACTGTAAGACTGCAGCATGGCACTGTGCTGACTGCCTGCTTCCTTAGCAGTCTTCTAAACTGTGGGAAAACCCAGCAAACAGAATAAACAATCTTTTGTTTTAAACCCGCCAGTATATAGATAAATAATTAATCTTGGGAGAAAAAGAAAAATAGTTTTTGATCTGAAATACATATTGTGGAGGAATGCTTTTCAGCCTATGGATCATTTCAAAGGCATCTTTGAAAAGTAGCTGCTTGATCGTAGGCTTAAATTTGCTGTAAATATTTACACCTTCACTAGTTAGGACTCCACAAGCCAAAAACTGTTGAACACTTCCATGGAGAGACTGTGTGAGGTGAGGAAAGGACAATCTGGAGGAGATATCTTGGTCCAAGATCAAGACATATATCACTTTGCAGCACAGTGCTGCTGCTGGCATGTGATTTGGGCTGTAGATACACAAGCAGATGTGCTGTTTTGAACAATTGTGGCAGAACAGTTTGAAAAAATTAGCCTGAAAGTTTGAGAATATTGCAAATATTCATCTCTTGAGAAATAAGGAGAGAAAAAAGTCTAAATCAATGAGCAATATATTTTTCTTTAGGTTATTTTTTATTTATTCCCTCCCTTCTAAGAAGCAGCAAACAATTTATACTCTAGAGCTCTGAAAGGCTAGTGACTTGCAAGAAAATAAGGATGTGAAGAATAGCTAAGTAAAAAGAGCTAAAAATGTCAAATGCCTGGGGATAAAGCAAAATAACAAAGCAAATACTTCTGTGCTTTTCAAATTGCTGGGTATTGCGTCTTTGTGAAGACAAGTAAGCATATTAGTTTAATATCTTACCTTTTGCATAAGTGAAATTGTCACTGGATGCAAAGAAAAAAAAAATCAATTCAGAAGTGGTGAAAGACTATGACCAATATTCAGTTTTTTATGGAACCACTACAGTACGACAGACAGTGAGGTCCTCTGTTGTTTGAAAGCACACTCTCGTGCATACTCAGCAACAGGCAAACACCAACTAAACTCTTTTCAGGGTTGCCAAGCTGTGACAGTAAGTTCTGCATGAGAGGACACTCGGCACTTTAATGGTAGAGTATATTCAAAGTTTATTATACCACCCCATTCCTTACCGTCTCACTGGCCTAGGAAAAGTAATTGGATCATTACAGGTAGAAATCTGTTTTCAAAAAATATCATTTCTCTCCATGGCAGCCTGTCTGGGTCTTTCCTGAGACATTAAAAGCAGTGATTTTCAAAACTTGCTTAGAGGTGGTGGGTTTGCACCTCGACATCACAAGCATATCAACTGGAGACTTTCAAGACACAATAATATTTCACCTGTACCTTAGGGGCAGGGGACAAAAGAAGAATTTTTCAAGGCTTATAATGAGATTCCTGAGACCCAGTCTCAAATTTCTCTTCTCAGTATATTAATGTACTTGCTTCAGCTTTTCCTAGTGCTGGAGACAGAAAATCAGTATGTATTTCACGCATTTTGGATATAGAGCTCAAGAATGAAATAGTATTTTAAAACTCAGGATGATTTTTTCAGAAAGCTTATTTTCAAGTTTCTGTATCAAGAAAATGCTTGGTGCTAGAGCCTTCTGGTTTGCAATATGTGCTTGCTGTTCATATTGAAAAGTCTGGAGTTTTGGTGGTTTTTTTAATTTAAAAAAGTTTTCTTTTTAACTACTTTCTGCTGATTTGTTTTGTACTGTTCTTAGTCTTCATGACTCCCATGCCCAAAAAGCATAAAAATTTAGAGAAGCTGGTTTACAGAAGTGCAAATTTGACCTCTATGTTCTCCCACTAATTTTAGTACATTCTCATCTGCAATTAAATGATTGGAAGAGACTGCCTTAGTGGTAGATACAAATTTAATGTAAGACCTTCTAAATCGTGTTCCGATTACATGCTCTGATCTGTTTTGTAAGATATGTTCCTGCTACATGTTGCAGTCTGCTTTTATTCACTGAATTCCTAAAGACCAGTTAGTGTTCCTGCAATCCAAGCCAATCCCAAAACAGGCAGACTAAGAATGGTTTTTTGACTGCAGGCCACTACATGGCTGACGATGAAGCCATTTAAACAGGAAAAGGTTTTTTACATATAGTATGCTTTGTGATAGAAACCAGATTTATTGCTTAAATGACCTGACCCTTTTCACAGTTGGGTCCAATTTGTTTAATTTTGTGAAGGATTGTACATCCTAGGGCAGCATGTCCTGTTAATACAGTAAATGATCTGTCCTACATTTTAGATGCATCAGAGCAACATTTAATTAAAATGCATACATTCTGTATAATGTAACATCAGAACTGAGGCCAATCCTGGCTCCCAAGGAAATTATCTACGCTAACCAAAAGTTATTTTCCCTTTACACTGTGTAACTGTTTCTTTTATTAAACTTATTAAAACCATTTTAAGCTTTGATGTTCTGCAGCTTTTTGGCTGATGTTTTCATCAGACATTATTCATCCTCCTGAGGAATATGTTATTCTTTCAGAGCAGATACTGACACTACTTAGTAATTTATTCCTGTTTAAAAATTAATTCATTTAAAATGTATCAAATGGACAGGCTTGGGGATGATAGTCTTTTATGCAGTTTATCCACAGGACAGAAAAGGCACAAACTGTGGCAGTGCCAATTTTTCATTATTAACCTAAGCTAGACCTGTAAGGAAGATGGTGGTTTCTTCATTATATTCTTTTATTTATCTATCTATCCTTTTTGCATCCTCCTTGTCTGAAATCTTGGCTGGTGTCCTTTCCTCTTGCCATCATTTTTAATGACATATTGCTATGAATATCCTTATACCTATTCTGGCTGTGAAACTTTATCAGAAAACTGAGGTTTCGTACAGAGAAGAAACTAATCCTGGGAGATGATTCCTTTGATTACTTTTATTCTCCTGTGGGCAAGCACAACGGAGAGGATACTGGGGAACTGATTTCAAACATGTTGGTAAGGAAAATCAATGCTGTTCTGGGAAGCAATGGTTCTACAATGAGAACCAAGAAATTTTTAGAAGCAGTATGAATAGAATCTGCAAGATTACTTCAGAGACAAGAGAAGGTTTAGGCCTGATTGAAAAAGCTGTGCCCCTGAATTCAAAGACCATCTTACAATCAAAAGAGTCTTCATCTTAAAACCAACAAATACTATATTTCTTTGAAGATCCGTATAACATTTCTAGATTTTATTTTTGTTGTTCTGAGGATGATGTTACATGTCTCCACATACAAACAAAAAGAAATTATTCTTTTCTTCAGGCCAAAGGACACAATATTTTTGGTGGCAGAACTCAATTGTACTGTAAAGGTTTATGACTGCTGAAAGAAATTAGATTCAGGTTGCCAAAGACTGAGCTGCATATCTAAGTAATACACTAGTCTTATGTTTGGATAATATGTTTTCCTTTTCTAAGCCAAAGCCATGCTTGTTCATTTGCTCTTTTACAATTACAGACAAATAATATTTAAAATGGGCAGCTATGTACTGTAGAGCATCAGGCACTTTTCAAATACTGCATGTGGCATAGGTTCTATAACAGATTTCATATCTCTCTCAAGCTCTGTTAGTAATAAAGCAGCTTCATACATCTAGACTGCCATTTTCCACTTGTCACATGCAGGCATGTCGTATTATCACTTCCAGACATGTAACAAGTACATCTTGACTGTAATTAGTTTTCTCGTGGTTGCCATTTCTAAGAGATAAAGGTTTCCACAACCTATTTTCCCTCATGGTTAGAAACATTCTACTGCTATCCATTCCAAACTCGCATGACCACCAAATGCTTGTTTATCCTTAAACCAGTGCTGGTTTATAGCTCTTTCCCTTCTTTAGTGTTTAACCAGCAGCTATGTCTAGACGCACTAAGTTTATTCCCCTTTAGCCTTCATTTTTTTTGTGCTAAATTATCACAGCTTCTTTTTATATGAACAGACTGTGTACCCCTTCTGCTAACTGTATTAATAGCCTTTCCCTGCTTGCACTGACATTGCTTTAAAAATTATTGCCCAGAAAGACAGATGGAGTTCAAGGTTAATATTTTTAGTTTTGTCTTTCCAACATAAGTGAACTTTTGGTGGGGTGTGCAAGCTGAGAATTGGACAGCAAAGGATTAGCAGTCCTAAACTGGGCTCCTTGATCTGAACAGGAACCGAGAGAAGTAGAGGAGGGAACATCAGCTCTCTAGAAACTGAGTAGGGAAAAAACAGGTAGTGCTTCAGGTACTTCCCTTTTCTAAGGCTATAACTCAACAAGGCCAGCAGAGTTTTTGCTTAACGGTGATCACGGAAAGAAGCTGCCCTCAGGGGAGGTCAGTCTGAGAGGGAGGTAGCTCAGTGACCTGAAGCAAAGCCAGAAAATTGAACAAAGGTCACTTTCTGGTTTGAGGTTTTTCCAGAGCTAGCTATGACCCCAAAAAAGATAAACCTCTTCCAGTGTCTGAAGTGAAGGAGTGACTCTATAAGAATTATTGAAGCATGAGAGACATATGTGAAGGATCAACATGGCTATGCAAAGTAGCTTTTTGATGTTTAACATACTTTTACAAATTTAAGTACACTCAAAATAACACATCTTGGAGGATGCCTGGTGGGGAAGAGAACTGAAACTGAATATAAATAGTTATTTGGTCTCGTTTTTTAAGAAGTCAAAATGTGCTGTAAATATTTTTCCTCAATAATAACTCCAAAAATAATCAAAACATATTTGTTTGATTCTAGTCTTAGTCCTTAGTGTCACAGCTAAATTCTAACTCAGGCTATTATCATCTGTGCTTCCCCTGTAACTTGCATTAGAAGCAATAAACTTCTTAAAGATCTTGTGGACCCTGTTAAACCCTTCCATATAATGTACCAAATGCGCATTCCTGAGGAATGACTGATGTAATTAGTCTCTGTTGCTTTGTGATAGGGGAAGAAATCTTTGGAAGGACAAGCATTACATAAAATGTAAAATGATATTTTGTCCTCCTCAGAATAAAAAAAAAAACCACAACTGTTTATGTATGTATATTTTGACCATTGAGAAATCTACTTTTAATTATTGATGCATGATAAATATGATCATATTCAAGATTTAGCCCGTTTAGTGGCTCTTTGTATTTCTGTCATCTATTTTGATTTATATTCCCATTACAAAAATGTCACAGAGAATTTATAGTAGAAATTACTTATTTTCTTCATTGTCACACCTGCCGCTTGTAAACTAAATGCTTTGCTTCAAGTAAGATCTAGAGTTCCAACAGACACAAACACTTTTTATTCAGGATAACCTTGACAGAAGACCCCATTCATGTACCCTTGAAATTAAAACCAGCATCTAAATAATAAAACCTGGGTGTAAAGTGGCTGGTTATATTGATCTAAATTCATAATTACTTAAATTACTAATTCATAAAATTCTCCTATTACAAAAATTATCCTGAATTATGCTTGGCCTTTTATAAGGCTGGGCCTTCATCTTGACTGACTTCTTCTAAGTTGTTCTGTGGGAGTTTTGCTCCATGGAGCAAAAAAAGTCATGAGATATAAGAAATTCATGGAGACAAATTCTGGTCCCAACAAGAGATAATAAATGGATATAAATTGGGGCAAATAGCAAGAGATAAGTTTTTCAGTGCTTACCCTTCGCCCCTTTCTCCCCTCCAGCCATTCCTCCCACCCCTGCCAGAAGGTCTTCAGATTTGGGCTCTTTCCTGGTGCCACAACTGAAGGTACAGCTTGCACTTCTGCAAATGAATTCAAGGTAGATATGATATGAAATTTCTTACAGTCTGGAAGCTTAGGAGCATATTACAGCAGTGCAAATGCCTCTGAATGCCAGAAGAGAAACAGACTGAATGAAAGGGGCTCAGAAGTTGTGTTGGTTGAATTCTGGCAGCTGTTGGACCTGCCCACAAGGTGTGTGATGCCACCTCTTCCCCTCTGACAGCAGTGGCTGCAGAACACGTGAGGTGTTTAACATCCCTATGTCTGACAGTCTCTTGTTTCATGAAGCTTCAATTGCTGTAGCGGTGGAAAAAAAAAGAAACAAACAAAACCCCCAAAAAACCCACAGTGCTGTTTGTGGTCTAAGAGTTCTAACAGCCATCCAACATTTTGACCTTTTCTACTTTTCATTTCTGAAAAGCTAACAGCAAATACTTCTTCTCTCATCTAAATAATTCTTATCCAAGAATCTGTCTTCTTTTTTCCAAAGAAAATAAACTGTCATCTTTCTTTATAAACCTCTCGGGATTCTGACTGTTCTTTTCCTGGACTCTCTATTTTCCTTTAAGAATACATTTTAAACTGGATGTCATCTTTGCTCAGTGAGATCCCACCAGTATCGACTAGAGTAAAAGTATACCACTGACTGTACTGTTGAGACTTGCCTTTTTTGCAGCAACTTTAGCTGTTTGATTCATTGAATTTTTGTTCCACTATGACATGAAAATTATTTTCTGCCCTACAGCTCTTGATCAATTATCTTCTCCCCCTTCATCTGTGCTTCTTTCTCCTGAAGCATAGTTTTTGTCTCTCTCGACTTCCACCTTTTATTTCTGGACTATCTGTCTGAGCCATCAGTACCACGTTGATCATTATCTTTAGAACTACTACAAACCCCTTTCAGTTGTGTGCCTGCTTGCTCTCTAAATGTGGATCTCTTTCATTATTCAAGTACTGAATAATAGTAGACATGCAAATCACCCTCCCTTCCATGGGACACCTAAAGGTGAATCACGTTTGATTTCCTTTAGGATGAGATGTATGCAGTAACTTTGTCCAAAACTTTCTACCTGCTTATGAGAAAGTAATGGAGAATTGTAAAAAGTCTTGCCACAGTCAGAGTATAGCTACAGAGATCAGCTACACTGATCATGAAGAGCTTGAGATGGATGTTTTTACTTGGTCCCCTTCCATGGGAGGAAGGAGGAGGTATGAGACTTCATTTAGGCATAAAAGATACGGAAAAGGAAATACATTCCACAAATTCCACAAGACGACAAATGGGAGGGAGGCAGAGGTGGGCAATAATAACTTCAGCTTTTTCTTACAAACTGTTTTTTGTTGGTTTTTTGTTTGTTTTTTTAGAGAGTTAGGGAATGTGATACTTCAAGTAATGAAAAATTCATGGAAGAAAACCAGAATATTGAGGATAACTTATTTTTTATGCAAGCCTAGTACTATTTCAGTATGAAATATCTGCTGTTTTCTTCTAGATTTGTGAATACAGTTTGTGAATAATGAAAAGACGTAAAGACATGCTTGCAGCAGAGAGGTTGCCACAAAAAATACTTGCTTGTTCTGTTTGTAGGAATTGCTTTTTCAGGAATTTCTTTTAGACAATTCACTTGTTTTCTAGTTAGAGATATAAAAAGCAATTCCACGCTGCCTTACTAAGACCTCTTACCTGAACAGTTTCTTACTACTTTGGGGATATTAATAGTTGAAAAGACCTTGGGTCCATCTGGGAGTCCATCAGATGTGCACTGAAGGCTGTTTTGCTCTAGTTCCTCAGTAGTCAACAACAGAACAATATTCACTGCAGTGATGAATAGGGTGAGGGTAACCATCTGTAAAAAATCCTTAATATTTTTCTATAGGAATTTGTACAAAATCAGCTGTAATTTTTGAGATCCTAGCTGAAAGAAAAACATTGTGATTTTATGGATTCTATCTTTCTAACATGATTCTGGCTGAAATTAAAAAGTTCAAACTTATGTTTTACCAAATAGGACCATACTTAATTTCATTGAATTACAAAACAAGATTTATTTGATTGATTTGAAATACCTATTCACAACTGCACAAAATCCTTCAAATAAAAATGTAACTTTTTTTTTAACCTAACCTAGCTTTTTTAAAAAGGAAAAAAGAAAAGCTTAAATACTTTACGCTTCACCTCCATTTCTGGTTCAAGTTAAAGTTTAATGAAATTTCCCTCTTTCTTGAAATTGTATTCCTCCCTCAGTGAAACTAACAAGCAAGAGTACATTACTAGTTCATCTTGTTGATAATCATCTAATCATCAGTCATCAATGAGTAATTTTTTTTTCTTAAGCTGCTTAATTCTAAGTTTCACACTCAATATGTTGAATCTGATACTGAAGTAAGTCCAGGCAATTGAATGTTATTTTTATCATTTTTGTGTGGTTGATGATTTTAATAACTAAAATAATGCCACTAGAATTCTTGCATTTAATGTTTGTGGCTTAAAACTCTCCATTCTTTTAATGAATTAAGAGGACAACATGTTTTCTTGCACTTTGTCAAACATCTTCTCAGACCAACATCACTAAATTTTCAAGAATCTTAAATCATGAAAGTGCTGTCATCTGCTTTGTTTCAAAACCATTTTATGGGGTTTTAGCATAGAGGACAGTTTCCTGGAAAAATGAATATGCAGTTTTAGCTTGCTTTACCTTGGGAATGTTAGGGCCTAGTTTGAACTATATTACAGTTATTAGGGACAGTTTTCTATTATCTTTGACACAGATTTTATCTTGCTGCCCCACATTTCTTTTCTTCCCCTTGAGAGAAGGGCTATGAGTGTATACATATGGTGTTAATATTCCACTTCTGTGAATGATGTTCAGGATTTTACTACACCTCTAACATATTAAATAGTTCACTTGTTTAATAGTTCTTGTATTCATTGCTTATCTTATTTCATGAAATAAAACAAGAAATTTCCTTCCATTGGAAAATAAGTAGCTTTTTTATTGTGATTAATTGGTGGCAAAAAGTTTTGCTACTTATTATGCATTGTTAAATAATACAGCGTTGTTATGGGTATTAGCATAGTTTCTCCAACAGCAACATGCCCAAATAATTCCACTTGTATAGCTCTCTCTCATTCTTGAAATGGAGGAAATATGATTTAATTTCTGTTTACTTCAGCAATTATGCAAGGATCTGAAAGAGTTTGCTGAAAAAGGCATCTCCAAAAGCATTTACTATTCCTAGCAAATCACACTCTGTCCAGCATGTTTTGACACACCATTGGGTAGACAGCCAAATCAGTATATTGTATGAGGATGAAAATCTTCTAAAGCAATTGCTCAACAAATGATACGGCACAAGAAGACAGCTTGATCCTTAGCTGTATAGGAGGACAGTGTTCTTCACAGTAAAACTAATAAAAATAACAAATACCTAGAGACTACAGTAACAGGTATGTTACAAAATCAGAATTGGTCAAGCATATGTCATTGTTAAAAGTGATCAGGCAATTTCTACAGCAACAAGGAGGGTCCATGAAGCCACCCTGCTTGCCAGGCACAGAGCTAAATGACTCATTGCTTTGTTACGGACTTGCTAACTGGCCTTACAACCCTCTCTTCTATGATTCTATACTATCCTATCCTAAAATTATATTTGTCTGTGGTTTTCTCTTACAACTGCCATTGCCATTACAACTGCATTGACCACCAAGGAGGTGGTCATTCAAAAAAAGAAAAAAGTAATAACCTTAATGTAAAGTCCAAGCAGAGCTCCCAGGGCTTTTTGTTTATTTAGGCATGCATCCTGAACACAGACTTCTCCCTATTCTTGGACATAACTGGTTCACAAAACTATGGTTGTGTAATTCTACTGCCGTATGTCTTAAGGATCACTGCTGACAGGATCGTTAGTACACCATTTCCCACTGCTACCACATTATGAGCACTCAGGGTTTATAAATCACTTATTTACTTTGACATATCCACATATAAGTGATTCATTGGTAGGCTTGACTTGCTAACTGGCCTTACAACCCTCTCTTCTATGATTCTATACTATCCTATCCTAAAATTATATTTGTCTGTGGTTTTCTCTTACAACTGCCATTGCACCAAGGAGGTGGTCATTCAAAAAAAGAAAAAAGTAATAACCTTAATGTAAAGTCCAAGCAGAGCTCCCTCACCAGGGCTTTTTGTTTATTTAGGCATGCATCCTGAACACAGACTTCTCCCTATTCTTGGACATAACTGGTTCACAAAACTATGGTTGTGTAATTCTACTGCCGTATGTCTTAAGGATCACTGCTGACAGGATCGTTAGTACACCATTTCCCACTGCTACCACATTATGAGCACTCAGGGTTTATAAATCACTTATTTACTTTGACATATCCACATATAAGTGATTCATTGGTAGGCTTTGAGGATAATTTAATACTTTTTTTTTTTTTATATCTGAAAGTCACATGATTAACTTCTGAGGGATTCAAAAAACAATCATTCCCTACTCACAAGGAAAAAACCTTAAGGAAATACAAATATCTGTACGTATTTCCTGCATCATTTTCCCTATTGGTTCTGATAATTTGAGACAGGTTCTCTCCCATCTGTGAGCCCACAGAGTTTCCCTTCCCTTTCTGCTGCAAGGTCTCAGTCTCTTGTCTGGTTTTGCAGGTGTCTGTTATGAAAATTATGCCTCACTCTTTCATTCCCTCCCTAAGCACTTGAAACTAACACCTTTCCAAGTATCTCAAAACTTGAGAGCCTTGAAATAATAAGCCTTGAAATCCTGAAATGGCAGGTCTCCTTTTTGTCCTGTTTCCAAGGCAATACCATTATTTTCTAAAGTCAGAGTAGGCTGGACAGGTTTCTCTAATCCCAGCCATTCTGTTGTTCACATATATATTTCTGACAGATGTCAGAGCCTCAGTGACCTTTTGCTTTCCCTAATCTGAAAGAGATATGACAACAAATGGTTGAATTGATATGCATTAATAAATAATGTATTCAATAATCTAACAGTTTAACATCCTCATTCAGAACTGATAAACTGCACACAGGTGTTCTTTCTAACTGTCAACCCTTGCAATGTTAAATTTTTAGTAATTTTTTTCAAATAGTATTCTGTTATCAAAAGAAAAAAAAAGTGTAATTTGATTCTATTCCATGTTTAACTTGATTTTACAGTGAATTATGTTAGAAGAGACAAGCAACATTTCTAAGTCCCTGCAAAAGAAAATGAGAAAAGATATTAAAATCATGTCTACACCCTTTTAATGGGTAGATATAAATGTGCTAATCACTCTAGTTCCAAAATCATCAAAGTAAAGGCACATCAAGTAGCAGAAGTTCATAAGGCCTAGATAAAAATCCCTTTCAAATATTCTCTTAATCTGTGTATATAAATTTACATTCTTAAATAGGCTTAGATATGCATAAGGAAAATAAATTCAGCTCTCAGTTATTATAATGAAATATTATGGCACATCTATTAATAGAAAGTAATTTCAGTATCTGTTTGTCTAAAGTCAGTACCTGAATAAGTCAGCTTTAACATTACACTCTTAACAGTGTTAGCAGCGTACTTTAGTGGGTGTAGAGGGACACGTGTGTTTTTTCTTTTCCACCTTGGGGTACTTTTACAATAGGTAAATATTGGACTCCAAAAAGAGACAATAAAACATTCTTTACTTCAATATATTCATCCATAAAAGAATGCTTGGAAAAATCTTTCTTGGAATTTTATGCAATAGATTATATATGGTCACAATTATATCTGAATATTCAGGTTACAAATGAAAAATACATAAATCCCTCTACCAGAATCAACTTAACTTTTGAAATTAGTTTTGTACTGGGGCTTCACAATGGTGCTAGCTGACATGATTTGATCAGAATTCGTTCCAGGACTAGACCTGAAACGTCCTAGTAATCCTACAATGCATCTGCATTGCAGTAATATGAAGACTGTTTCCTTGCAACTAAGTATTACTTTAAAAATGAGGTCATATGCACCCAAGAAACATGTTATAGAAAACCTGAGAATTATAAATTCATCCATTTACCACAAGTGCCTTTGAAGAACTTTGATGTAATAAGGAACTAATAGCTTATTTGTGCTGTCACCAAGACTGTGACTTTAGTTCTGCTCTAAATATTCAACTCCTTTTCATGTCGCAGTCAGAGGCAAAATTGTATGTCATCTTCCTATCAGAACAGTATTTTTTTACTCTGACTAGAAAAGCTCCCAAACTGTTCATATCTACAGAATTATTAGCTCACCTATGTCAGCAGCATCTGTAACAACACAGCTGGTTTGGGCAACGAGTCATGAGGGCAACCTCCCCTTTGCTTTCAGATTTTGATGAAATTTCATGAGTAGTCTCCTGGGGAATTTTTTTCTTTTAATTCAGAAGTAGGGAATGCCAGAAGCAAATTAACTTCAGTCAGTCTCTGTTGATGATCTCAAAGCCTCGTGAAAGCCAGTACGAGTATGTTCAAAGAAAATAAAGAATCATGCTTTGTAGTTGAAAAGGACCTTTAAAGAAATCTTTATTATTTTTCATACTAATTTAAATACTGTGCGATTGTATTCCTTTAGACACTAATAAAAAGTAGGTTGTAGATCTTAACTGTTTGAATGTGGATATTGCCAACTAACTACTGTTCCTGCATTCCTTTTTATATGATACCATTTCCCTCCATTAATTATTCCATTATATATTGTCATGCTATATAAGCAATCCAGAGGATACTGTTAAGCAGTAATGTCCAAATGACAGACTGCCCAAACCTCTATGTCCCCTTTAGCCTCGAGCTTTATGTCTTGGGTTTATCCTTTTTTTTTTTTTTTTTTTTTTAAATACTGGTATAATATTACAGATTAAAAGAAAACCTAGAAGGGAAGTCCTGAAAAAAATTAACTACTTGTTTCATTAGTATTTACAATCTGCAATAGATTTCTCGCATTCAGGACTACCAACCTGGAATGAAGCTTTTTGGTCATCTGACCAGAACTCCTCATGGTGCAGATAACTATCATAAAATCCATCCCATACTCACTGGGTCTTATCCAATTTGGTTCTCATATGCATACTTATTTGGAAAGCTGTTCTAGAAATTCCTTGTGGTGGGGTACCTTCCGAAGAATAACACTGTATTATTTCTATCTAAACATTTTCATAGCAGTTGTCAACCTTGTATTTGCACACTGGTGTGGTCTGTTAGCTTAAACAGAAGTTTCCCACATAGCCAGTCTCTCATAAGGACTTCCGCATCTGGCACGTCCACCAAGTATTTTCAGAAAGTAACCCCAGCTGCTTTCTGCCTTCTGCTTATTAGGCTGATAAATAGGATCCTTTTACCCTTTTCTAAAGTAGATTTTCCATTGTCCTAATCATCCTCATAGTTTTTCTGTGTAACTGAATTGGAATAACTTGGAATGGCACTCAGTGCCCAAAAGCAACTCTGAGCAGTGCCATCTATATGACTATTCATGTTTTCCTGCTATATTAGAAATAATCCCTCTGAAGAAAAACTATATTTTTTTCAAGCCTACACATTTCATTATTTACAGGGAAACCATGTTCCTTTTTTCCTTTTAAGTGGTCAAAGTGTACACAAACCAAAATCAACTGCAATGAGATCACTGAGTTGACCAGGTTAAACATATTTTTAAAATTCTCTAAAGCCACACAGTTAAAGGTTAGGAAAAAATATTTTTTTCATTTACCCAAACCAAAATTATTCTGCATTTAAAAGAACTTCATTATATTGTTTTTGGACAGAATGACATTCATTTCAGCCAAATTCAACATGATTTCAGTAGCTGTAGTTTATAGCATGCCTGACATTAGTCATGGGTTTCTTTTGTGTTTCTGCAAACAAATTGGTCAAAGTAACTTGTTTATGTGTTCTGAAATGCTGAAACTGTTGGCAGAAAAGACAGTAGAGCTCTGAAGGTGATAGGAATGGCTCTCTGCTGTGACTTTTTCCTACAAAGCTTTGGTATAAAATAAATTGGGTCGGGTATTGAAAAATAAAAATAAAAAAAATCTAATAAGATTATATGATACTGTTTTCTGCCAGAAAAGCCTTTCTTAAAAGCAACATAAAACTTACAAGTTTCATATAGCAGAGGAAATGGTAACTACTAGTTCATTCAGTGTTAAATTTGCAGTTGATTTTCTTTTAAAACCCTACACTAAAGTTGTTTTAGGTACTTTTAGATATTCTCCATTTATTTTATTACCTTCATCCTAAAATCATGTTAAGTTTTAACATATAGCTTTTATTTGCCTGTAAATTGACTGGTCACCTTAGATAACTCTGGGGATACAAAATTAATTTGGGTTGTGTACCAGATGTAACACTGTAACGAAAGTCATTTTTTCTAAAACAAAATTGTCTAAAAATTGTTACTTCCTTAAATAGGCATTTATGTTTTGAAAAATAATTACTGGCCAAGTGGATGACCATGGGTAAATTATCAGTGTTTTCTGTAGGTCTGTGGTATCTGGCATTTGTAACACAGAAATTATTGTCACTTAGCAAAGTGTTGTGATCTTCAACACCTCACTTAAGATCTTACCGGGCACCCAAACCATGGTGGTAAAAAAACAAGGTGGCATCATTTTTTTCTTGAGGCAGGGCTAGGTGATTATTTTGGGCAGAAAATGTGGAGTGGAGGTTGTAAGAAGAAAGTAGAGTTTAACAGTAAGTAGAGAAGTATTCAAACTGTGAATTGCTATGAATAAAGATATAAAGTCAAGGATCTAGGGAGATACAGGACTAATAAGTAAAAGGACTAAGCAGGCAGCAAGACGTAAATATGATAGATCTATGGAGCAGACAGTCATTTAGGGAATTTAGACAAAACATGAAACTGCAATGAGGGAGGATTTTAGCAGAAGGTTTCAAAGATAGGATTGATCTAGCACCAACAAAAATGATATAACAGTGTCATTTTGTAAGAAAAGCTGTTGAGGAGGAAGGGATCAATAGAAAATTTTTCAATGTAAGTCATAAGCACAGCAAACAGGTGAAGAGTTAATAGGAGAGTTTTTTTACTTCATAGGAAGGATATGGTGATTTACCTTAGTAAGAACAGGTGGAGTGACAAATACAAAGGCATTACTGAAGAAGACAACGGAGGTTGATTCTGCATGAAAAGTAATAGGCGTTCTGGGGAGATGGAAACACACTTAAAACATTAATTTGAAGAGGCAGGTAGTGTTGGGGGAAAAAATGTCAAGGTAGAACTAACTATGGGGCCAAAATGGAAGCAGCAAAGTTGGACCCTGTGCACAGGAGGAGACAACCCTGGTGGGTGTGAGGAGAGCGTGAGGAGAATGCACACCTCGAACCAAGTCTAGGGGTACAAATCCCAGAGGAGGGACAAACAGCAGGTCCTGCAGCTTTCTGGGACACACAGTCCAGAGCCCCAGAGCCTGCCTTTTGTGCAGACCTGGGTGAAAACATTGCTAGCTTTGTTTTTTGTATGATTACAGAACATAGTACATGTAGTAGTTAGAACATAGAACGTGTAGTAGTTACTACAAGTACTTGAAAGGACACTGTAGGGAGGTTGGTGCTGGTCTCTTCTCGCAGATAATTAGTGACGGAACGAGAGGGAATGGCTTCAAGCTCCAACAGGGTAGGTTTAGACTGAACATTAGGAAAGAATTTTTCACAGGAAGAGTGGTCAGACACTGGAATAGGCTGCCCAGGGAAGTGGTTGAGTCACCGTTCCTGGATGTGTTTAAGAGTCGTTTAGATGCGGTACTGAGGGATATGGTGTAGGGGAGAACTTTGTAGAGTAGGGTTGATAGGTGGACTCAATGATCCCAAGGGTCTTTTCCAACCTAAATGATCCTATGATTAACAAGTCCCTCGCAGAGGCTAAAATGGAAGTAGGGAAAAATAAGAAAAAAGAAAGAAATAAAAAGAAATAAAAAGAAAGGCAGGGGCATGAAAGCAAGAGGGTAGGGGAAAGAGGACAGTAGAGGAGAATATGTAGGCACTGGTAAAAATCTGGTGGAAGGTTACAGGAAGGAGAGAAATGGATTAAAAAGTAAGGGTGTAGAATAAGGAAAAGAGAAGCAGTAGAAAAAACAAGAAGTTTCAATGGTAAAGTGTACTATTTCTATAAATGCTCTGAGAACTATAGGAGAGGTAAGAAAAACATTCTGTGCTCTGGAATATGAGAGAGATGAATAAAGGGAAAATTAGTCACTCATGAAAAAAAAGTTTTATTCAAAACATAGAATTATAATAAATGGTTTAATTAAACATTGCTCACTTGATATCTTGTGCATTGCAAGACATGCACTACTCTTCCTTATCTATAAACAATTTTGTTAACCAATTATTAGCTTCTGATTCTAAGAAGTAATATTAAATGGGAATAGGAAACAAGTCTTATCTACCATGACAGTGCCAATACTCAGCTTAGCTGCTGACATTATAAATTGGAAGCTGACCAAATGGCAGCTATGCCTGGTCTTTCTGCTTTTCTGTCCCTTCTCCCCATCCTTTTTAATGTTAGCAATTGCACAGCAAATAGACGCAGCAGAAGGCTTTGTTTACAGAGCCCACACTTTCATACCATCTCATTAGTTTCCATTCCTTCTGAGAACGTTCACTAGGTGCTGCAGAAGGTCAATACCTTCTACGAATAATTCAATATTATTCTGGGCCCTCTGTTAATTGTTCTGTACCTGTAGACATCCAACAAACAGCAAGACCATACATTAGAGAGTGATTTTTATTTTACCTTGGGAACTACGGTGAATTTTGGAATGAATACTGATTTTTACGTTCAACTTATAAAATTCTGTCCTTGGGGGGAACAAAAAGCATGGATTCTGAATCCATTTATTCCTACTGCACTGGTGCTACCCCATATTTCAAATCATTGTGCTAAAATGCAGCTGCCAAGGTACAGGTTTTTTTAATGTTAAGCTTTCCCGTCTTTTCAATAGTGTCAAGAGAAAAGGAAGAGAAAATTAAATAGTTATCTTCAAAGCCCACCTTGCATAAAGCCAATATGTGACCTGAAACCTACTTTGTGAGAGTTAATGAATAAAAATAACATCAGTTGCTTAGTATCTATTTCTTATATTAAAATTTATTGAATTATATAAGGAAATATATGCAAATTAATGTAATACTAGCATTTGGTATGTAGACAAATGGTGCAATATGTCTGTATTTATAGCATTGTTTTGTGACCTGAAATCATGGTATTATGCAGGACCCCATATTTTGGAGTATATGCCTAACTAGAAGCATGTGAACAGTTCTATAATATTTGAAGAATTCAAGACCTAAGGAACCAAATAAACATTAGACTATACGTTATGTAAAAATATTTTCAGATAAATGTTTATTGCAACTCTCCATCTTTGTTAGTAGAGGCACAGTGTTAAGCTCAGGCAGACTAGATTCAGAGGCTGAAAGAAAGTAAATACCAGCAGAGAAAAATGTTATATCTTTTATGTCCCAACTGTAATATAACAATCAGTGAGTTTATAATCTAATTCTTCAAAATATTATTATACCTTTTCTCTGGAGAAGTTCAATCAGATGCATCTTTCATTCCAAGGATGCCTTTAACATGCCTGAATACTTTTGGCTAAGGTCCTTGGTATTCTGTTCACTCTTGCACCAAAATAAAGCATAAATGATAACTATCTGTACGCGTCAGAATTCTTCATTACCTACAGTCACTATCTCCATTCTGTTAAAAAAATGAAATAGATGAGAATGCTAAATGACATTTACATTATCAGCACACCTGAGAGACAGTAACATGAATCTCACAGTAATATTTCTTGGTTCACTTCACAGACTCATTTAGACATCTCATTATAATCAATTACCACAACTGCAGCTCTTTGTCATTTTAGTGCATAAGCAACCCCTTTGTTGGTTGTATGGTGAAAGATTTTTGCCTTAGTCTCAGGATCATGAACCGTGTGGTACCAGCTTTAGAGCACTGCAGATGCCTCTGTGGCATGTGAGAGATTGGTGAAAAATTGTTTTGTTTTGGTTTGGTTTTCCTCTGGATGTAAGAACAAAGGAGAAGGGGAAATAAGGTTTGAAAATTTTAAGTTTTTCTAAGGTTTAATGTAGATAGAAAAAGGTCCTTGCCTGAAAGATACTTTCTACACGGCTGGTGTAGTAGAGAGAGAGATTACTGAAAACAGAGATGACTCCTGTTCAGGTAAAGACTGGCAAGATGCTGCTGCATTTGTGTAGGTGACAAGGAAAACAGAAAACAAGTCTGTTATCAACAGAGAAAATGCTATGGAAAGAGAAAGATGGAACAAGCTGCAAAAATAACAAAAGATATCTGTGTAAAACTAATCCTATTAAGTATGTTTTTACTAATTGAGAAAGGGATTTCATTGTTTTAAGGGAAGTTTGCACTAATTAAGTGACATACTGAAAATGATGGTGTTTCCCCAGAAAGGAAAAAAGAGAAGACTTGCGAGCAATGTTAAATGAGGCTCATGAGTGCAAGAAGCTTCTAGCAGGTAGCTAGAAATTCAGGGGAAATGGGAAGGACAGGTTTTTTATCTTGTCTGGTTTCAGTCCCTTGACTTAGAAAAAGTTCAGAGACATTAAACAGAATTTCTTGGATGAGTGAGTGGAAGGAGCTTTACTGTTCCTGGCCAAACTTCATGTTAATTATAAGAAAAACTTTGGGGACTGAAAATCTATTAATGCTTTAATGGAAAGAAAAAAAATACCCATTCAAGAAGAGTTTTGCAAGTCTGACTGCTCAAATTATTGAACTATTGATTTTTGTTCTCTTTGCTTCTAATGATATAGTAACACATTCTATAGCACCATGGGATCTGTATATTTTTCATATGCTGCTTTGGTGAAGTGATTTAAGGGAATATCTGAAATTAAAATTCCTGTGTAAATCAATGACCTTCATCTCCTTTGCCTTTATGTAAGTGAAATTATTACATAAACAGAATATACTTTGAAATCTGGCAAAAACAAGCATAGGGCCAACTTCTGGATGGGTAATTCACAAGTTCAAACCAGAATTATTCTTGTGCATCTGTTATGATAACAGGCTTTGATCATATAGTGTCTATACGCAAACGCACCCATGCCTGAGTTGGGGTATAGGAAATCAATCTTTCCTTCTTTCCTTTTGAAGCCATGTTTAGGCACTGGATTATTAGCTCTTTCTCACTACCAATGTTTCATACACTACTAAGCTATGTTGATTGCAAACAAAATGAAAAGTCTAATAAGAACATGCATGCTGTTGCTGTACAAATAGCTGATTTGGGATAATTGTGACCATGCTTTCAATAGGTCAAGATGCTATCTTCTGGAAAAGATAGTCGTCATTGCTAGTCACCAGTAAAGCATGGGGAGGAAACAGCAGCACCTCAGCTACATAAAATAACAAATGTGTTTTTGATAGTTATCACTGGGCTTATCACAAACATCTGTCTGTGCCATTGTGCAGTTGTGCATGAAAGAATACTCCTTTGGAATATGTATGCTACTTTTATTCTAATCACAAGTAAACTACATTGCATTGTTAGGCTGCTTTGTATATCCAAGAGCATTTATATTCTATACCATATAATTTTGTGTAGCAAAATGTAAATCTTTGAGTTTCTTTGAACAGGATTCTGAAACAGAGCCTAAATTTCTATTTGCTTAAGCAGATGGTACAAAGACAGTTAGTGCAGCCGTCAATCGTAAGAACAAGGCTTTGAGGTTGATATTTTTGTTCATTGACTCCAGTGGCTGTTCTGCAAAATGCATGTTACCTCCTGTTCTCCCTCTGTGCAGATCATGGATGACCTTAGGGAGATTGACTTTCTTAACTCCATCTGAAAGAGCTGCTACTTGCCGTCATGAGAGCAATAAACACAATTTTATTAAGGATGCTTGTCAGTACTCCCCATTCAGCTTATTGTAGCTGAGTAATATTATAGAAACAAATACTTCTTGAGGATGTACTTACATTGCTACCTAAGATGTTAGGTGACGACAGTGGCTATCTACTGGAGGCAAAATCAAACATTTCTCAAAGCAACAATCATTATTCAGCCATCAGTCAAAGGAAATAATTTAGCAAAGTTAATAAAAAATTAACATAATTACTTTGGATTTAACAATATTCAGACAAAGACAAACAGTGCAATTATCAGATGCTTGGTATTCCTGGTTCATAATCTTTCATTTTAATTCATCTCTATTACAATAAGTTACTCTATTTAAAGTGCAATCTGATGTCAGATATTGTACATTAAACAGTTATTAAATATCTAAAACTGGGAGATAGCCATTAAATCATACAAAGAGACAGTGTCAATGACTTAAAGCGGCAATTGTCAAAATAATACAACAAAAACCTTATTGCGAGTAATGCTTGGACCAGATTGAAGGAAATACTGATCAGAAAATGGTTCCCTTCTGTCCTTTCCCTGACTAAGACTTACCAACATGAGTATTCACCTCCAGTGGCTTTGCTTTACATGTTGATGTACAAAAAAATTGTGCAGAAAGTGATTTTAAAAGGCCTTGTGTTTTAATGCCCTAACTTTGCATTCAAGTCCTACACGGACTTGGGATTTTGCATCCTCTTTTTCATACTTCCTCTGTGGTCTGAGATCATTTCATTACTTGCATGTCAAGGCAAGGACGTGTTGCTGCTATTTAACATACACTTCTAACGAAACACAAGAATACTGTCTTTAATTCAAATCACGGTAATACTAAAAATATGTAAGAAACTCCTAGTGTAGGTGTCTTCTATCTAGACATTCACCTCACTGCCCACAATAAAGAAATGCTAAGTTAGCTTAAGGACATGTACTATTACTCAAAACTATAATGAAAAGACAGAAGTTTTAATACCCATTCTGGTTTCCTAAAAATTTCACTACTTGTGGTAATGGAAAAGGAATAGGAATATCTGTGAAATTCAATGGAAGTTTAAAAAAAAAATAAAATGAAAGTTTTACATTCAGTCAGAAGATAAATTACATTAAAAGGGTATTTTCCTCAGAATATTTCTTAATCAATGTGAGGTAGATATTTATATCTGTTATCTTATGAAAATTAATTTGCTAAGATTTTTAAAGTGACTGGTATTTAGCATGAGATGCTGGGTTTTTTTTACTGTTACCAGAATTTATTTGAAGTTCAGTGCAGTTTTTCATAAATCATGTTGTCAGTGTTTTTATTGCAATAAAGTGCTCAGAGACATAGTATTCTGTTTTTATGAAACACCTAAATATGCTGTCATTTCCTATTAGAAACACTGCACAAGTTAATGAAGAATTTTTTAAAGCAGACAAACACTAAAATCATGAAACAACCTTGAAGTGCCTTTTTTTTTTCCTCCCTTACTTTCTTTAGGGTGAACAGAGAAATCATGCAGTCCAGTTGAAGCTGCTATCACTATATCCAGCAGCTGGATCACAAGTAAGGACTTGAATCACAGCGCTCAAGACCAAATCACAGTAAGTTGATTTTTGATCAATAAGAAAATCTATAGAATATATGGAGGCAAGAAAAGAGTATATTAAGAGTTTGTAGAAAAGACACATATAAGTAACAATAAAAGGAAAAAAATACCAGCACCATCTCTTTCTTGAGATGGCAATAGAATTAGAGAAATAAACTAAGATTGAGGAGCATAGAGCGCTATTTTCAAATAGTCTTACACATAGTGACAACATACTTACCATGTTTCTGTTGAAATAATAAAATAAAAAGCAATGTTACCTGAGTTCATAAAACTGATCTCCAAACTTTATGTACCAAAGAGTCTTTTATTGCTTCATAGAATCATCCAGGCCAGAAGGGACCTCCAAAGGTGATCTAGTCTGGCCTCCCCGCAGTCAGCAGGGACACCCCCAACTAGACCAGGTTGCCCAGGGCCTCATCGAGCCTCACCTTGAATATCTCCAGGGAAGGGGCCTCAACCACCTCCCTGGGCAACCTGTTCCAGTGCTCCACCACCCTCACAGTAAAGAACTTTCTCCTAATCTCCAATCTAAATCTGCTCCCCTCCAGTTTAAAGCCATTTAGTCTTCATTAGGATAATGATTATTATGATATTTTAAAAGAAAATTAGACTAAAGGGAAGTGTATTAATATTGAAAGGTTATAATTCTAGAAAGACAGCAAAACAAAATCAAGCTTTATTTCACATTTCTTCCAGAACCAGACTATACTTAGCTATTAAAGTCTTAGTCCATTAAGTCTGGAAAAGTGATGAATGAAACACTGATTGCCCATCTCTATCAGTCCAGTATACCTGAAGAGAGACGAGAGTGATTTTTCTTGTTAGCTTTTCTTCCATATTAGAATGAATTAGCTGAGGAAAGTATCTGCCCAGGAGGGTTCTGAGTTTTTTAAGGAATTGTCCAAAACAAATCTATTTTACTGTTCTGCAGTTTTGCATTATTGCCCATCTATGTGATAGCTAGAATTTCATGCTGCCAAATCTGATTGCAGGATCAAAGTCATAATTGTTTAACTTTCCTCACAGGAAAAGCATTGCACAAAATGTAATCTTCTTCATTCATCTACCCCTTGTACTTAAACTGTGTGTTCTACCAAAAAAAAAAAAAAAAAAAAAAAAAAAAAAAACAAAAAAAAAAAATTCCCAAAAAAAAAACCCCACAAAAAAACCACCTCATCCCCCTCCCAAAGAACCCCCAAACCAAAAAAAAAAAAAAAAAAGAAACAAGGAAGAAAGCTAAAAATCGAATCTCCAGAGAACTCATTGCAGCTCTTTAAGGTAAAAATTTTCCTCAGCTAAGGCATTTTTTTACTTGCAGACCCCAACATTGTTTCAAGCAAACCCTAATACTACTGCTGTGGCAGATTCTCATGAGAAACAATTGACACCTCTTACAAGGTGGGACCCCACCAGGAACTGAACAGCAAATCAGCATAAAACACCTGCACCCGACCAGAGTGCCCTGGCAGAGACACTATGGTTATTGTGAGAAAAGTATTGTGCAGTGATATGTGTTGCACTGAAGAGGACACCCAAAGGGGGACGTTTGCCTGGGAGACTGCTGCTTCTCCTCCCATGTAGCCACTGGGTTTTCCCTTTCTCTTGTCTATTTCCTTGTGGGGTTACTTTTATCCCAAAAAAGAGATCTTCACCATTAGAGCTGGTGTGTGCAATCAGCCATGAACCCTCCAGCAAGTCTTTTTGCACATAAGCCTGTGTAAGAAATAAATAAGAACATAATGAGATCACTCTTTACAAATCCGTCTTGACACCCCCTAGGAGTGGTGTAACTACAACAGCAAAAAGCATTCACTGGCAAGTCGTATCTCGATGTTGAACTAAATGTTTATATTCAGATGTACTCTGAGACTAGCATTTTTCCTCCATGATCTCTGCTATTTTAACCATCATTTTTGACTTGTAATGTAGCTAACATGACCAATAGCTAGAAATTAAATTAGAAAAGTACCTAGGCAACATGAAAATATGATTGCATACAATCCCATATATCATGTAAAGCTGCAGATTTCAGGGTAACCAAGCATGTTTTTCTCTTACTTTTCACTGCTACTTTCTCTCTGTGTCTAAGTAAGAATCAAAGTAATATTTGAAATACAAACAATTTTGAGGGACAACATTAAATAAAAATTATGTGTTGCTTTTATAGAAGTGTAGAGACTTAAGTGAACTGTATTAACTTGAATATTATTTATTATGCTTTTTGTAAAATGTCCTTGGTTGCCGACTGTCTCACTGAGGGGATGAAAGCACACAAGTGTAAGGAGAAAAAGATTCACTTGGAAGCAGGTGAAGTTATATACCCCCAGCAACCATTTATTCTTAAAAAGGAAATATAAACCAAAGCATTGTTACAACATTCTTTTATTACTTGCTGTTAAAATAATTGTGTACACTCAAATATTTTAAAACTCAAACTTGAATAAGTTATACTACTGAATGCATATTTAGAAAAGAACTGTAAAGATAACTCAGTTGATTTTTTTCAAGCAATATGCTTGATTTAAAGGTAGTTCTGGGCAAGATCTTGTATAGCTTCCAAGATAAGGAGACTGAAATGTATCATACTTGCTAAGCAGGAATTCTTTCTTCAGGAAAATACATCTGGCGTGTAGGAAAGGAGGCCATAGGCAGAGAGAAGAAAAAAAAAATGAAAAGAAGAAGAAGAAACATCATAGGAATGCCGAGATGGTTGTTTTCATCAAACAGATTAACTTGAGCCAGATGGAAAGCAGTCTGGCAGACTTAAAGCGCGATGTTAGCAACAGTATTTGGTGAGTACAAGTAAAAATGTAAACATAGTTAAATTTTACTTTACACTCTTCAGCAGTCTCCAACATTTTATAATGGGTGTCTAGGGCTTCTGGGAGTGCATATATAGAAGCTAAGTACCCTATCACAACCCCTCAGTTGAGTTTCCCAGAAGAAACCAAGAAACTTTGAATAATTCTCATAAATTCCACTGGATACACAGGAACATGAGGTTCCTTTTACAGACATCTGGACTGGGTGCCTGAAGCTGGAATATGTGAATTACCTTTCTCGGTTTCATTAATCTGGTGGGGATTTTTTTGAGTGAGAAGAAGCTATTGGAGGTAGAAAGTCTGCTACCTGCATGTTCTGGCTCAGCTGTGTATGTTGCCAAATCAAATTCTCTGGAAGAAACACCTAAATTGATCCAATACCTTTACTTTGGAAAAATCCAGATTTAGAGCCTGGTCACGATTATATCACTTAATTTCACCTCTAGTCTCTGCAGTAGTGTTAGGAGGCCTTCTAGGTGTTGTTCTCTGAATCATTATGGGGCAACTGAATTTTCACTGATGGGCCTAGTGAAAGAAATATGGTAGAGTCATATATGAGCTTCATAGGCATTGTGTGTGAAGAGTTTTTTATATTATTGGTATGCTGAGTCAGACTCTTAGAGCTCTGTTGAAGTGTCTCATGAGAGCAGCCAAGATTTTTATGACTGTTGCTTAGAGAACTTACCAACAGGGTAGACAGTAAGGATGCCAAAATGGAATGTATGAAAGAAAGCTGAATATAGTGATTAACTCCATGAATAAACTGCCATTTCTCTAGCAGAACAAGCCTAATGGCGACGCTATCATCTCACAAATCAGGAACACTTATCATCTGTGGCTCACAACACACTCAGTTAGGAAGATGCACAAGGTTTAGCAGTCTCAGAACTATGGCCAGGTGTGTTCCACTGCCTGCTGTGCAATTGCATTTAGACTCCTACAGTGAGGGGGAAGACCTGGATCTGTTTACGATGTCATACATTAACTTGCCAGATGCCCCCTCTAATGGGACCAACAAATGTAGTGATTGCAAGTGGAGCTTCGTACACATGCCGTGCAAAGCTCACTGCACTCATGAAAACCACTGAACAGCTAATGACAGTAGAAGTCTGAGGAAACCTAGTGTATGAGTACTGGCAAATGTATTTTGTATGCCTATGCTCCATCTTCCACAGTGTCCATGTTCTCATTGTAAGCGAGCCTAGGAAGCCGGTGTCCAGTATAGTAAGGCAGATTTAATGTCTTGGGGTGGCAATGGAAATGGGAGGTGCAGCACATGGTCGCCATCCATGCCTGGCAGGGAGAAGTGCCATTTTGCCAATTTTGAAATATGGCTAACCACATTGTACTAATATGCTTCAGAGCTTTAAAGTGCCTGCTGATTATATTTTTTTATGCCCCTTCAGAGAGGGAACTTCTCATCTGTATGGGGCATATTGTACCCAGTTGATTTTATAGACCATGTTGAAGAGGGGTTTATGTCTTTGCTGAATAAAATTCCAATTTAAATGTACCTTTCTGCTTGTTAGTCTAGAAACATGGAGTCACATTTAATTGGCTTGCATTGATTGTTTGAAACTGCTTATTAGTTTAATAGAGTGTTTTGACAACACTGTAGCTTTCTCTTTCCTTTCAAATAAATGGGAAGAGAGGTTACTACTAACACAGAGTTCTATTCAACTTTTTCATTTCCCAAAATATTGATGCACGTTTATAAAGCACATTTATAACCTCCAAAATCAAAATCTGCTTTTTTTTTTTTTTTTTTTAAACTACACACACTTCTGGAACTGGGGAGCCCAGAACTGGTCCCAGTGCTCCAGCTGGGGCCTCCCCAGGGCAGAGCAGAGGGGCAGGATGACCTCCCTCCACTTTTATGAAAAACTGTAAGAAAAGAGGGGATATAAAAAAAAATAATCCAACAAGTTTGGTGGGGTGGGAAGGAAGATTTCTGCTCATTTCTTTTATGCCTCCCATCACAGCTGTGTAATAAGGTGCCTGATATCACTGATTATTTTTTTTTTTAATTACTACTTAGCTAAAAAAACCCAAACAAACAAATGAGAGATTTCCAAAATCCCTCAGGATTTTTTTTTTTTTTTTTTTTTAAACTACACACAGAAGTGGAACTGAAAAAACATGAAAATATAGAGCTTGAAAGAAAAGCATTACTTGTTTCTTCTTTTTGTAATGCCTGGTCTGTCTGTGTCCCAATGATTTTGAACAGAAATAACAGTAGTGTGCCAAGAGAATGAGAGAATGGGAGTCTGCAATATCCCTTACACTCCATTAATCAGTTATAAAGGGTCATGTGGAACATCGAAGACAAATATATTAGTTCCTCTATCTGTATAAAGGTTTTTCAAACCTGCTAACCATTATTAGTGTGATGTTCAAGTAAAAATTGCCTTGCTGACTTACTAAGCAACTAAATACTCTGTGAATAGCATCTACCAAAGTTGGGAAAGGAGTTGGGAACACGTATAAAACTGATGAAATAAGTACCACTTGGCTTCTTGGACTTCTGTCAGTCTCAAGTACCTCTGCAAAAGAGGAAAGACAAAACGTTGCCACTAGCTCATTTTTAGAAAAGCTGCAATATTCAGGAGCTTTGCTGAAAAAAACCAGGGTGAGTTGACTGTTTCCAAGGGAAGGAGCCAATCCTTTGAAGTCACAAGCTTTACCTCTACAAGAGCTCAGTAGCCTCTTCATTATGGTGTTGTAGCACAACCTTTATACTTCAGTCTTTGAGGTATATGCAAGGGAAAAGAAACTTCTTACTACCTCAGTGGTCTAGTCAATAGGGATTGACAGAGTTCTTATCATGGTAATACCCGCTTCAAAGCAAACTTTCAATAACTCTATTGACATGATTATGGATGTTTGCTCTATTTTTACACCAGCTTTGCCTGCTGGCTCAAAATAAATTACACATTCACACCTGAAGATGCCCTTGTCTTTTCTTCATCTCTTGTTCACACTTTTAATTGACAGTTCTTCTGAACTATTGAGTAACAATAGCCACTAAGCTGTTATGCGGTCTGTACTAAACCGTAACTTGCTGTATTGTGAAGCTGCAGTTTAATATACTGGGTTGGACTTTGCTGAAAAGGACTTTAAAAGTCCACACTAAAAAAATACGGAGTTCTTTCAGGTAGCATTATTATGTTTTCATTCTTTGAAATAAAGGAGCAGAGTTTTTCCAATTTCTCAGTGGCATCTACATAGCATCTGTGGATGAAAGTGATTCTATATTATAGTACCTGCCATGCCACGACAATATATTTGTACTTGACAAATGACATTCAGGCTTTTATAAAGCCGTTATAATCCACATAATATGCCGGTGTCTTAGCTGCAAAGTACTCCAGCTCTGATCAGGTAATAAATAATAAATCTGTATTTTCTAATCTGAGATGTTATCTAGATCATGGCATCATGGTCCCAAATGAAAAATTGTAATTCTACTGTTGTTGGCCATGTGGTTAAATGAAATGAGTTTCACAGGTTTTAAGTCTATAAGCAATAGCTGTAGGGAAGAGGGACTATAGCGCATATAATTCTACAGAAATTTCACCCAAATGAGCCCAAATTATATGTGTGTTGACTAAAGCATGGTTTATATAGTGCTCTCTGTGATCATTTATTCCACTGATTAATTATCCTCACTATTAGAAAGCCATGCATTATTTCTGGTTTGTGCTTGTCTGGGCTTTCAGCTCTTAACTGCTGCTTTATATTATATCTTTCTTTGTTATATTAAATAGCCCATTAGTACCCAGCAGAAGTAACTCTGCAGGAAAGTGTTTATAATCAAGTTACCTTTTGATCTCTGTTTTGATAAACTACAGAGAATGACTCACTAAAGCTCTTCTATTATTTTTCACTATATTCTCAGCATATTTTCCTAGTTTTTAACTCCGTCTTCCACAATTTTTAATTTATACAAACTGTTAGGAAAGCAGGTCAAGTATTCATTCACTTGTCTGTTTTCAAAGATAACTGTTAACCTCTCTAATGAGCTTAGCCAGACATTCAAGGCATTTTATAGTGAAGATCATTGGGCCAGAGCTGTAGGAAGATATTTGAATTATTTATATATACCCCAAAATGTTCTTTACCTTCTTGCCCCATTTTGTTGCTCTTTTGTTGGCCACCTGATCACCTTGAACTTTTGAGTCAAAACATTCAGCTAAAGAGCCTTAAACACTTTAAAACGCAATTACACTAAATAACCTTCACAATACATTTATCAGCAAGCACAGACTCAACCCCGTCCTTTCTTTTGAAATTACGTGTCCAACAATTGCTTGTTGTTCTTGATGTCCCTTGCTAGTTGCACCTCACTTTGTCCTTTCTGTTATCTGATTTTGGCCTGCGTGCCTGATCTCTACCTTTGTACTCATCCTCAGCAAGATGATTTCATTTCTTTTTCCAGTACCGTCCTGCCGTGGTTTAACCCCAGCCAGCAAATAAGCACCACGCAGCCACTCGCTCGCATGGGATGGGGGAGAGAATCCAAAGAGTAAAAGTGAGAAAACTCACAGGATGAGATAAAGACAGTTTAATAGGTAAAGCAAAGCAAAACAAGGAATTCATTCACCACTTCCCATCGGCAGGCAGGTTTTCATCCATCTCCAGGACAGCCAGGCTCCATCATGTGTAACGGTTACTTGGGAAAACAAATCCCGTCACTCCAAACATCCCTCCCTTCCTCCTTCTTCACCCGGCTGTATATGCAGACCATGATGTCATATGGTATGGAATATCCTTTCGGTCAGCTGTCCCAGCAGTGTCCCCTCCCAAACTCCATGTGCAGCCCCAGCCTACTCACTGGTGGGGCCGTGTGAGATGTAGACAAGGCCTTGACTCTGTGTGGGCGCTGCTCAGCAATAACAGAAACATCCTTGTATTATCAACACTGTTTTCAGCACAAACTGAAAACATAGCTCGTAGCTACTGTGAAGAAAATTAACTCTATCCCAGCCAAAAACAGCACAGTTACATTTAGAATTTTATTCTAAGTACTGTAGGTCTAAAGAGGTGACAGATTTCTTCAGCTTATTTTTTTTAAGATCAGCATCCCAGAAAAGTTCACCTATGAAACCTCTGGTTTATGAAGTCTGCTTTTTGAAGCCTGCTATTTTTATTTTGTACTGCACCAGCTTTTCAAGCCAAAGCTTCCCTGCAGCTGTATTTTCTCCAAACATGTCAAAAGTTTCAGGCCATTTTTGTTACATTACATGTGGATGCTGTAAAGAAGCAGTAACAATCAAGTACATGTAATAAGCATACAGAGAACAATGACTTCCTAAGGGTCGCAACTTCTTTGTCAAAGTATTTTTTGATATTTATGTTTCACCTCCTGAGGAAACAAATAGAAGAGGAAAACTTGCCCAGAGGAAAAACTGCATGTCATCGCAGCAGAGTTGTAACATTTAAAAAACGTGTGCAACAGTACACATGGCTAAAATCTCTTGAACTGAACTAGATGGGACTCTTATGCTAAAAAGAAATGCAAAATTCATTTAAAGCAAAACAAAAATTTATTTTAATTTTGAAGAGTAACCTGTCCCACCTAATAATCCACCCTTGTAGAAAACCTCTTGTATCTTAAGATCTTTTAGTAAAAATTACTCAGACTTTTATATCGCTTGATGACGAGATGTCCTAGAACAGATTTGACCTGTAGCACTTGGCAATGAAAGATGCCACAGAAACAGAAAGAGCAGATACCTCATTTAATATCTTGAACCTTTCATTCATATGAGCAGCTTTTTAAAATTTGAGAATAACTTCTAAAAATCTACTGAATTTCTCTTTTCTGATTACTGCCTTATCCACACACACATTCCCCCAGCTAATTTCCTAGAATTTGCAACAGCTGCCAAGACGAACTTTCAAAAATGTATTCATTTGACAATCCAGTCCCTCAGTTATTTATAAGAATTTTGATGCTATAATACTTTGTTTCCAGTTTCCAAGGGTAATATTGACGAAAATACTCTAATTTCCCAACACAAGTTTGCCTTTAAGACGTTTCAGTAACAGGAAAGTATTTGTGAAGATATATACATATACAGGGAATAGGGAACTATATCCAAAATAAAAGACGAAAAGAAATTACTAGTATGAGCCAGACACATGGAACCGACTGGTATCCAATACCAGCGCATTTCTGCCACAATAACTCTCTATCTTAGGCTGTTTCCTCTCAAAGTAATAGGCTTCGTGAGGCTGTAAGATGAGTGAACTTAAGTCAAGTCACATCCTCAGCTCCAGGATGGAGGTATTATTATTAACTGCGAAGACAACGCTATAACAATTTGTAGTTTATAGAGGACCATTTCCCAGTGCTGCCTGCACTCCTAGAATCAGATAATAGATTACATTATCAGTGCAGCGCTTGCAGATATCTCAGAAAACAATTGCTCTATCTGTACTAGGAAATGGAATCATTAATGCTACTGGTCAGCTACTCAAGATGGGGACGAAAAATTAATTAAAGTGTCATCAAAATTCTTACTACTTTCAGATTTTTTTATGTTGCCCAGTCCATGCAAGAATTTTTTTAATCAGTCTTTATGACCAGTGGAAAAGGAGACTAAAGGATTAAACTAAATGTAGGCTAAAATATAAGGAAAAAATAAGTAACTTTTGTTCGGAATGTGAAAAAATATTATATATTTCATATTATTCTGAAAATTAACTTCACCATTTAATCCTTTCTTACTTGTTTTCCAACCCCTTCTGTTCTGAAAAGTAAAATAATGGGAGGATTTTATAGTAAAGGTCAGGTAAGAATAAATTAATCATCACACAAGAAGAACTACATAAAACACTTCCCTCAGAAATCTCTCTTTTGGCAAATGAAAAAGTTATATTCTCTCCTCTGTTTTTTCTATATTTTACTGAATTACAACTCTTCTTGGGGTAGATGCATTTGTAATTAGAGGACAGTACGAAACATGTTCTGCAGCCCCCTTACCCATGGAAGAGGAAACTTAATATTCAGGAACTGTGCTTATGCTTCTTAAACACACTATAATAACCATATTTAAAGAAAAATGTTAGTCTGGCTCAGCAGTTACTAAGAAACTGATTTGCAGTTTGCTGATGCAATTAAAAGGAAAACGAGTAAAGTCAATGTACATTTATTGTGCTGCTTATCTTAACCAATTAACCACTGATCTGGTACCCTAAGCATCGTGTGTACTGCACGCAGAATACAGAGGTGGTATTTGGGCAGCCACAAGAGTGCAGTGTACAGTCCTTGTATTTCCCAGCATCAAGAACTGCTGGACAAGGTGTGTCAGGGCATCTAACCCTGCCTAGACCTTCTGGAGACCTGAGTTGCCTCCTGGGTAAAGCGTTTGTGCTGAAAGCAAGTGTCCAGGCCCCTGAACAGACCATGTTAACGAGCCAGGACACATGAAACTGCTGGACATGAGAACCAACAGGCTGTGAGAGGTGGCACTGCAAGAAGCTACTAAAGGTCACAGATAGCCATCCTGAGGGACAGCTAGATTTCACCAGAAGGGACAGTTGGGCAGCCTGGCATCCCCATGTCAGGGCTGGTGCCAGGTCTGATGGCACCTTCCCAACTGCTTCCTGACATAAAGTACCTCCTTCTCCTAGACATAGAGATGCTGGTCTCAACACCTCCGGTACTACAGGATTTGCAAAACAGTGGGATTGGAGTTCTAATCTATTATGCCTTAGAGCAGGGAGTAGTTAGAGAAAGGCATAAAAACATATGTGCTTTTTTGTCCACTGGTGCTTTGTGAGGAAACACACAGTTTGATGTGAGAAAAAATAATTTCAAGAGAGATTCAGGGCAGCAAGCACAGCTCACTCCAGTCTGGGGGCAGGACCATAAGGCACACCATTTCCTAATGGCCACATCAGGAGGGCCCCTGCCTCAGGGGCTGACATTTTTACCTGCCTGTCTCTCCCCATGTGTTTCACACGGCTGTGTAGTCCAAAAGGTTGCAGTGGCAAAAAATGGGGCACTGCAGTTTTCCAGTGATTGCAGGGATGTAGCGTCAGCTGTGACAAAATGTGTTAATGGAGTTGCTAAAACGCAGTCAGTAGCCTACGTGACAGCCAAAGGTATTGCTGCAAATTGCATAGGCTCGCTTAAGCCAGCTTTGCATCAGCCAGGGTAAGTATTGATGTACCGTGGCCTTGGAAAAATATTCCAAGAGCTTGACTAGTTTTACACTTCAAAAAAGTGTAATTGTTGTTGGTTGCATCATTATTAAAATCTAGCTATCTGCTTTTAAATCCAGGTATATGTTTGTATAGATTCCTACCACATTTTTAGACGGCAGGTTACAAATACTCTTTTTAAAAGATGCAAATTTCCCACCTTGTTCTGGAAGGGTGCCAGTGTACCTCTAGCTATGCTGAATGTGGATGCTCTGTACACTGAATGCCTTCTGCTCAGGGGTTTGGCTTTACAGTCTTTAATATTGGAATTCAGTTATTTATTCTAAAATTATTTCAGCACACCGTTATTGATTCATCTTTTATAATAAAAAATTTAAAGGCTTTATATATTGATAAAGAAATACAGATCTATAGGAAGCCAACACTACTACCAAAGCATTTAAAAGATGCCTGGATAAGGCTTACATTGATTAGAAATACAATAATTGTTGCTTCTTAGAATTCTACCCATCCTATTTATTTGTTTTAACATTTTGGGCAATTACAAAGTCAAAAAAGGAATAATAACTGTTAATCTGTATTTCCTCAGAGGCCTGCAGATAAAAGCCAATGGGTAGAAATGTAGGTAATAAAAAACTGTGCATTAAATTGTGCCAGATCAAAACCTGTAGAAATGTACCACGTCTTTTTAGAAAGCAATAAGGGCTGAAGCTAAAAAAGGCCTCAGACTGTTGAAATCACATAGCACCTATACAAGTAAAATTCACTGCTAAATTGCTGCTTCCGGGCCACTGGAGACACAGTTTGTTATCTTCAAGTTAAAGGACCTGCAAGTTTCATTTCACTTCAACAGAATCCAGAAACTAGGTATTCATCTGCCTGAGCCCTCTGAAGACTTAATTTCAGAGCATACCTATGCACCAAAATAGTGTCAGCCTCTATACAAAGCATAATGATGGCCCCTGCTGTTTCTTTTAACATAAGTGTGTGTCAGCACCAACCAGTAATGATCGTATTGTCTCCTTTCATGTTGTAGCCCCACGTATAAAGCTTTTGAGCAGGATGAGGAAATTTCATTCAACTCTCTCATATCTTAGAGGGGTGCACAAGGGATAAAGGAGAAGATAATAAACTGTTTCATTTACTGAACCTACATTCCTGAACAAAATATAATCCCTGACTGAGCCAGAAAGAGAGTACAAGATATATCATGCCATTCCAATGTTAGTGGTTCCAACACTTGCCTAGGAATTTTGTCATATTATCGTATCCACAAGGATATTTTCTAAAATTAACATGCAAATCGTCCCAGGATAAAATACGAAAACAGGCTAAATGCATTGCTTAAAGTTATCTCATTATCCATTATACTTTTTTATTTTTAATGGTATCAGAACATCCAAGATAATTAGAAAAAAAATATCTTCCGGGGGAAAAAAGATTTTTAAAGTGTTAGTCAACAAAACAGTTGGGGAAAATTCCAAATATTTTTATTTGAAATGTTGATTTTATAAAACTATTACTCAGTCTTGCAAACCTAGCAGTTTCAGCTATATTTCAAAATAAAATCAGAAAACAAACAAGAAAAGAGCTGGAGGTCATAACTTCCTCTAGCTTAGCCACATGTTCTGCAGAGTTACTTTGAAAACATTTTCTCCATTTGTATTGCTCCTAGTGTTTTAGAACTGTATGATTAATATTGAAATCAATTCCTCATTTTGGCTTAAGCTGCTCATAGAAATATTGATTTTTTTCATGCACAATTTAGTTGGAGGAAAGGAAGAAGAGCTCACCTAAATAAAAAAAAATCTTTGTTAATATAAGCTGCTTCACCACAGGCTATCAGCTGTTCCCAAACCCAACATCTTTCCTAGCTCTTTCAAGCAATTTTCATGTTACACTTCTCAAAAGCTGCAGATTAATGCTACGCTTTCTTTGCTGATTGCATCAAGTCTGTATCTGTGTAAAAGAACAAAGCTAAACAGCACCCCAAACAATGAACTGAAAGCCCCAGCCAATGGATACTTACTAACATTAGGAGGATGTTATTTTACTGGTCACTTTTAATTATATAGTGATGACCTTGGGATTTCTGAATTTCACAGCTCCCTTCTGTTCTTTCTGTTCTGTTTTCTGTATGCTGTTGCAGAAATACAAAATTATAATTGTAAATTAAGGTATTATATAAAAGCCACTGGATTGGAAATCATACCTACTTCACAAAAGGCAGGTTCATTTTACAGAGTTTATTTTCTTCACAACAGTGCAATAGCAAACTGCAGATATGGATAGGTCTACAAATAATCTCTCAAGTGCATTCTTCATTTCAGTGGTTCCTAATTTTGATGGTTTCTCATATTACATATTTGCCATTTATAAACCCTACTTCCTCATATTGTAACTCTCCTTCTATTCCTTCTCAATTCTTATGAGTCTTTTGGGGGGGTTGTTTTTATTCTTTTTTTTTTTTTTCACAGTAGAATGTGTTTATCCTACATGTCTAATTGGCTGTTCCTTTCTGTTCCTTTCCTTGAATTTCAGTTAAATATGTCCTCAATTCAGCTTATACCTTGCAGGAATCTTTGTGGGTCCACATGTGAAGGCATGGATGAGTAAGCAGCTGTAAGCAGTCCTGGAGGCTTTTGGAGTGCACTGGGGATAATTTCTTATAATTCTTCTTAGAGTTCATTCTATCAAAGTATGACTTAATTGACATTGATCATATGTTTGATATCATCTCATGTTAAAATATGTAAATATATTGCTAATGAACATTTTATGAGCTTCCCATTTTCTGACATTGTATATTCAGCTATTCATATATGGGAAGTTTGCCTTTCCTCCTAGAAGCTTAGGTCCTGTAAAACAAAAATTGAAATTCCCCAAATACGACAGAGATAACATGGAAAAAGAGTCACACTGAAAAGGCAGGATGTCATATATAATTCCTGTGACATTCCCAAATGGTATAGTAATTTACCAAAGCCATTAACATCATGCTTATAATCATAAACAACCATAGAAATCCTGTTAAAATCTTTAATCAATGAAAAGACTGAAAATGGCTGATTAAGAAAAGACATTATCAGCAAAGCCTTATGTGTTTGGTTATTTTGAAAGAAATACACTCTCTACATTCCAGCGGCAGCTTTGAGTCAGGCACACTGGTGAGCTTTTATTTGATTTAGTCAGAACACCCAGCTGGAAGAGACATCTGGGGAAAATGAAGAAGGCGGCAAGTAAGTTTGCTCTGACTGAGCGCCTTCCCCCATCAAAACTACAGCTGGACAGGGTCACCAAACCCACCAGCAGCGGAGAGTACCTTTTGCAGAAGAAAGAAAATTATTTTGATGAGCTCAGAGCTAGCTAGATACTGGTGTTTGTACACCATTGTCTACAGCCAATCTAGTGTCTCACATACAAACAAGAAAAGACGTGTAAGGGACAAATAGTCATCCCTGAATCTTTCCTCCTCTTCTGTCTGTCTTTTCCTGTGGATCAGTGAAACTCATTGTCCGTATTCCCCTGGGAAGCTACAGCCACAGACCTAGCGAGAGAGTGAGGATTGCTCTGCAGCTGGGAGCTGGCACAAAAGCCAAACTTCATGCAATTGCTTTAGCTTGAAATAAGGTTGGTAGATCTCGTGTCTGTTTTGAGACATTTGTTGGATATACATATGTACTTAAAAAAAAATTCTGTGCTGTCCCTGTAATAAAGTCCTTCAGGAGAGAACATGTAGCTCAGGTAGTTTTTCCAGAAGAGGAAAGTCTCTCCCCTTTCTCCAGGTGCAAATGTCAGTAACCCCAGCTCAGCTGTGGCTGCGTTGATAAAGAGGATCTGGAGAGGGGAGAGAGAATTTAGGAGGCCCTACAGCAAAGGTACCTGTGTGGTTAGCCTGCTAGGCCAGGTGTTCCAGGTTCTTCAGGTTTTGGGAGGTAAATCTTATTAAATCTCTGCAATTGCGCAATGGGGAAGAGTAAGCTTTATGAAAAGATAGCACATTCTTACAATACTGGTTGAGTCACAAGTGTGTGAGATAGAGAGCTAGATAAAGGTACTGAAGTACAGCTTACTGTTTGGAAAGAGCTGCTGTAGATGAGGTCTTTTCTTATCTTTCTGTGCTTAGACTACTCAGATATTCTTGGTCCTTTAGTCTACTTTGCTCCCAACTCACGGAACCTGGATGCAGGTGTTAAACAAGGAATATATCCTCCAAAGGTAATGGCTGTCCTATAAAATAGAAATGTCTTATTCTCAGTTACACTGTCTGCAAAGCATAACATTGGAGCTTTGAAAGCAATGGAAATTAAATATAATTAAGCCAATTACGTTCATTTGCACAGTGGAGCTTTGAAAGCAATGGAAATTAAATATGATTAAGCCAATTACATTCATTTGCACAGTTAAATCTTTTGGATTGTAGGATTGATGTACATAATGGAGGATTTACATTTTAAATGGTATGTTCTGAAGCCTTATCTTTACATTAATTATTCATATTGCTATAATACAAAACCTGAAGTTTGGTCATCAAAAGGCCAAGAAAACAAGAGGTTCATTTCTTGGAGTATTGATTCTAAATTTAAACTATATTGTCTTCATGGTTGCAGATGGAAACATGGGCCCGGTTTTATTTGCAGTGCTTCATTCTTCAGTTCTTGTGTTTCACTAGGGCATTATAAGAGCTGACAATTTTAGTCAGTATTTTCAGCTTTGCTTAATGAGCAATTCTTAGTTATAAAATCACCATCAACATACCTATTGTCATGTAGGTCTTTGATTTGGTACATGCCATAAAGCTTCCTTGAAACTATTCTTAATTAAACTAAGGAAAACTCCCACATTAGGAAAGAGCAGAAATATGTCAGAGACATGTACTGCTCAGTACTTGGAGCAGTGTGATAACAGGTAGAGTTTGTACACATCTATCTCCCCCACATAGACTAAAACTTAGAGACACCTTTGCTCCCACCTGTACTGAATCTGCTTGAAGCTCATCAGCTGTGATATTGAGCCTGCTAAAGTCAGAGTCTGAGGTAAAATGTTTGTTAACCTCCAAGGGAGTAGCTACAGCCTGTGGGTAAGTAAACCCTTTCCTTCAGCCTGAAAAGGAATTCTAACTGATTTCTACAGTAGCAAAGGTTTATAGCTTAGTGTATTTTTAGTTTTAAAAGTGACGCTTGCAATGGTGATGTATACAACTATGATTTGTTTACTTCTATGAAATTCCTTCTATGTAGCACCTAATGTGAACTTTGGGAAGAAAGACTACAAGGTGCTAGAACTTCGCTAGCAACACTTCTCTAAATGTGCCTCATAATTACTGCTATTGAATTCTAAGCCCTGTATACTCAATTTTCTAACACTTTGTAATGGAAACATAGGGTGACTCTTCTTGATAACATAATAACCATAATTATTTGGATTTAGTGAAACAGTTTATTAATGTCCTCTGTTAATTTGTGGTGTGGGTGGCACAATGTTGGTTGGATGTTTTGAGGGGGTAGGGTGTGTCCCCCACAGCTCTGACAAGTAGATTCCTACAGTTTTAAAACTGAAATTTTGAATATTCTTTAGCTTGGCACCAGATAGCTGTGAAGACAGAAAGTCAAATTGTGAGTGTTTGTCAGTAGCCAATAAAGAAGTCAAATGGCACCTTTCTTATTCCGATTAATTCAGTTTAGCCTCATTTCTTGGAACTCAGAAGTAAAGTATGTGTCCGCATCGTAACCCATACAACAGTTTTCTGTGATGTTTTTGTAATTTCAATTGTAGAATTGCTGCAAGTAGAAATACTGACCATCCTAATGAAATTGAATGTCTTCTCAAAGTTGTTTGAAACAAAAATGTAATTCTGATGTGTTATTTCTTTTCTCTGTAAGGATTTAGCGTATAAAGCCCATTGTTTTCTTGGAAAGAGAGTTCTAAAACACAAAAATGTCATAAGTTTTTACTTTTTAGGCAGGAGGGAAGTATTTATTGCCTTTCTAAAGCACAGAAGTGTTTCTTCAAAGAAGAGGAAAAAATGTTTTCAAGTAATGTAAGCCAAAACTATTTTTCAAAAGCTAGTAATGTCCTATTTAATGTTTTGTTCTAATAATGAGCTTGCCTCTCCTCCTCTTTCTGCTCTGCATTCCAGAGTTCAGCAATGTGCGTGTGTGTAACTCTATCTTCTTGGTTTAAATATAATTATACTGAGAGAATGGGTTGGAAAGTGCTGCAGCTTCTTTCTGTATTATTATGAATGTATAAGAAATTTAGAAGAGGGAAGATCTCAGTGGATTTTCCATAGAGCAAGTGTTTGCAGCAAAATTATCTTTAATGAGTATCCTTGTTGAAGGTCCTTGAAAAAGAGGCAGGCTGGAAAGTGACAACTCCCGTTGGGACAGAGCTTCAGAAAATGTATGTGGGTGGTATGTACTGCTCATAAGAAAAGCCACAGAGGAAGCTATGCTAGGGAAAAACACCCTTTTCTAGAACATCAGTTCCATCTCATCTTGCAGTAAAGGAGTAGAGCTTCTATTTTAATCTTCCTTGAAAGTATTTTTCTCTTATTCTTCACATTTTTGGTTCAGTTTCTTCTTATATTCCTACCCTAGAAGACCTTATCAGCTGAGGCATTAGTCCTAGGGTATCTAGGTGTTAGCTTAACTCTTGAATAGTTGTTTGAGGCAAGTGTGGTTTTAGCTGATATGCTCAAAAACTACTCCCCACCTTATAAAAGGAATCTTTTATGGGTCCATAATCCATTTAATCTGGTTTTTCTTGTACACTGCGTAGTACTGTTGTTGGTACAGTAGATGTCAACATACTTCTTGGGGCTTCCATAAACAAGAACCTTTTGGTTTAACTCCTATATTTTGTATTCTTTTATATTAGAAATCAAAAGACTGGTAGTTCATAATATCTGTTTTATAGACAATTTGGCTGAAGGAAAAATGTGGACTTTGCTTTTGACTATAGATTTTTCCCATTCTTTAAATTCACCATTCCATGTATGTCGTGCATGCACGCATTTCCTTAGTCTGAGAGGCTTTCTTCCTTAGGTACCCAACGTGGCTGCTGGCACGTCATCTGTGATCCCTGACCCTTGCATCCTAGCAAGCTGTTGATTCTATCAAGCTCTTTTTTTAAATAAAAAGATATTAAAAAATTCTGAATCTCTTTGAGGGCAGGTAAAATTAACTCCTTGCTCAAGTTCATCTCAGCTGACAGACTCATTTTGAAATATATCCTGCTGTGCTGATGAGTGTTAGCCGTCACATCATAAAAAACATTTTTAACTGTACGTGATGGAGTATACCAAAATCTACTGGTAACGGTAAAGTCAAGGGCCAGTCAAGAATGTCTCAATGTATTTAAATAAGGAGGAAATCTCTGAAAAATCTTTTTCTCATGTTTCCAAACATCCCTCTTTGCTCTTTCAGGTTGTTTTCTTTAGCATTAGTTGTGAAGAGTGGTTAATGTGTAAAAATAGTGACATGCTGTTATTGGAAATAAGTTACATTGTGCATTTTTCTGTATGTCAGTGAGTGACTGGTTTGCTACAAAGGGACTGTGTTTATACATTTCACTTCCCCTTACTTGAGAAACCACCAGTTTTTATCTAAACTGTAGCAAATGTTCGGTTTCAAACATATTTGCCTAAATAGCACTGCACTTCTCAGGCCTCTCGCAGTATTGAGGCTTAAGGAAAAAAAAAAATTAGGGGGAAAAAAAAAAATATTGGACTATTAATGACGATTCTCTGGACCTGGCTGTGCTTTGTGCAGCAGCAGCTTTCCTTGGGGCAGAGCCGTGTCCATGCACAGAGCCCAGCCTTCGCCTGCCGCAGAGCAGACCCGACCCCATCCTGTAAGGGAAAGCCTGAGGAGCTGGTGTGCTCCCAGAAACTTTGGTGTGTCTGTGTGTGCTGGAGAGGGGGGAGAGAGGGAGACCTAGCGCAAAGGAGAGGAAGGCAGGGGAGAGCAGGGAGCTCGCTTCACGCGCTGCTGAAGGCTGTCAGAAGCAGACCGTAGGAGCAGCTCGCTGGCTGGTGTGCAATTTAAGGGACAACATTCATTGACTTTATTCTTTGAATTGCTGGAGGACAGATATGACATCCGACTGCTGCTTCTATATGTTCTTGCTTATCGGTACCAAGGGTAAGTGTATCCAGCTTTTTTTTCTTGTTTTGAACGTTGCAAAGCAGATAGCTGGTGAACTTCGGTAGTGGATTTTTTTTAAAAAACTATGATATCTCAGTGCTATTTTACAGTTCTTCATGGCAATTATTCTTTGATAGAATTGAAGTGTAATGCAGTCTCTCAAGGTTACTAGCTACATGTAAGGATTAAATATGTTTGTACTTAATGCTTTGAGAATTACTGTTAATGGTTATGAGCTGAAATTAAAAAATAAGAAACAGTTTAACCATTGCATAAATGCATGTTGTAAATATCTAATGAACATACAGATAGAACTGACTCATTTCAGATGCCACATTGAGTAGTATGCAGTGATACTGTGCGATGCTACTAGAATTGCTAGTTCTCAAAGTAGATTGTGTTCAGGCAATAGGAATTTTTACTGTCTGATTCAGCGTGGTAGGCAGTATAGCATGCAAAATGGAAATTGAATTAAATTTAAATTTTCCTTCATATATGAATCCCTTCAGTGTGGTGGGAGTTACCCCTGACCTTCTGCTTACTTCAGTAATGTTTTCTTCATTTAATTCAAGTACCCTGTTTGCAAGAGCTGCTTTTGACTTGGGTAAAGCTGTCCCTGTGAAGCTGCTGATACTGATATATGTGTTGGATTTCCTAGTCATTATCATTTTCTTTAGTTGTAATTTTGATATTAAAAATTTATTTCTGTTGTATTTGCAATGCTAAAATAATGTTTTATTGATTTGTAGATGAAATCAGTACCTTTTGCAATATCAACTACTTTATTAAACTAACAGGAGCATAAGGTTTAATTCTGCCACCTTCTTCTGCATTGAACGACAGTTTGTTCTCTCTCCTGCTTTTAAATTAAACATTCTGGGGTTTACATGTGATTACTATGCTGCTTGATTTGTAAGAGATATTGCCTACATTAGGAGTCTGGGAAATAGAGCTCCACTTACAGCTATTTTTGTAGTTGCAGAGCTTAGTTAAATCTGTGGAAAAACTCTAAGCAGTTCTATTAGGTTTTGGAGGAATACCTAATACGACAGCTGCAAGCATGAAAAAAACAGGGATATTAATGTATTTGGAATTAAGTTGGCTATGATAATGAGATCTTATCAAGCCTATGAGCTTCACATGCATTTGGGTTATCCATGAACAATAATCCAATATTTAAAGGAAATACTTCAAGATATGCAGAATAAAAGCTGAAGGATTTCAAACAAATTAAGCCTTTCACTTTACTGTTTTCTATATCAAGACAATAAAATGTTGAAACATTCATACAAGATGTGCAAATTATTATTGGCATAATTTCTGCTGGGTTAAATTAATCTCAGCAGTGGAATTTATAAAACCTACCAAACTATATTAAAGCTTATTGCAAAATAGGATAACAGATGAGGACTGTAAATGATGACAGGCCTTCTAGTATTATAGTTATGATGACCGTTACTTTTTTAGGTGCTTATTGGCTCATCATATGTAGAGTATTATAACACTTAGGAGAAAGCCACGTGGCTCATCTAGATTTGTTGAAGAGAGCAGCAGTGCAGCCATAGATTAAAGCATGTGCATGCCTGGAGTCTCTGTTGCCTGCCAGTGCTCTGTCTTGCACCAAAATGAGCTCCTCCTTAGTGCCGCTTCTCCTAACCCAGCTCAGTACAGTTTATATCTTCACTGCCTTTTCAGAGTTTTAGCTGGTAATCTGAATTGTAAGCACATCTACACGTTGGCTGATTTCATCTGATTTCATCCACACAATAGATTTAAGCTTTACTCAAGTCTTTAGGCTATCTGATATTAAACCAAAGATTCCTGAAGTAAGTATTGTTGTGCTTAGAAGTTGCATTTGTTGTTTATGGACTGCTGGAAATTCAGTTGTACAGTTTTGTTGTATTTTTTCTTTTTAATTTCTACACCTCACAGATGCTTCTAATTCTTAAAAAAACAAAATGAGAAACATCTAATGTACAAAAACTACTCTTGCCTGACCCATCCATATCAATTCAATCTACATCTGCATAGTTTTCCATTCAACAGCTAAAGTTGCACACAAATAACTCAATACCTCTTTTATTTTACTCCCTTCCTTAATTCTTAATTAAATTTTCTTATATGAAAACCTTTCCTTTCAAAATCCACATAATCAAACCACGTAGCTTTTTATGTACCAGCAGCTCTCAGCTACTGCCTGACTACTTTCCCACGTGGAATACACTAGACCAGGTAGAGGGTATCTTTGAAAACAAAGCACTGGTTCTCGCCAGTGCAGCAGCATCAATTGTCATGTGGAGAAAAGTAAATTTCAGACTGTGGTTGTGGAACTGGCAGCATTGACCGGGTAGCCAGGACAAATATCTGCCTGGATGGCTCGACCCCTTGCGAAGCGCGCAGGTTGGTTGGGCATGTGGCTGGCACTGCACTGGCTGCCGCATCTTCTCTCTGGTACAATAATCGACTTTAATCACTGCAACAACTATAGTGTACTTTTGTGTCTTCAGAGTCACTTTGTATAGCTTTCTGGGCACAAAAACTATTTTGTCCTCCTGGACTTTGTCTAAATGACAGACCCACAAACAATTTGTTTATCAGTTATTAAGAAAAACAGAACAACATTAATATCTGAAACTATTCAAAGTGGATTCCAAATGGGATGTGTCAGGCTCCTCATGGAAAGCAAATGTGATGGTTACTATTTTAACCCTGTATGCTCTGTGCCCCTACCTAAATAGGATTTTTCCAATTCTATTTCTGCTGGTGTCTGCAGTTCCCCTTCCCTCCACTTTCTGTTATTCTCCTAGTATATTTTTTTTCCTTCCCTTATCCTCACTTCAAAATGCCAAGGAAAGCTTTCTTCAAACCTTCTGAAACTTGTTAGCCCTTCTGGTGCTGCACGAAAGTGACAGTTGTTTTCAAGGCCAACATCTCTTATACCAAGTGCTTTCTGTCAAATGTGGGAAAGAGACCATCACAAATCTTTTGGGGAATTGCAAGTTTATGATTGTGCAGGATAGTGCTCTTGTTTACATAGTTTGTAACAAATTTTAAGATCCCTTCCAGATTTGTAAATAAGAAAGTGAAATTACTTCAACCTTTGCAGAAGTTCAAATAATCATTGTGTAATAATAATTTCTGGTTAATTTCTCTTTGCGTTCATTTAACTTGAGCATTAATCAGACTAGCTTCCCTGTGGCTAGAAGAATAATGTGTATCCTGTATATCTGTGTGTACAACAAAAATTAATATCTTTACAGAAAATTAGGGATGAAGATGGTTTGTGAGGAAAGCTTCCTCTAATGTCGGTTAGAAGGTAGTAAAAAGTCTACACAGTGATAAACTGAAGTAGTGAAAGTTAAACCATCGTCAGCTGCAGAGTCTGGTCTGCCTGCAACTGCTGCATGGGCAAGGCTGCTCACACCTCTCCATTAATAGCACCCAGGGCTACACAAATTGCTAATCTCTCTTGACTGTTTCTAGCAGCTCTACCAGACTTGAGCCCTTTGCTCTGAAATTTTATGTGCATTGTGGACTTTTTTTCACCTTGAGCAAGAAGAAAAGCAAAACTTTACCAAAATAATTTGAATTTTTAACCAAGTGAGGAATTGGTACTTTGCCTATATCAAACGACTCTAGGAATCTTACGCTATGCAGTGCCTTTTCTTAAATGGATAAGGGCTTCTGAAGTATTCCTCTAGAAAATCACTGTGTCTGAGAGATAGTCTTCTGACAGGTCATCCCACTAGAGCTAATGAGCCTGTTCAAGTCTAATTGCAGTAGTATAAGAATTAACCTCCTGTAATGGGTGTTCCTGTGAGCTAAAGAGCAGTGTGAAAGTCATCAGAGGAACTGTTACCAGTAATCTCATCAAGTGGTGCCGTAATTCCTATACCTTGAAGCCATTAAGTAAGACTTTGAAATGAGGGGTTCAAGGTAGGGACCTGTAGGAAGCTGAGAGGATCAGGAAGGCATTGTGTCTGAAAAAGAGAGAAGGGGAAAATCTATTGGGAAGGACTGACCAAGGAGACTGAAAGTAGAGGCTAAAGGGAGAGGATGATGAGACAAAGGAACAGAGTGGTGAGAGAAAAGGCTAACGCTGCTTGGAAAGGGAAAATGGAAATTGGAAAGGCTGTTAGTCTGGGAGGGTAGAGACTGGGGAAAAGGATGTGTGAGAGGGGAGCCAGCAAGCCGCAATGAATTAATTAAAGGCAAAAGGAGTTACGAGAGAGTGGAGTGTCTGAAGAATAAATTCAGGATGGTGAGACCAGAACTAGCACCCTGTGCAGACAGAGGGTCACAAGAGGATGGGAAGCACGTAGTGATTAGGTTAGAAAGGATGGAAGGGAGGTAAGCAGCCAGGGAGAGGAGAAGATGAGACTGAGTAGAAAAAGAAGCTGTGCTTAGTGGGGTGAGGACTGTGCTACAAGGCTGGAAGGAAGGTCATGGTTGTCCTGTTGCTTACTGTCTCCTGCTGTGTAACACCTCTGCTCAGAGGCTGGTAATTAATGTTATCGGATCACCCCACCCTCTCAGATGCCAAAGGTCTGGAGAGCTAAAGGTTCTGAACCAGAGATGCTGCAGGGTGTCATGTTTTGAAAAGTCAGAAGATAATTGATTTTCTCTTTTAATATTCTAGGATGCTACCTATATCAAAGAACATTATTAATTTTGCAAACTCAGTGCTTAGGAATTGAGATACAATCTTAAGTTGTCCTATGTGCCACATTTTCTTCATGCTATGGCTCCACAAGAACTTGTGCTTTGTGTATGGTATTCAAAGAATGAATCAGAAACATATAGTGAACTATGCTACCTGCGTTACCCCCTATTCATTTGCTGTAGAAGGTAACGATAAAATGTGAATGAGTTTGGGGTTTATAAAATAATGGCCATGTGATGAAGGTAACTGAACTCTGCTGTGGAAAACTGATTTTTTCTTTTTTTTTTTCCTGCTTCTTGCCCCAGAGAGTGATGCTCTAAATGTGTCATAAATGGATAATAATTTTATGGCAGGTTTTCTAGGTTTTTGGTTTGATAATCCTGATGTGGCAGTGTCCATTTCACAGCTGCCACTGAAATCTGTGGCAGCTGTGCTTTTAGTAATCCGTGAAGCTGATTTAAATGCAGAACCTAACATTAGCAGAAACACTTGCCATAAGTATGTTAATGTCTTAGCTCCCCATCTAAGCAATAATGCCATATTCTAAACAGTAATCTAAGCAATCTGTAAGGACTTAAAAACAGGAAGTTTGTTTATTGTAGCTGTATGATGGAACTAATGAGGAATTTAATATTATAACTTGTAAGTGGTTAGATGGTAGACTAAACAGCAGGGTGTCAGCAATTCACTAGAAGACCAATCAAAGTGCAGGTAAAATGTCTCTATTATTATATGGAGGTGCATTTGCAAAAATGGATGAAGTTTAAAGATACGTGACAGACTTTGAATGTATGCTGCTAATAACTGATGTTTGCAGATGGTTCCTATCATAGGAAAAAAACAAGAAATCATTTGGAAATTCTCATAGCCAAGACAAGAAGAACATGAACGATATAAAGTGACTTTGTGTATGCAAAGAAGTCTTACGCACAATTATGTACTACCTGCTATGCTGTCCTTGATGCTCATGAGGCATCTAGCATGCAGTTGATTTGTGTGATAAGGGAAGATACAGGTAGCTGGAGGGAAGACTGATGGGAAAACATGGATTTGAAAGAGTGGCCAAAGCCATCAGTTGTGGCCTGTTGGGGAGAGCTGCCCCTGGGAGGGCAAGTTGTCCCCATAGACTTGATGTCAGGGGAAGAAGGTGGTCAGGCAGTTGCAAGGAGACTCAAGCAGTGCCCGCACTGATCCTGTGGGACTGGTGCACACAATATCACTTAGCAGAGTTTATCCAGAGAGGACATTAAATCACCCAGTCCTGTATATCACAGGTCACTGTGTTCCACCCACGTACCCTGTAGCAATCCCAAGGCTTAATTTGGTCAAAATGTTTATTCTCAGTAAAGTTAGTGTTTCCTCCAGAGGAGAGCTACAGTGCTGAGAACGGCAGAGGTCATATGGCCGGACTGAGGCTCGAAGATGTGCATAGGACTGTCAATGCAGGTGAACATTGCCTCTTTCTCCTCTGTTCTGCAGAGAAAATAACGTTTTTTCCATCACAAACATGATTGTCAGCACTGTGCTGTATGTGGGGGAAAAGGCACAGTGCTTGGAAAGGTGGTGGTGTTGCTTTTACATAGAAATATGTACAGTTTTCTGTTTCACTTCCTTTTTCACTTGCAATTTAAAAAATAAGGCTAAAAATAGGTGAGATAGAAATAGGCCAGCTCCTCTTCAGAATCAGCTAAGAGCATCCTTTCATGAAACTTAAAATCCAGCCACAACATAGTTAAAGCCAAAGTTTACACTGTATGGAGAGAGAGGAAAAAAAAAAGGAATAGGTTAGTGAATTTAAAAGCCACGTAACTGACTAGCCTGAAGCAGTTAATAGTAATGCAGTTGACAAAGGTGATCTGTGTTTTTAGAGGTTTATTCAAGGCCTATCTACCATGACAGTACACTTCCTGACATTGTTTCTTGGTCTTCAATTCCATGTGAAGACTTGAATTAACGGTTATGGTGTTTTACCTAGGAACTATAAACACTGATTTTTCAGAAACTGTCATTCTTTCCTAGTATTCAAATAACACTGCAAGCCTCTAGTTCTTTTGGTATTTCCTTCATATTTCAAATGTTGTATATGTAATGTTGTCCAATAACATTAGTTTCAAAGTGTTTCTTAAATAACTCCTTTCATATTCCTCCTATGGCTGGTTTGAAAATATTTTCTTTAAAAATTCTGCCTAATCTTCAGTACAGTTTTTAGGCACCAAGCAGAAAGAATATAACCACTTTATTCCTTCAAAATATATATCAGAAATAGATATTGAATAGCTGGGCTTTTTGACACTACTAAGATTTTTATGTCATGTGAGGTTTTTCTTCTTCCAAATATGTTTTAGGAAAAAAAAGTTGTTTTTAAATAAGTACTGATTATTTCTCTAGCATGCCTACCTATACATTTTAGATTTTATCACTCTTTGCTTTTATATTCATGCTTTCTTTTTTAAATCTTCCATTTACGTATCCACTGCTTTCACATCATCTTTTAATCAGACTGGTTTTCTGCCCAGGGAAATAGTTGTATCTATGGATGCACAGTTTTGGAGAACTTAACGATATTTTTCAATAATACCAAGTTACAAACGATTTAATTTTGCCAATTGGTTATGTCAACAGTTGCTTTAAGTACTGGGATACTGGCATAGAATAATTGCATTATTCAATCTATTTACTAAAAAAAAAAAGCGAACCATAGATCACGATGTCTGGTAACAGACAGCTGTGTACCAATACTGTCTCTTCTCAGTCTGCACTCTAATGTCATAGTGCAGCTGTTACAACAGCCTCTTGTGATCCCCACCACCTTTTTCTAGGCACCCTTCTGCGTAGCTTGCCCTGGGAAGCCCTCTGTCTGTGGGGTGAATGGAGACCCAACAGAAAGGTGTCACAGGACTGGGGTGATGCAGTAGATCACTGTTGGAGGAAACCTCTCCTCCTCCCAGCTCTCTGTCCTACCTCTCGTGCCAAGCTAGAGATGGATCCTGATAGCACTACTCTAATTTAGGCTATTTTTCAGACAGCATGCTTTCATTTGTGCTGGCAGTGAGAAAACACTCGGTGTCAGGAACAGGCACCATCATGTGTTGATTTAGCTGGAGTGGGGTCAAAAAGAAGAGAATGAGGAACTATAGCCTATGTGGAGGTGAAATCCGTCAGTAATCCATGCAAATGCATTGTTTAGCCAAACTGCATCTAAAATAGAGACAAACCTTTTGAATGTAGTTTCTTGTTATCTTTTCTAACTTGGTTGAGGAAAAATTAATATCCAGATAACTTACACCTATAAGTTGCTAATGCAATGTTTCTTTATGTACATTAATAATTGTATAAAATCTAGAAGTTATAATCTTAAAATCGATGAATCTTAATCTGCATGCACATTTTTATATAACCTTTAAAAGAAGAAGTAAGCCAGATGTCTCTGATCATGGTTCAGTCAGCTAACATTATTCACTTTAGGAAAGTCAGAAATCCTATTAGCTTGAGATAATTTCTAGTTTATGGCAGTTTAACTGGAGTGTCACAATTTATAGCAGTGAGATATGTTTACTCATGGTAAAATATAGTAGAGATTGGAAAACTTATTATTTTTAAACTGAATCAAATATTCATGAGTCACAATCCCATAAGAGTGTACTTTTTTTAAACACAGTGTCTGAAATTGATTTTTCACAAAATAGTCCTGTGAGTTCTCTAAAATACTTTTTAATTATTTGACTCCCAAAGAGAACAACAAAGGATTCCATTTTTATAATACTTCAGGAGAGTGGAATCTCATAGATTTATAGGGCACAGCAACCTCCCGAATCTGAACTTGTGGTTCTATATTAAATTTAAATTCTTAATAGTTATAAATGGTTCTTAGTAACAAAAGTATGTGAATAAATAAAATGTATCAGATAATCCTGTCTCAGGCTCAGCAAGAAATAATATATTTTTATTGTTACAAAATTAATCTTAAGCATGCTTCAGAGCTTCATTTTAAATTATGCTGGCTTAGTTCCATTGTAAGAATTATCATTAAAATCTTTTTATACTTTATTAAAGGCACAAGGAATTAAAAAAAAAAAAGAAAAAAAAAGAAAAAAAAACCCCTAGATTATGTTTCATATTTTAAATACTTTCTGTAAGGATCCTAAAACACTTTTTTCCATTTCTGTCTCTGAAGTCCTAGATAGAAAATCTTACCTGAGAGTATTTTACAAAGATTTATTTAAGATTGTGTTACTTGGGATAAGAGGGAAAATACTGAGGCTTCTGAAATTGTGGCTGATGTGCAGCTTATTTAAAGTGACCTTGTAGCAAAATCAGAGACTAAAGAGCCAAAGAAGATAAAGACAAAATAAAATCTCCTACTACCCCCCTTCAGGTTCTTTTCCTCAGCCTGTGGTTGGGCTGGGTCTCTCAAATCTATTTTGCAATCATCAGTGCTTCAAGATGTTCATTCTAACAGTCTTTCCCCTCTCCCCTCCCCGCCTCATCACAAGAGCATACCAAAGTTGGTATGCAAGAAGTTAGAGCTAAGCCGTGCAATTTTTATGTGGGGGAGAAAAAAGTTTTGCCCTTTTCTACCTAAGAAAAGTTAGGCAAAGTGTTATGATCTTTTAGATTGTTTTCTGTTATGAGAAGTTAATGACAGTCATATAATTATTTGCTCTTCTGCTCATTTGCAAAATGTATCCTCAGAACATCATACAATTAGAATATCAGCAGGTAATTTCCCTGTTTGTTGACTTTCTAATTTCATTCCCTTTTACATTGCAGCTTTCTCTTAGGGCTTTGCTACAACTAGTTTCTGTCTCATCTCCTGGATTGCTTATTACTGCCATGCATGAATGCACGTGTACACAAACTCCTCTCCTGTATATGGTATTGTGTCATGAAAGTCACTTCAATCTGCCTTTTCTTTGTGGAAACTGAAGAGAGGCATTACAAATGTCTGTTGTTTGTTAATTTAAATAATTTAGTTTTCATTAATGGGTGTTTCACTTTTGTTTGCTTTACATATGTCTGACTGGGTTACCTTGTGCAAAGCAGCAAGTCTGAAGTGAACTTGTTTACAGTAATATCTAATTACCATCATTATGTATTTAAATTCAAAATACTGGTTATCCAGATGAGGTGAATGATTATTGCTTGAAGGACAATAACTTATTGATAACCTACTGTTCTTGTTCTTCTTGGCTAAAGTAAATTTTAAATTATTTGATTACTCAGATTTTAAAAAAACCCTACAACTTCATTAGCTCACTACTAAGCATGTTATGAGATGGGAGGGGGTGGTGGTGTGTAAGATACATGGCAAATACTGCTAAGTAGGGAATGTTTTTCCTGGGATTACAAAACATCAAAAATGTTGTTCCTAGTGTGAAGCTTTAGACATTATATATATGTGTGTGTGTGTCTTTAAATCATTAACTCTTACAAATGCGGTGCTTCAAAGGAGGAAAAAGAAAGGAGCACCCAAGCGCATTCCTCAGTGGTTGGGAGAAAGAATCAGCTCCTGGGAGGGGAGTTTTCCTTGATTTTGATGGTTCATCGTTGCCTTTTCTGGGCCTTTCAGGTGGGATGGTACTGACTAGTACAGTGTATTTAACACATCTACAATGGTGCTTTCGTTTTTGTTCTGTGTCTAATGCCACACAAACAAGACCCTAGTGTTCCATGTGTCCAGCTTTAGACTTGATATTGCACTAGTGTGAAAAAGAGATTAGTGAAATCAAAGGAGTTACACCAACGCAAAACAACACTAGGGCAAAGAATAGCTTACCTTAATGCATTTTCCATTGGAAGTCACGTCAGAAAATGGAGATAGAACTTATTTCTAAACAGAAATAATAGCCAGAGATCATTTAAATTCTGTGTATTTGGGGAGAGGAAGAAAAGGGAAAGGTTTGGCTCTGCTCATTAATTTGTGTCTTTGTTAGACATTGCACTGAACCTTCCTCCTCTGGGAATGCCCTACAAAATCAGAGTTTCCAGATAAAATTCCTTAATATTATTTGGAAAAGCCCTGATATTAAGTTTATCTCTTTCAGCAATTTTTTTTGCATCAGAATCTTTTTATTCTAAGTTCTGTGTATGCAGAACAAAACAGCAAATTAATAAAAGGTGTAAGAGCCAAATCCTCTGGCAAGATGCCACGTGGCCAGTCTGAATTGCTCTACTGGCAGTGTCTGACCCTGGAGCATACTTATCTGGCAGTTATACAAAGAGAATCTTCCAGCACCATAGCTGGATTAATTAGATTGAATTATCTGTGGCATAACTGATAACTAACTTTAGTAATGTTGTTATGAGATTAGAGTCTGCATTTTCCAAAGGATAGTACGAATTTTCCGCTTTGGAAATGCTTCTGAAATGAAAGCATTGTGAAACCCACAGCAAAACATAAAGGTACCATACGAAATTAAAATCCAAGATAACGACCAGATTGGCATGCAATATAGGCAGTTACAATACATGCATCTTTTGTGCTAAAATTCTTTGCGCTATATTGTGTTTAATGAACGCAAACATTTTATCTAGTCAGTCATAAATTTATGTGTGTAGTTCAAGTACCACATGTTCCTAGAATGACATCTAATATGGTAATGCAATAAAACTGAAAATGTAATTCTGTTTGCAAGAACAACAGACAAGATACAAAAAAAAGGTACTGTTTTAGAAATGAAGATGTTGCATCCAATAGAATTTAAAATTACAAACACGATGCATATGCTATACAGATATTTAGAAAATGCTAGAGATGTCAGAGCTGAACAATTAGCAAAGGAGGAGATGAGCAAATTACAGAAAAGGCAATGTAGTGATAACAGTATAATTATACTCCTGTGGGGATTCTGTGCAGATGTTTAAACCTCTTAAGCCATGGATGCTTTCCCTCAAGGATTAATGTTACAGTATCTGTCGTCACTAGAGCAAGGTCTATTTTAGTCTACAAGTTTTCCCCAAAGGGGTTACCCCAAATGTGTACATTAACAGCAAGTTAGAGTGCATAAACTCTATTATATTGTTGTATGAAACGAGAATCTATTTTCAATATGTTAGTTATGGACAGTGTTTAAATCTTGCTAAAAATGTTTTTAATAGTATGGGATTCTCATTACATATTCATTATAAAGCTTTTCCTAAAAGAAGCATCAGGTTTAGGAGAGTCTTCATAAAATTGCAAGCTGAAAAAAAAATGCATTCCACTTATAAAACAATGATGAGTTAAATAAAAGCATGCAAAAGTTAACTTCATATTTCTATCCTGAAATAAACTTCATCCTAGTCTCTCTCATAAATTGCTCAAAAATTCCCATGTTTAGTGGGAAATAACTGAATAATTGAGAATAAACCCAGGAAAATTAATGTAAGAGAACTAAATATCACTCGCTTCTAGATATTATTGTAATAGACAAATTCAAACAAATTATTTTTAAAAAAATAAGATTTTTAAGATGTCATATCTTCCTCTTTTTTTCTGTCTTTTGGTGATTCAAATGCCTCTGATCAGAGTTGATCAACCACTTGTCATTACATTCTTTCTCAAAAATTAATTAACCACCTTTTAAGTTGAAGGAATTCATAGTTATAAACTTGTTTCATAGTCTTGTTCTGACAGTTTGTCTTTGAACATAAAAGTTATAGACCTATAAGGTCTCTTCCTCTATACTACACTAAAGGTTTTTCAAAGCCAGTTCAGACGGTCTTCAAATAACTTTCAGCAGAAGAGGAATTTTTTAATCTATTGTCATCTTGAAGTATTCAGGCTAGCACAAAAATGACAGGCAAAATCGATTTCATCTTTAATGTTTCCTTTGTTGACTCTTTCTGGTTTAGTTGAAGAAAATATTCTGTTTTAAAAAAAAAAAAATTTTCAAAAGAAAATTTTCAGTCCTCTTTTGCTCCTCGCCCATTTCCTGCTGTGTCTAGAAGTATAACAACCAAAGTAGGTTATGGGTGGGAGGAGGAAAAAAACCCACCATTTGATAAATTTAAATTGGTCTCCTTGAAAAAAAAAAAAAAGTGCTTTTGTAGGTAAAATAACTTTCCATCATAGTAAGCACAGGGTGAATTCTTCAGTATCATGATCATTTCTCAGTCCTTGTCAATTAAGGACTCCTTTTTAAAAATAGCTGGATTTCTTCAGCCTCAGTACTTTCAAATTGGTAACTTATTCAAAGGGAAGAAAAAATATGTTAGTCTGTATGGAATTTGAGAATCATTTTTTATTCACAATGATGGGTCTTCATGTGATTCAAATTTTTGAAATTACAAAAACATTTTCCTACTCTACAGGACTACCTGAATGGAGGTTGTAACGATTTAAGGTGGGTGTTGGTCTCTTCTCCTAAGTAACAAGTGATAGGAAAAGAGAAAACAGCTTCAAGTTGCTCCACGGTAGGTTTAGATTGGATATCAGGAAAAGTTTTTCCGCTGAAAGTGTTATTAAGCATTGGAACAGGCTGCCCAGGGAAGTGGTTGAGTCGCTATCCCTGGAGGTATTTAAAAGACATGTAAATGTGGTTCCTGGGGTCATGGCTTAGTGGTGGGCTTGACAGTGCTAGGTTAACAGTGAGGCTTGATGATCTTACAGGTCTTTTCCAACTTAAATGATTCCATGATTCTATATGCCCTTATTTGAACCCATATACAATAAAATTGAGATTGATGTCACTAGAAAGTACCAAACAGAGAGTCATGCTGCTTTGATTAGTATAATCGCTTATGATTCTGTCTAATCAGCCTAGTATTGTTTCCATTATGGAGTCACATTCACTTGTCTTACAGAAGCCAGAAGTAACTCTTCAGTTCATGTTCTTCTAGTGCACATGTCCCTTGTTTGGTTTCTCAAAAAGCATTTGTGACCCAGTATCTGTTTTCAAAAGATTTTGCCATTTTTCAAAGACTGCACAAAAAAAGTGAGCTTGGTCAATCAATTTAGCTGGGAGGAAAGCCATGGTCTCCTGGGAATATCTTGTTCTTGGCTTTTCTGAATGCATTCCCTCTTGATTTCTTTTTATGAGAGCTTAAAGGGGGGCTGCCATGTTCTTTCCCCAGTGATACTGCATCTGTACAACAGAGGAAAGAGCCTTACTGTCTTATACTAGATGACAAACCAACTCTGGCTAGTTCCTTTAAAAAAGGAAAATAGTGGTAAATGGTCTTATATTTTCAAGACTAACAGGAAAAGAGTTATCCACTTACTTCAAGCTAGAGGAAAGATCACAGATGTCTGCCTTGGCCATATGTGTCTCAAAGCCGCAGATCCGGACAAGCTTAAAACGCCTATGACATGGATTCTTGCTTAAGAAAAACTGAGGGATGGAGTACATAATAGTCAGAAATACTTAATTCACAGAATTATGAACATGCATTATGGGTAGAACATTAGTCTGCATTGAGACAGCAAACATCTTGTCAGAAAGATGCTTGTTTGTGGTTTTGCCAAACAATAGGGGTACCTTTGAAGCTTGATATGCATAACGAACAGAGATACCACCTATGGATTAATGAAAGGAGTACAAAATAACATTTTTCTTTTTCTTGATTTAACGCCAACATGAATCAGCCAATGACATGACGTGATGGAATAACCATTAATCAATATTATTAAGAGCTATTCTATCAGGAGGTTTAGCTGCTAAAAAAACAATCAATATTATTAAGAGCTATTCTATCAGGTTTAGCTGCTAAAAAAATGGACAATGAAGCAAGATACTAGAAGAGTGGTTCAATTTTTTCATAGTGGAAAATCAATAGCAGGTAGAAAAGTTGACACCTTTAATACTGCATGAGAGAGATAGCATGATAGGTCATTATCTTGGCGTGATAAACTCTGGTTTCAGTACAGTTTGTATTTGCAAAATAAGAAGCATGGGATTTTGTTGCTGTTGTTGCTGTACTATCTTTAGCCATTTTCCATGCATAAAAGACACCATTTTAATTTCTTTTAATCCGAAAGAGAAACATTTGAACATTATCTAGCGTTTTACAAAGGATTTTACTCTCTTATCTCCTGGACAAATCAGACCGGGACTTAATACTACCTTTGTCAGCTTTGCCAAGTAGTTCCTCAGAGGGGTGTGGGGTTTTCCATTCATAAATCTCCTGCAATTTGCAGGGTCCAAACTTCTGTCCTTTTCTGCATAAACAAAGTGATGTTAACAAGTCAGTGGACAAAGACCAGTGCTTTCAATGATTTGACTAGGATGAAATTGCTAAGTGTTGATACCTTGTTATCTTCTTTCCCAGACAGATATTTACATGCTAGAAATCTGACATAGCAAAAAAATTAGTAACACAGATATTTAGAACAGATATCATCAAGGCTATACATGTACAGAGAATTCAAACGCTAAACACAGTGAGGGACCACGTACTCTTTTACAAAGAATGATTTCTAAACCATGACAGAAAGAAAATTCATTAACTAGTTCAGGGATTAGTTCTGTTTGAGTAATTAATAATAATTACTGGAAATGCAATGAAAAGCCATTGAATGGTACTGTGAGAAGATAAACACTATCATTTGGAATTTAAACTGCATGGAGATCAGCCCCTTTAAGCACAAAAGTTCAGCTCAGTCTGAATGTCTCCAACCTGTAGGGAAAACATCTTGGCAAAATACAAGGGGTTGTTTGTTTGTTTTCCATTTATGTTTGATTTTTCCATGTTGTCTTTCACCAGGTGTCTCAGTAGTTGCTCAGACTGTTAGATAACTGCACTGAAGGGAGCCTCAGTTGGCTGTGATTTCTTTTTACAGCAGGACACATTAGACACTAAGTACTACACATACGCTGATTGCTTAATGTTGTACCATGAGTCTGTGTAAAACTGATTGATTTATTTATTGCTACTTGCTTTTGGATGCAACATAATTGCAGATGAAACATAATGTTCTGAATACAGGCACAGAACAGCAGAGAGTTTTATCAATATGCAAGAGTGAATTCATCCGAGGACTGGAGTACAGCCTTACTTTTGGTACCTATACGGTGGAGGGATAGTGACCAAAAGGAAAAGTCTCTTCGAGCAAGTGCATAGGTTTTATAGTTGCAGATAAAAACAAATCAACTTTTCAAAATCACGTGGTGATTGTTAGCTGGAATATGTGACTTTCTATGCAGGATGCATCTGACAGCAAAGACAATTCTGTGCATATGGAAGTAACAGAATGTTTATCCCGGAATTTCCTCCAGATGTTGCTCCTGCATTTCAATTTTAAAGAGCTGTAAATGTTTTCAGGGGTTTAACATGTGAATATATTGTCTGAACAAGCATCACATCAAAGTTAATGAATTTTGTATAGAGTATTTCAAGTGCTCTGAGGCAGCAATGAAACTTAAAATATTATTTGTATTGGCAGTTATATATTTTACTTTGTGACTGCATCCACTAACTCAAATGCTAGCTATATTGAGGAACTGACATTCCTTTTTTTAAGTACTTCAAAAATTAAATTAGCAGGCCCTTGCAGAATGGCACTTCGCTGAAGCTTTGGGAGTGCAAAGAGCACTAGGTAACATTCTGTGCTGATGATACTTTTCTGTTTCCAATCGGAAACTGAAGAAATTGCATTGTAGAGTAATTTAAAACTCTCTCCGTTGCATGCTCCTGGGAAGAAGTTGATCTTGTACAACAAGAAATCTGAGCTGGCACACTGCAACCTGTTACAAAAGCAGTAGATCGGTCGCACCTGGAAAAGTGTTGGTGGCAGAATTTGTTCCTCAGGTGCACTGGAGGAACTTGTAAGGCATCATGCATCTGCAAGTGTGGGTAAATGGAGCTGCTGTAGCACAGAGAGCTGAGGAACAGAGGACAGGTAGAGTCCAGCTGCTCTGTCTGTCCCTCATAGGCTTCCTGCTACCTTTTCCCTCAGTACCGCTTGAATGAAGTCCCTGTATTCCGTGAAATTACTTCCTATTAAGCATGTGCTTAGCGGAACAACATCTGTCTATTTAAATTTCTGAACAATCCATCCACATTTTTTGGACCAGGCTGAGAACTCTTCCAAAGGATTTATAATGGCATCTTTACATCTCCATAGTTATTCTTCAGCAAAACGGTGTCACAGATTTGATCTTGCTTTCCTTGTTCTTTGATCCTTGATCAGTTTACATCTATTAATTGCTTTAAAATGGGAATACATTTAAAAATACGTCATTCTGACTTTGTCTAAAGAAGACTTATCTATTTAGGTCTAAAATTTCAGCACAAATTAATATAATCCATATCTGCATAGCTTATCTGGTATATTGCTATAATAAATTAATTTCTAGTGCAAAGCGAAACAATCCTTTTAAATAGTGGCTTTAGGCCATTTGTCTCGCATGATTAGCATTTCCGTCTCATTCCTAGGATGTGTGGGGAGGAATCACCTGGTTGCTTTATAACAAAGCAAATTTTAATTAGCTGATGATATAAATGTTTCTTGCCAAGTTAATTTAATATACTATTGTAATTGCATGTCCAATGAACTAATATGTATTTATCACTTGATATTCACATTCAAATGCAAATAAGTATTTATAAAAGCATAATCTCAATGATCTTAAGCATCAAGAGCATATGTTAAAGTAAGAATATTCTTTTTGTTTCTATTTAGTCATCCGTGACTCTTTGGAAGATCATGTTTCCGGAGTGGAGGTCAGGTGTCCCCTGGGCTACTTTCCGTGTGGCAATATCACAAAGTGTTTGCCCCAACAGCTTCACTGCAATGGTGAGGATGACTGCGGGAATCGGGCCGACGAAGACAACTGTGGTAGGTGGCTGAGCCATTGCTTTGTGTCGCTGAAACCCGTGTGCTGCTCACCCTGAGCAGAGAGTTGCGGAGTGTTAGCAAGAAGGAAGTTAAATGTTTTGCAGAGGATTCAGCAGGTATTTAGTTTTGCTGGCAAGGAAGGACCACGTTTTTGTTTGTGTACGGTATCAGTTTATCTGATTTTTATCCCTGCTTTGAACTTGTTTGCATGTGTCATTTTGATGTGTACATATGGACAGACGGTTTGTGTACGGTATCAGTTTATCTGATTTTATCCCTGCTTTGAACTTGTTTGCGTGTGTCATTTTGATGTGTACGTATGAACAGACATGACCTAGCAAAAATCTCTGCTGAGGAAAGGTAGACATATGCGCTAACAGAGTTTATATTAAGCTTAATGTGACATTTTAAGTTGCTTGAGAAATGCAATTAAGAGGAATTTTCAAGTTGTTTCAGAAATCTTTTATGTCCTAACTCAGGAGAATAACCTTGACTGTTTGAGTGTGCTGTACAAGCTTCATGGTTTGGAAATGTCAAAGTCTGAGGGAATACAAACCGTGAGGCCAGTGCTGCCACTGCTGCTGTTGTGATTCTTGTCACTCCTGGCCCCACTGGGTGGTACTACAGTGAACTTGACTTGGTTTGTTGGCTTTGTCCCAGCTGCAAACTGAGTAGGGCGAGGGCATGGGCTTTGCACTGGCATTTACCTGTCCACGCTGCTTGTTTGTGAGGATGGCCTCAGCACTGCTTTAATCTGTGCTGAGCAGCATCTCTCACACAGTGCCTGGACACAGCTCAGAGGGTGGCAGGAACCTGGGATAGTCTGGGAAAGGCCTCCCTATATCTTGTGAGAAGAGATCTTAGCCATTTGGTTGTGAGCTGTGACTGCAGGGAGAGAAGTTTGGCCCTAGCACACTTTATTTACTGGTATTGTCAGCTGGATAGTTTCAGAGCTACTCTCCAGAGCTGCTGATCCACGGCAGATGGGGAAGCTAGACTTCCTATTCCTTAGTAGCCTGCCTCTAGCCATGGAGAGCAGCCAGACGCACGGCTCCCTGCCCCACACGCCGCCTCCAGCTCCCCAGAGCCAGGCAGGTGAACAGTCTGCCTGCTCCAGCCAGGGATGCTGCCATCAGAGCTCAGGGTTGGGAGGGAAAGAATTGGAATATGAAGTGAAAGTTTCAAGCTAAATATACCAAAAGACATTTTCTGAAAGAAATTTCAAAGAAAATACGGTAGTTTTTCAAGCGTTCTCAGCAAAGTCAGTGAGGTTTCGAAAATAGTTGTTCTCACTCTGTCTCTGTGGAGCTGATTTTTGTACCTATGTGTAGTATCTTATTCTTACACCTATTGAATTTCAGTGGTTTACTCCATATGAAAGTCACTTCTAATTCTAATCACATCTAATTGACCCAAAGCATTTTCTAGTTTTATGTCATTTACTGATGCCATAAGCAGACTGTCTGACGCCTGTAATCAAAATCCTGAACAAAATTGGCTCTCATTCTATTCTTCTTCTGTAATTGTCCTGCCCTACAATGGCAGAAATTGCTGACTGTGGAACCCTCTTATGTTTGAGAAGTCCAAGCACCATAAACAGTTGGGTTATCCTTGTTTCAGTTCTGTATAGTACCAGAGAGTCTACATGCAAGGACTTGCTAAACTGTGCAGCTCGTTCAAATGGCAATTAGGGCATACACGGTTTTGTAATGGGATGTACAGGACAGTATAGCCTGCAAGACAATTCAGCTGTGATATTGAATCCTCTTCTGGGTATAGTAATTCAAGAATGAGTTAGCTTCAATTTCTGAAAGCCTAAATTACAAAGGATGAAGAATTATTGTATTGGCTTACTAGGAAACCTACGCTATCAGTGTTTTTCTCATATCTTGGCCTGATAGTCTCATTGAGAAATCTATGTCATGTATAATGCATTAAGGTCATATCCAGCAATTATGTTTTCTCTAAAATTGTTGTTGCAGTCAAACGTTGTTGTTCCAATAAAGGAAGAGTTGCTTCCTTGCCTGAGAATATGGAACATCCTGATGGGATTTTCTGCAGTGCCCCTACACTGTAGTAAGAGTGGGGGTCTTTATGGGATAGCTCTGTGTTGTTACAATTCATCTTGCTTAAAAACCAAGAAAGGAAGCCTCACTGATTAGCTCCCAAGACAAAGAGACCATCCGGCTGTTTGCTGCAGTTTCCCAGGATGACTTCAGTATGCCTGCCTTACGCTAGCAGTTACATCTGGTTACTTCTACCCATTTTTTTACGCTTACAACCTACTTTCCAGTTAAAGTAGTTACTCCTGGTAAACAGAAAAGCAATTCAAAATGAAATTATTCCAGTGTAGTAATTGTTGCATGCAGTAACATTAGAAATTTTAATCTTACCCACAAGATACTCCAGGTAGCTCAACTTCTAAATTCTTGTACACTTTCATCTTGCATAAATTTGGATCAGAGCTTTGAGATGGCAAGTCTACAACATTCAACCCAACAACTGTGGGGAAGGAAAAAATCATTGTAGAACCTCAAAGGAATTAAGAAATACTTTTGGGTTTTTTTTTTGGGGGGGGGAGTTGGTTTGTGGTTTTTGTTTGGTTAGTTTTTGGGGTTTTTTTATTAATGCACGTATCTCAAACACAGCTAAATAAAGCAACTTCTCTACTAATGATTTCTTCAGTAATGGTAAAGCACTATCTTCAGCTTACAGAAGAAGGTTATAGTGAAGACCTGCATATATCTTATGTAGAAGTCAGTATATTGACATAGTGTGGGGAAGGAAAAAATCATTGTAGAACCTCAAAGGAATTAAGAAATACTTTTGGGTTTTTTTTTTGGGGGGGGAGTTGGTTTGTGGTTTTTGTTTGGTTAGTTTTTGGGGTTTTTTTATTAATGCACGTATCTCAAACACAGCTAAATAAAGCAACTTCTCTACTAATGATTTCTTCAGTAATGGTAAAGCACTATCTTCAGCTTACAGAAGAAGGTTATAGTGAAGACCTGCATATATCTTATGTAGAAGTCAGTATATTGACATAAGGAAACACAACGCAAAAATCTGTCATGGACAGTAGTTTTTTTCTGTGAAAATTATGATATTGATGAAGGAGAAGAGGAGGGGGGAAACCAACCCAACACAGAATACTTATTTTGAAAACCATAATACTGCTGTTTGGGGGGGAAAAAAAGAAAAAAGAAAACCAACCGAAAAAAAACCAAACCACCACCCTCCAAAAACCCCAGGTACTTTAAACATAAGAAAATCCAAACTCCAGCTGTTCAATATGTTCAATGCAAGCCCCTAAGTGTGGTGAATATTAACAGCAACTGCAATTACTGAAATAGCACTTTTAAGAGACATCAGTGAATGAAACAAGCAGAGAGGCAATGAGCTTAAAAAGCTCGTCTAGCTCTTCCAAGAGAGTAAAAGTAAATAAATGCCTTTGAAACAAAAAGTAAAAGGCATCAGTGCAAAAGAGACCAACGTGATAGGAACCCCTGAAAATACTGAAACTAGTCACTCCCACTATCTTGTAGCAATTCTGTCCTTTTCCTCTTTTAATGAGTGAAGTTCTCTCGTTCCCCTCTTCGTTCCTATAGATATTTATCATTGTAATCTTTAAGATTATTTGCAATATTAGTCCAGTTTCATGCCGTGCAGGCCCGTAACAGTAAAACATGATGATCAATATTTCACACTAAACTGAATCCTTGCTGAGATGTGTTTTCAGATGTGCTGTAGTTACCATTCGCATCCAACCCAGGCACGTAAAGGTTGGCTTCATGGTGCCTTCTTCAAATCTGCTGCTTCTTTCACTTCCACCATGCTCACTATGTCCAAATAATAGACATAAATCTAAGGTCCAGAGAAGTGAAATGACTTGAAAATAGGATTGTAGGCAGAGTTAGGAACAGACTCGTGGTCTCAGACTGCTGTGTTTGTGTTTAATCTCAGGGTGTGGACATCCCCCTGGTCAGCTCACTTTCAGCATTTTCTCCACTTCTGGAAAGGGGTGAATTGCAGCTGGTATGTTACAGCAGAGTGAAGCCACTTGTCTTTGAAAACTCGCATGCCTTTCTCACCTAGTTGAGTTTCCAAAACCAATAAAATACTGTCTGTGATATCCTGATGGAGAAGGGCTTGAGGCAATGTAGTAAACTGCAGTAAGAGGAGGCAGCTGGCGATTTATCATGCCCAAAGTGATGGGAAGCTTTTTGAACTACCATCAGTAACCTTAAATGTGCATAGAAAATACAATCATACCTTTTGAACTCGAAAACATATCAAGTAGAAGTGGGTGTGTCTGCAAATTTGTAATGAATATGGTATTTTTAAATAAAAATCATTAATTTAAAGTTTCATAATTTGTCATAAAAGCTTAAGGTTTTGAGGACTTTCCTTTTTTAGGCTTGAGTACAGCAGTAAATTTTTCTCTGCTGTTCTGTTCTGTGCTCATCCTTTCTGAAACACTGAGTTCTTGAAAAGACCAAGTGCATTGTTAAACAGTTTAGTCTGTATCACATTTAATTGGAATTATTTTTGTATGTTAGCAAAACGCAAAATACGTGGAAAAAAAATATAGCAAATCCAGCATCCTTCTGTGCCCAAAACTTGATTAAAGCTCAAGTTGGCAGAACAGGGAGTTTGACATTTTTTTGATCTACTGAGACTATGTTTGAGATCAAACATAATGGCTTCAGCCTAATTTTCCAGGAGAGACCTTTTACTGTTTATTGACAGGTATAAGATTTGATTCTGTAGCTACTTGATGTTTATAGAAGGGAGGTTAGGGTATTTTTTTTTTTACTTCATTGCTATTTTAAACATGAGTGGGAAGGATAAGTATGAGGCAGAATCGCAAACTCTGCTCACCTAATGCTATGGCAATGTTGACGTGGGAACTGTTCCTAAAACAAGAATATTTATTACATAGAAGACATTACTGCTGAGACAGTACTGTTAATGTACTCTAAACAATATCTAGGCAAAGCCCTTTAAAGCCCAGTGGAATAGTAAAAGTGCCAAGTACATATTCCCAAGCACATATTCATGGAAAGAAGCATTTTGGAATCTCTGCTTTGACAATGATGCTTAAAGATAAACAAAACAAAATTTAAGCTAATAACAGTAAATAAAAACAATAATTGATTACTGCAAAACAAAAATAATAGAACAACGGTATCTGTGACATAGCTTTTCACTGAGTACACATGTGTTTTGTTATCTTAAAGTGCATGTTTGTTTAGATTAACAAATTCTGACACGTAACAAATTGCAAAAACATGAAAAGTTAAATCATAAGATAAATGTACTCTACAAATTTGGACAGCAGACAAATAACATTGCCAGCAATCATCTATAAATATTTTTTTTTCAAAATACCAACTTTCTGAGTAGCTGTAGACCAAAAAAATCCTTATTCTGCTCCTTAATTAAGTATTTAAATTTTAAAACTTACATATAAGCACTTTATATTTTCAATTTTAAAGTTCTCTGATATGCCATCTACTTAGGAGGCTGAGTGAGCAAACTTTTGTCCTAGATAAGGGTCAGCTTTCTTTGAATAACGCTTTCATACTGTTAGGTTCAATGATAAAAGTGTGATATTATCAGTCTAACAATTTTTGTGTAATTATCTCTTCTAGATACATCACTGGGTCAGTTATCATTTTGTAGTTGTATCATGGTAATTACAAAGTGCTGCAAAAATTCTCAGTGCAGTTAAATTTTAAATCACTGAGAGACTGAATATTTGGGTTTTATGTGTGATCTTCTAAGATCTTTGTTGCAATTAACTCTAATATTCCAGCCATTCTGCTGAGTAGTCAGCATGATTTGTTCATCTCAACCGAAAACTAGCTGTGATGCTAATATGACTCCAGTTCTTGGGGAGAACCCTCCCAGTAAATTGCAGTGTAACTTAGCTCAAGTTTCTTGTTCCAAAACCACCAATCAGCTCTTGAATTTAGTCTGGTACCAAGTTGTAAAAGGAGGAAAATAGAAACATAATCAGATCTTAAAAGGTTCTGAGCTTTTCTCTTTTCAGGGGAAACTCTGGACTTTACATCCTACCTGACCAATTTGAAAGTGTATTTTATGATATGTCTTGAAGTCTAAGATTAAGCACTACTGCTTTGTCTCTGATATGTTTAGCACTATGAGTCAGCATCCTGTAGCTGCAGGTTCTGAAAATCAGGTGCACTTATTTCTTTATAAATAGTCCTGCTTTCAGATTTTAAAGTTTTTCCTAACTACCAGTAAGGTTTGATTGTACCCAAACATGCAGTAAAAATCTATGTAGTTATTGAATTTATGGTGTTCTGTTCTAAACTAAAATGCAAACAATAAGGCTCATATAAAATCTTCAGTCACACCACCTGGGCTTTTGGCCATAATACATTGTATGAAGCAAAGCTGAGCCTGGTGAGAACTGACCTGGACTGACTCCACCAAAATCAATGAGAAGGCTCTAACTGTCTTCATTGATCAAAGAACCATAACTTACTTAAATTAGGAAACTAATGAAAAGCTCAGATGTTTCAAAAAAACAATGCTTGTGACTCATATGCTGGCCTTCCAAAATAGTAGTGGATAAGATGGTTTGGAAGCACTGTGTTAACAGAGATTTTTTTATTTTTTTTTTTTTTCCTCTAGATGATAAGACTTAGGTTCTGATCTCCCGCAACTTGTCACAAAAAACAGGAGATAGAAAATGCAGTATCTTCCCATGCAGTCTGTAATATCTAACTCTTGTAAATGACTGCCTTATTTCTTCTTTTCTTAAACTTAATTTGGAACCAAGTGGATATGGTTTATGCTTTATTTAAAATTAGGGTTACTGTCATTTCACACTACTGAATAGCTCTTGCTCCATCTCAGAACTGGTTTTTGAAACAGGTTCTTGATTATTACTAGTAAATTTACAAAGGAAATGGTTATGTGCAAATAACACAGGTATAAATCATATTTAGAATAAAAAAATATTTGAACATAATAATTCTTAAAAGTGCAAACACCAGAATTCTTATTAATTTCAAAACCAAAATTATGTGCATTGAACCCTTGTACCTCTATAGATCGGCTTGTTTCACCGTGAATGCAGCATTAAAAAATCCAGCGACCACTATTACATATTTGACTACCACTCTACTTAATAGCAATAATGAGGGCGGAAAGGAAGGTACACCATTCTAGGGTGTTTCATTTTGTCTTTTTTCACAAGCAAGTTCTTTAATTATGTAGTGTGGTTAATGGAACAAAGTAGCCTGAGCTATTTTGAGAGCACAAGTTTTCTCAGTGTTTAGAAATTTGGCTTCTAGACAATCCTGCTGATAGTTCTGCAAAACTGTTTTTTTGGCAGTTAGGCAATGGTTGTAGTATGTCTCTATTTGTATTTTAATCACAGTATCATAGCCACTTTTTTCCAGTCCAGTGAAGCAAGAACAGGCATGCAGATTAAATTTAAGATGTTTCTGACTCTCTGGAGGAGTCCTTCACTGGCTAAATGTATTTACCATTGTGTTCCTCCCAGGCCTCAGAGGTCTCCGAACAAAAGGCAGCATTCAGCTCCCCAGCTGTAAAGTTCACTTATAGACGTTCATTAAGATTTCTCTAGCTCATAGGCTGGAATTCACAACGGTTTCTGAAAGAACCGAGGCAGGGAGCGGCTGTTTAAAGTCTTGCACCTATTTACCTCTAAAAGCACAGGACTCATCTGTTACTGTGTGCCATGCAGTCACTGGGTGACTGGCTTGCCTTATTTAATAAGTTATAACACACTATCTCTTTTTTAAAAGGGCCTATAAAATTCAACAGGATGAAAGTAATAACAATCCATATAGATGTCATGCTGTTTTCATGTGAGTTTCTTTGAAGGTCTATAAACTGAATAGAGAATTATTGCAGTCCAGTAGATTCATTAAATCACCTTCTAGATTTCCATAGCAGAAATCTAAATTTCTATGGGACGCTTCAAAACAACTATACAAAAGATGTATGTTTTAATATTACAAGATTGCTCATAAGGGATGAGAAATTTCAGAGGGTCTGAGTTTTCCATTTTTGCCTCAGGACATTACAGAAGAGCTTGACAACTTTATATTTCAAATTAATACTAATAATGAAGAATGTTATAGTTAGTTACATCTTTCCTTGACATGGCTTTTTTTTCTGTCATACTTAAAATGTGAAAGCTAAATGTATGAGGCACCGTTCAGTTTTGATTCCTAAATAGTAGATTCTGTTTATGAAGCAAAAAGAAAACACTTGGAAATCAGCAGCATGCTCAAAATGTAGCAAATACTTGGAAAAAGATCAGGTTTTCAAGATTCGCGTGAACATTTTTTCTATATGGCCAAATTTTATTGGCACTGCCATTGCCATTCATCCACAGTATATGGCACTGAGATAATCAGGTTTACACTGATGTGCAAATGGAATAGCTTTGCTGCAGTTCTGGAGGCTTTTAATAAATTTCATTATTGAGATCTTTAAATATTGTTGATAACTAAGAGGAACTTTTACATTTCACTAGACTTGTCTTTTCTGTTCTTTACAGCAGTGGCTTACTGCTAACAGAATTTCAAGCAACACAAGGTATTATAGATGTATGCATGCTATTAGCTTATTTTAATCTATTCTGTCACACATTTTAAAAATTTTAAATACTTCAAGAGGAACAGAATAGAAAATTGGATTCATCTATATGGAGTAAAAATACTGTTACATAAACTAGAAAACTCCCCTATGTAAGTGTTCTACAGGAATAAAACTACAATATTAAGAGGATAATTATTATTTATCTTCTGGAAATTTGAGCCTGCCTTATTTCTTAAAAGTTGCACTGAATTACTAAATTGTTTTAAAATCAAGAACAAACTTGTGTAAGCATGTAATCTGTCTCATCTAGAGAAGTGCAAACCTTATTTTAATTTATTTAATTGCCTGTTTTTCTATGATTGCATTGTCACATATAAGTAGGCAAGCTACATTCCAATTAATCGGCAGGTACGGGATGCAGTCAATGTGCAGTGACACAGCTTGGTGTGGGGTAAATTGGCTTTGCCTTGACTGGCAGGTGTCCAGTTCTTCATTTTTTCCACTTGGGTATCTAAAGTAGGGTTGTGAAATTCCCTCCCAGCATCGAATGCTCCAGGCACTGCAAAACTCTGCTTTGTAAAATCTCGGTGTGGTTTTGGTCTTATTGTAAGTTATTAGACTGTCTCAGTATGGCCCAACATTGCAGAAAAGGGCAATTATATTCCTTCATCTGTAAACATTTTTAATGGAATTGCTTCTTGTCTGGAGGTGTTCCTTGTTGCACTAAAAGATATCTTTGTAAAAAGCCTGAAGTCATTTCTTACAGCAAGAAAAAGTATATTTGAACAGCTGGCAGAAAGAAATATGTTCACAGGTTATGACTACCAACAGCAAAGGCAAAATCAATGGGTGACACAGTTTCTCTTCACATTTCACTGAGAGTATTTATCTGCATAATAACCCATGAAGACATGGCTGAGAGAAGGGGAGTCGTATAAATAACGTCCTGTTCATAAGCCTCATCCTAAATAAGAGATGTGTCTTTAGTTGAGGAAAGCTGATATTTTCTTGGATCTGTCATTGAAAGGATTATTCAAATCTGTAGTTTGTCAGGGTTAACATACTCTTTCTCATTCCTTTCCCATCAGAAATGGTAATTGACAACTTTTAGCAAGGATCAGTGTATTAATCTGTAATACTGTTTACAATTACTTACTTCAGTTATCCTGTGTAGGGGAAGATTTGCTGGTGCCTTGTTTTTTTCGATTTCATTTTTTGCAGAAGTGCAGCCAACATAATCTATTTTAGAACTGGCTTGGGAAAAAGCAATTTTTCTTCTAAGCTGTACTCCCCCAAATGAAAGATTTGGGATTTCAAGACCAGTACTATTACCAGTCATTTCTTAAAGTGTTTGGAGAACCTCATCTCGACAGAGGTAAACAGGTCACAAGCCTACCATATAAACTCTAAACCATCACAAAGTGATTTATGGTTCTGGCTGGTGCCTCACCGAACAGTTGTACTAAATATAGTTATTTGCACAATGCAGTCTTCTGGGATTTGAAAAAACAGTTTGTATAAAATAAAGACTGTCCAAGGCTTGGGCACAAAGCTTGGCACAAAACAAACATTTTTAAGGTCAGAAAACTTTGAATAAATTCTTTCTTTATATTCAGATATGCCTTTGTATTTGTAGTAGAAAGCAGGAAAATCAATGCCACGAGAAAAGACTGTCATTTAAAATGAACTGACCAGAAATTCCAGACAACTGGAATGCTTCCCATACAAAGTAAGCCATGTTCTCCCTTCTCTGTGCTTTTTTTCCCCTTTTCTTTTGTGGCCACCAAAAAATACACAGCTGTCTCTTGGCTTCCTTGAGAATGTTGATGAACTTCCCTTTCGTAGTGAACTGCCTCCCAGTAGTGTAGGAGGCCCTGCTCATCCTTTTTCTCTGCAGATGTGAACTGCAGTAATGGTCACCTGTTGTACATGCTTTGTCACATGGCAAAATATTTTAAAAATACAAAAAGGTGGAATAAACTCTCATCTATCTGCTCTTTAGTGTCAGAAGCAGGGAAATGCAGAAAAATGATACTTTATGTATTCATTGGCTTACAGGAGGATTAGAATTTATGGCTTTTAACTATATATTCAGAATCTGCAGATAAAGTTGTCCCAACCTTTCTATGAACGTAATTATCAATTAGTCCAAAAATATTTTGAGACTGTATTCCTGACTGCATAATATTTATTTGGTTGGATTATACTACAAGAATACATCTTTACAATTTCCTGTTTAAAAATTCTCAATGAAAGACTCCTCTCTCCTTAAATCTTACCTTCTCCACATACATTGTATTCCCACTAGTTGCTTCAGGTCCTAGTTGCTGGATCCAGTCTTGCAAATGAAAGTCAATGGACATGCTCCAGTGAAATATTCAGAAAGAACGATAGGGGAAACCTCGTTAGAGCCCTAACGACAGGGCAGTAGGTTTATATAGCGCTCAGCACTTGGCAAAGGATCTGTTCTCATCGCTCCATCAATTACAGATTCCCTGTCGCAGGTAGTCCTAAAACTGAACTTCTGCTGAGCGTTTAAAACAGGCAGCAGCAATATTTCTGCAGGTTTGCCAACATCCTTCATTTTGTCCAAAATGCATTAGGCAGATTCTAAATATCTGCTTCATGCCCTAAACTGGCAAAACTGCCAATGGATCAGAGCATACCAGGTGCTCTTGAGGAAGTTAGTTAAATGCGCTTAAATACCTTCTCTGAGTGGGAAGCTGGCATTCTTGCAGGCCATAAATTAATTCACATTAATTTTGGAGCGAAGGAGGCACTTTTCAAGTCAGTCTTGTCTCTTAATGGGGCAATTCCTGAAAGCAGAGATTTTGGGTTACTTTGAATCCTTTATCTTTTCAATTTATGCGTAACAAAGGAACAACTAGATAAAAGATAGTTTGCTTGAAGTCAGTTAGTGTTTCATAACATCTGTTAATCAGCATGTGCAGCACATCTTTGCAGCTCAGGCAGTGAGGAGGCAGGCATCTCTGGCAGAGAGGCTCCATCTGCTGGCGCTCCCAAGCAGGCTCCAGGAGATGCTCTCAAGGTGGTTTCCATACCTACCTGAGAAAACAACTGAGTTGTAATGGGATGTGAAAAATGAGACATTTCAGAATGGGAAAAGTTGCAAAGAAGTAAATATCTTTTATTTCTCCCTGCCTATTTTGAAGCCAATAGATATAGTAGCCATGCTTACTTGAATATAAAGATTTATAGAGATGTGTCTGTGAGGAATTGTATTTAACTAAACAATTTCCATGTGGAACTGCAGGGGGAAAGATTGTGGCTAGCATATCATAGAAGTGAAACTGAGACGGTAATGACTAGCAAAGCAGAGCCATCCTTGGAGTTGTCATATAAATGTGGTTCGACAGCAGGTATCATTACAAAGAAATGCTTTCAATTATCACTGATGCTTTGACTCACCAGGTAGTGAGTGCCATCCTAAGGAGTATTTCTGCAACTGGTGCATATTCATTACATGACATGCTTTAAACTAAAAGGATGTGGGTTTGTCAAAGCTGAAGAGAGGTCAGACTCTAATAAAACTAGAATCAGATCACAGCTTTTAAAGGCAAACTCATTTTTTTTCTTTTTCTTTTTTTTTATTTCTCACCTCTTTTTTTTTGCTTTTTTTTTTTTTTTGCTTTTTTCCTGGTGCTGTGTATTCCTGCCCTGTTTTGGAAGCAGTTACTTGATCAGTTAGTTTGTATGATAGACTTCCAAGAAATCGGTCTTTAGTTATTTCCAGCACCACTGTATCTAGAAATGTCCATTTGTGGGAAGGAACTGAAAGATCTGCTCTTCAATTTTCATCTTTATGGCCATAAACCACTCTTCTCCAGTACATCTATGCACAGTGACCAGGTTGATAATATGGAATAATGCTTTGTTTAAGAAGATGCATATTAAGCTTAACTTAAACAAACTGACTTGAATATGTTACATCAAATCACCTATTCTCTTGAAAAGCAGTGTTCATTTGGTCTTCATCTAGATTTTCAGGAAAGAAATGAGAGGCTGTGATAGTGATAAAGCCCTCTGAAAGAAGTGCTTGGAGTTGTAGCAATCATTTGAGCTTTCCTGGACAAACCAGCACGTTTAAGGAGAAGGGAAAATATGGTTGCCTCTCGTTTTTAGAGTCCTACAAAAACAAAATGTTCTGAAGTGAAAGATTGTACTTTTTTGGTGCAACTGTCACAGAGAATGTTGTTGTTTAGGTATAATAAGCTGTTCCTGCTCATAATGTCTGTACCTACATGTGATTAGGCAGCTGTATAAAGATAAGATCACCTAATGGTCTATGCTATGTTCTGGAAAAAAACACTTATTCAGCAGAACTTGATGCACCTAAATTTAGTGAGGGTTCTTCTGCCTTCTATTTCTATTCTAATCTGTCTTCTATTTGTGTTTCATTTTTATTTTATTAGAAGACAACAATGGATGGTCTCTGCAATTTGATAAACATTATACAAAGGACAAATACAACAAACTGAAATCTCTGTATGCATTTCAGACAAAGACACCAGAGTGTTGTGAGTAATTACTGATATTTTTTGTGTGATTATTACTGATGATTCCTAGAAAGAAGTATATAGCAAATATCAGAAAGAGAAATGTAGTGCAGTTTCATTGATAGTAAACCAGAATTAATATCCCATATGAACAAATGCTTTGAAACGAATTTCAGTTCCATTAAGAGTGATTCATTTTCTGTAAGCCAAGCAACAAACATATGCCAATTAAGAGGGTATTATAAATGTTTATCTGAATATATTAATACAGCTGGAAAGACCATGAAACACACATCTTTCAGAGTGAAATGAAGGCAACATTCCTCCAAATTCACTTCTTCATACATCAAATGATTCTGGGCATAATCCGTCCCTTTGTACAGATTTTCTGACTTTGACTAACTTAAAGCAGATAGATGAGGAAAATGGAGCAAAGATTTCCTGATGCATTTTTACCCCATTTTCACCTAGACAGAATTGTGCTCATTCTAGTAAGTATAAGAGGACCGAGTAATCTAAAAGAGCACCACAAAAAATACGAAAAACTGTTACCATTCCAGATTTCTGTACAGCAAGCCTAAAACCAAGAGCTTCTATAAGCTCTTTTACAGAGGTCAGCAGGTAGCAAAAAGGTTTTGTTTCACTTTATATTTATTGTTAAATTCATCCCAGGTCTAAATCAATTACATAGAAACATGTGCCTTACTTTAACACAGCCTGGTATATCTGCCTTTGTGCTCACTTTTCTTTCATACTGTACTTCTTTTCTCCCCGTCCTACCACCCCACCCATCCCACCTTTTGGCACGACCACCCTCTTGCTCTCACGCAGCGGCTGGTGCTGTGCCAGCAGAGTGTACCTGCCAAGGGCTGGAGATCTTCTGCGACGCTGCCAAGCTGCGTGCTGTCCCGTCAGTCCCTTCAAACATAACCATAATGTAAGTAGAGAAGAGAAGTGGTCATTTGCTCTGTTCAGGTTTGACTGACAGTCCTACAACCTTTTCACAATTACAATTAAAATTATGATCGGTTGGCTCAGATGGTGCTTGTGAAAGCAAAGTGTCTCTCTGTTGACAAGTCCTTTAGCGTTTTAAGTACAGATTTTCCCTACATAAAAGGAGAGAAAAGGAACTAAAAAACTCTATGAAGTGATCGTTTCATGTTTGCAACAGTGACTTGAGCTATCAACAGTTTCAGGAAATCTAAAGAAATCTTCAAAGGAAATGTTTCCTTTTAAGACACAATGCTTAGGACCTTTTTATTATTCTATGATTCTGCCAATATTTCTAGTCTACATTCCTGGCAATAAAGTCAATAACCTTGAACTCATTGGAACTACCTGCTTGAGTAAATCTTTTTAGTTCTCATTCAATGTCTCTGAATATACCATTATTTAAAGAGATTTAATCTGGGCTGGGTCATCGTACAGATACGTATGTGTAAGTCAAATTTTTGGAAGAGATCAGGGAATGGTTGATATTGCTCTTATTTACACATCACTGTTTGAGAGGACATTTTCTGTGTGGTGAGCAGAGGGCAACATCACATGTCCTTACCTGAGGATCTACCCCACAGAGCAGGGGTACGAACCTTTCTGTTTGGCTCCGGGTTGTGCTCACGTGTGGCCAAGGTTCTTCTTCTTGGGTCCATGTTCAAATACTGCAGTACTTCGTAAGACTGATATGGAATGTCAAATATATATTTAAACTGGCTGTTGGCTCGGGATCAGTGAAGACTTCAAAAATAATGCCTCAGTTCTAGCTGTAGAACAAAGCAGTGAGTCAGTTCAGCTGGCTTTCAGGCCAGGATTTCCTTTAATCCAACCTGAAAAATTTTTATTCTTGACAGGACACTTGAGTCGGTGCCCAATGGAGATGGGGACATAAGGACACATGCAACCAGGAAACAAACTCTATATGCATTTGAAGTTTGAAATAAATTTGGTTTAGTTTATGCTCAGATTTTCTTAACTTTTATAGTTATTATTTTGTTAGTTGCCCTGGGGACATGGAAGAATATTTTTAAATGATAAAGTATTTGGCTTAAATATATAGAAATATTGAGGCAAGTAGAGGTAACATATTCAGATGGTTTCATGTTGCTTTTGTTATTTAACAGTGTGAAAGCTGTCCTTATTGAATAATGAAAGAGGCAGTACTGTAGGAAGCTGGGAGAGTAATTTTACTGTGCGCATTCATTCCTACAGGTCTCTTCAGAGGAATCTACTAAGGAAACTTTCTGCTGACATTTTCAAGAAATACCAAGACCTTAAGAATCTGTAAGGGAGTATTTCCACTTAAAATATCTATTCAAAATCTATCTATCCAAAAATATTTATTTTCTCCCTCTCACGTATGCACACACAGAGCTTAACTCAAAATTCTGTTTTGTCTTACCCTTCAGTACTTCATCTAATTGTGTAACCTGTTTGGCTCAAATAGCTTGATTTGACATCTCTATTTTTGCAAAACCATAATTTCTGCATATCTAGGGTTTTTTTGCATTGACTATTTTATACCAACAAATTGCTGAACTTTCCTCATATCTGAAGGAAGTTATATTTACGATGAACAGTGATGTTCCAAAAGAAATTAACTTAATCCATTTTTTCTGCAGAAAAAAAAAAAATGGAAACTTAATCTTCTATTATCATGGGGAGCTTATTTACATGGCACTTTGGTTTTACTCCTAATTACATCTGGTACTAATTTCACAATGCCCGAACTAGTCAAATTGTTACAGCAGTGCAATACTGTGCTATGTTTTATGATGGGTAGCATATATGTTGTTCAAAAAATCACAGCCTTTAACCAGCTTTCTTTATAGAGATTTAGAGAAATTAACAATTAAAAGCAACAGTCTAGAGCAGGGCTCTTATGTCACCAACTCATGGCTCCCACATTCTAGGCAGCTCACGGTCTGTAGCTTCTCCGTCGCCTGTGCTGTGCTGCAGCACCACCTCCTGTTCCACGCGTTCAGTGCCAGTCTTAAAGTGCTGAAAGATACCTTCTCAGCCAAAGAAATCGTCCCTAAGATGTATTGATATTATTTAGTGTTAATTAATTATGACTACTGACTATTAACTTCACACGTTTCTGATTGACAGCTGTACATTTTCAGAAAGCTTTTGAGCAGCTTTTGGGGCAAACCCATTCTGTAAAAGCCAGTGTCAGGTTTCTTATGCTTTTTAACAGAAATGTGTCTGGACGCTTTATTGACTGTATTGTCAAATTTCAGGTGTGCAAAGTTTGACAGTGCCTTTTTGAGTATCACACATGCATCCGGTTTCATTGATAGATTTTAATTGGTTATTTACACTAGCTTTGAATTTGCGTGCTTAAAGAATTAATAGTTGTATCTTCTTAGGTACCTTCAGAATAATAAAATCAGAGCTGTATCTGAACGTGCTTTCAAAGGTTTATACAACTTGACAAAACTGTAAGTACTGCTTTTTGAATACTGAAGTAAAGAGCAAGGGAAATCGCTCTGAGAGTCGCTATGGATGTCTTGCTCTTACTTGATTCAATGTTAGGAAGCTGCAAAAATGGTCCAAATCTTGAAATCAATGATTGGATCAAGAAAGCAAATACAGATTAAGAGTTATCTGTGCAAGTTTATCTGACAGGACAATACTTTGAAAATACAAGTGGGGTCCATACTCCAGATCTGTTCCCCAAATCTGCAGAGTGGAAGAAAGAGAGAGATGGTCAGAAAGAATGAAAAAGGAAATAAACCATAAGAAATACCTTGTGATGAATCAAAACTCTTTAACGTTATATTTTGGTTTACAGAAGCAAACAAAAGTAGCCAGTATGGGTAATGAGAAGAACACTATTTTGCAGCAGCTTTTTGAAAGGTACTGCTAATGCCTAAGGAAAACACTCAGTGAAAGAGACGATAAATAAATCGTGTTGTTCAGCTCAGCTTTTCATTTCTGCAGTGTTTTTAAAAGGAAATTTTTTTCCTATGTTGTACCTCTTCATTTTCCGTCACATGAGTGTGGTTGATTATCTGTTATTACAGCTGCTGTTATTACCTTCCCAGACCGTTTATAGCACAGCCCCTCACTCCATTGCTCAGGCTTGCTTTTTCCATGATTCTGGTATCTAATTGTGACTAAAACATCCTTAGCAGAGACTGAACGGGATCCTGGGAACATTTGTGGAATGAATCGCTCCACAGAAGGAAACTGGGAAGGGCCTAAATTATGACAGGGTGAAAATATGTAGCCTGTGGTGTTTTCCTACAGATAAGACAAAATGCTCACGATAATTGTTCCGAAGCCCTCACTACAGAGAGTCCTGCCCTGCTCTGGCATTTCTAGGAAAGACGCAAGCCTGCACCTTTCCTTCTGTCACAAAAAAAAAAAATTGGCTTTCTTGGGGAGAAAGAGACTGGAACCACGTATAAGGGGCTTTTTGCTTACTTAGTGGGTTATTTTTCAAAGAAAAGCATGAAAAACTACCCTAATCAAAAATGATAATTATGAAAAAAATTTAGCAGTAATTCTGGTGAATTATAAAGGAAAAATCTCAGAACTCATTTTCGTGCATCTGATGCTAATTAGTCATTCCATTCATTTGTCTTACCTGGGACTTGTTTCAGATACCTGAGCAACAACAAGATAACCAGTTTGAAGCCTGGTGTCTTTGAAGATCTACACAGGCTTGAATGGCTGTATGTTGTTTTCTTATTTGTATGTTTATTTTTTTAAGGACTAAATGAAGCAAGACAAAGAAATATTTGGATTGTTTTAATTTTTGTGCATAGTGATACTTTATACTAGATAATAACTAAGGAACTCCTGTTGCACTGTGCAAGGTAAAAATCCCATTCACTTTGGTGAGAGCAGAAATTTGTTCTTGGGGCCTTAATGGTTCCAATGACTGGTGATTTTACAATACTAAATAATGCCTATTAGTAATTGCTTGTTACAAATTAATACATTCAATAACTCAGATGCTGTAAAACAGTAAAAAGATTTTTTGGGGGGCAGTCAATAGTTCTTGAAGTGTCCCAGACAAAATGACTGTCATAATCTGAAATATTTTTTTATTACTGCTTTCCAGATAGATGAAATTTAAATACTGTTTTGACTCAGTAAAGTTATTGAAATTAAGCAATCAATAATATACATAACATATTTCTCTGTGTTTTGAACTGATGGATTGTTGTGGAACACCGTTATGTGGTGCTGCCTTGTTTTCACAGGGAATTAATTCAAATTCTTGATCAAGGAATTTTGAAAACTGGCAAGAAAATATTTTTTTTTAAATTTAAAACAATTGCTTTCTCTGAGGTAAAATTTATTTTTTTTTAAATTAAATTCTTCTGAAAGGAAATTAATTCAATGTATACCCTGACCTGCTATGGAGTAGTGCATTAATTTTTTAAGTAGTCTGAATGGGCATTTGAAGAAAACCACTTCGATTGTGTTTGGTTTTTTTTTTTTCATCTGTTCAATTTAAGACTGCAGTTAATTATCAATCTGATACATGCTTTGCTCTAATTCATAGGATAATTGAAAATAACAGGATAAATCGAATCTCCCCGTTGACGTTTTATGGACTCAAGTCACTTATCCTTCTGTAAGTATGGAATAAGAACCAAAAGCGTTATTGTCATGGTTTGAGGTGGAACAAAACCAATTTTCTTTTCATACACCCAAGGTCTGCTCACTTTGTTATTTTCCTCACTGGGGGGCTGGAAACAGAAGTGTGTAGCAGGGTCACACCTGTGGGGAGGAGTGGACAGGACAGGTCCCAAAACTGACCAACAGGGTATTCCATCCTGTCTGCACCATGCTCAGTATAAAGCTGAAGGATCGAGGGGTCAAGCCTCTTTTTCAATAGCTGGTGTCTGAGGAGGCTCTGTCTGTTCTTTGGCCTTTGATCCCAACCCATGTGTTCCCAAACCCAGTTCTTGAATCCGGTGCCCACCTGCTGCTGAGTCCCAGCTCTTGCCAGTGATGTGATCATCATCCTGGTGGCTCGATATTGGCTTTGTATATATTTTTATATATTTCATTACTTTCTTATTAATATTATTAACTTTTCTTTTTATTGTTAGTATGTCATTAAAGCTACTTTGGGGGGGGGGGGTACCAACCCATAAGTCTCTCTCCTTTATTTTGTCTTCCTTTCCCTTCTGTCATTTGTTTAGTGGATAGCCCAGCCTAAACCACAGCAGTTATTTAAAAGAACAGAACAGAAAGGGCAGATATATGTATGTAAACCTTTTTATAATGGCTGTGCTTGCTCAGCACAGAGTGCCAGCAGTACACCTGTAGCTTTTTCTTATCCCCAGGTGTGATGTGCTGGTGTAGGAGGATTTGGCAGCAGCAGACATGCAGTGTCTGGAAAAGTATAGGGAGAAAAATGAGGGAAAATAGTAAAAAGACAGTGTCCTTGAGAGAGAAAGGACACGGCAGCTGCAGCAATAGGTGGCAGTTGTCCTCCAGAGCCACGATGCAGGAGGCAGGGGTCCCAAAGCTCCTGCCCCCAGCAGCAGCCCTGCCTCCATCCCCAAGACCCTCTCTGTAACCTCCTGCTGTCCTCTCCAGGCCCAAAGGTGAGGGACTCCCTACCTCTGCAGCTCGGAGGGAAACCTCCCTCCATCTCCCCTTCCCTCTGCCATAAATAGAAGTTACATGTTATGACAGAACAGTCAAAACATTTATATCAAGTGTTATGTTTTATTTTAAAAGCAGTGAACATCTTTCCTTTACCTGGTAATTAACAAGTTAAGGACAAAACACTGCTCCTCAGAATGCCACAGGGAAAATATGTGGAAGTTTAATAAAAAATTCTACCTCCAAGACTATGAGAAACAATTAGAACTTTGACTGCCTTTTTGTCAAAGCACAAATACGAAAGACAAGTGTTTTTTTCTGTAACGTAATTTTTGGCAAATATAAATAGTTCTACTATTCTTTTTTTCAGAGAGATGATGAATAATTCTCTTGCTCGTTTGCCTGAAAAGCCTCTATGCCAATATATGCCACGACTAAACTGGCTGTAAGTCTACCTTATTTCACTAGAAAAATATTATTTTGTTGTCTTTGTATGGCGTTTCCACACCACTTTTTCTAATGGGGCACTGAATCTCACAGAGTGCCTGCTGGCTCACTGCGGGGCTGATGGCCTGAAGGCATCAATTGGCTGTGCAGAAATATTATATATCTGGTTCTGACTCTTGTTTGTGCAGTCATGAAGTTCTGATAGTATTTTTCTTTAATTACCTTTGAATAACTGCCTGAATTTATTTTCAGTGATTGATGTTTTGTTTTTATATCCCAGAGACCTTGAAGGCAACCATATCCATCATATAAGAAATGTCACTTTCATCTCCTGCCACACTCTAACTGTACTGTAAGTAATGGGATGTGCTAGCCAGCCAGAGTGAGATATGCTTCTGTTGAACAGTCAAGTGATTTGTTACAGCCAATGTTAAAGTTTCCTGACTATCATGGTTATTTAGATCTCAGGAGATTAAAATGTTCAGTTTCAAATGAGCGCCATATAAAATAACCACTGTTTACATTTATAGCAAAATTCAGCCTTAATATATGCAACTAAACGTCACTGAAGTGATTTTGACTGACATTTTGATTTTTCATTCTAACTTTTCACTTGGAAAAGGAGGAAAAATCTCATAATAAAAAGCAGAAAACATACAACATATGTAGCTCGTTTCTTCATTTAAACAAGTTTGGCTGGTGGGTTGACTGGCTCATCAGTTCTAGAATTTTCCCCAAAGTTTGGTTACAATGATGTTGTAATCATCTTCAGAAAATCCCTTTAACCTTTTGCAGGATTAGCAGGGTCCACTGTACCTGGCACTTTCAATTTTTAACTTGTGCAGTGCCCATATTCTTGGCTTTCTCTTTGCTTTTAAAATCCAGGTTGTTCATCATTTAAGTAGCAAGCTCAGAGGCAGATGAAATAGGGGTGAAGGAAAATTTGCACAGCCATGTGCCTGTGTCCAAGATGTGACTAGGTCACAAGCCTTCCAGTCCACTTAATCTTCCTCCTGCCCTCAGCCAATTTTTACTGGCCTCCTATGGGTTTGTGCATATATATGTATATATACACACACAAACACATACGTGCATAGGCAAAGTTATTTATCAAATAGTAAAATAGTAAGCTTCTACATCTGATTAGTTTGTTAATGAATTAGGCAAATATCTGAAGATGCAGAGAAGAGAGAATTTTAAAAGTTTATAAAAAGTTTTTTCCAAAACCAAATAGATGTCAAGAAGCAGCAACATAACTTTGTTTTATTCTTTCAGGGTGATGAGACGAAATAAAATCAGCTCTTTAAATGAAAACAGCTTTTCTTCTCTCCAGATGTTAGATGAATTGTGAGTTAATTTCTTCTCTTACTTGTATTAATAAGTCACAAAGTTTTATAATTTCTATTACAGACATTATTTATCATAAATTCTGTTTCATATAACATGTCTGGAGATAGCACCCATCCTAGGGATTTTATTCTGTATATTTAGCAGGGAAGAAATAGTCAATAAAATAATTCATATTCTGTGAATATCAATAATATTGGGGATTTTGCTCAAAAGATCCTTATGTTCCCTGAGTAGAATCATACTAATTAATCTTAGACCACCACAGTATCTTTTAGACTGGTTTGCCAGTTTCAGTCAGACTGAGATTTTTACTCCTCTGTCGACAGCTATTAAAATCTGTGTTAAGTGATAGTAAACACACAGCTAAAGAGAAAAACTAAGGGAAAGACGTGGAGCTGGCTAGCCCATGTGAGAAAATTCCCATCATGAAACAGCAAATTTAATTTATTTCCAAGCTCCTACAACTCAAGTTAAGTGTATTTTACTTTCTTTTTGATGTAAATACAATAATAATAAACTATGTATCTAACGGTATATCTGAGCTAACTAGACAAAGAGAAATCTGGTGGATCTAGCTTCCCACCTAGCTTTAACAGCGTTCTTTCAAAGTAGAAGTTTCTTATACCCTGTATAATAAATAATATTTTGCAAACAGAATAAAACTGTTTGCCTTGAAATTGCAAAATGGTTTGGTAAAATTACTGAGCCTCGTTAGAACTTACTGTATCCTACCTGTGTCTCTTTCTGCAGAGATTTGGCTAGTAACAAGATTGAATCACTTTCTCCATATATATTTAAGGATCTAAAGGAGCTTTCACAACTGTAAGGATTCTTGATTCTTATGATGTATTACTGTTTATTACTCATTTGATATGATGCTTTCAGTCACGAATGCTGGGAAAGAAAACAGCACGTTTGTATGCGCCATTTAAGCCCTGCCTAAAAAATACTTACCCCAGAAGTCATTCTATATAACAGAATAGTTTTGTAGAAAATGTGTGTACTCATGTCCCAAAAGGTGTTAAGTCCAAATTCTACGTTTTCTAGATCTTTTGCATATACAAAATGAGCTATGTTAGCTATATAATGAGAAATTAATAATTTCATAGGAATGTTTAATGTGCTATCAGGATTTGGAACTAAAAATAGATAATAAAAATGCATAAGAGCATCATACAGATGTCTTGTTTGAAACTGCTTTTTTCTCGTGAAAGAGTTCCAAAAAAGCACTAGGTATTGTAAAACCAGAAAGACATTCTTTCTTTTTCCCATGACACATACATGGGCAAATTCTCAAATGCTGCTGCTGGAAAGTCCCGATCTCTCTCTCACATAATCTGAAAGAGGCACTAGTCACAAAATTGAAGACCTCTCTGAAGGAGAGGATGTAGTATGTGAAATAACTTATTTTTGTGTTTTTCCAGCATCCTTGGGATCCATTAAAATACACTGGGGCAATCAAGTGTGTACAGCTGCATTTATTGGGTTTGACCATTTTAGTTACAATATCAAAATGAAAACATAAGGAAAAGTTACAGGGAGAAGAAAAAGGGGGTACCTAGAAACACTCTTGCACAGAGTGGAGGCATCTAATGCTAACATCTATTTTTACATTCCACTGCCTCTATCTCTTCTTGAACTCACACAAATGATTACAAAAAATAGATTTTAGCAAATAGCAAAATCAATTGTAATTTATTCCTAACTGCATGCAGTTCAGCTAGGTTCTTTTACTTGAAAGACAAGTCTGGCAAGTTTAATAACTAAATATTTCTGTAGTCAAAAGCTTTAAGCAACAAGCTGGGGGAGGCAGGAGTGGGTGGGTGGAGTTGGGGAGAGGGCTTTGTGTGTGTACACGTGGCAATAGCATGCCTGTGGAGCATCTGACTACTCTTTCCACTGGCTTACCAAGCTGGATAACACTAAATGAATGTTAACGTTTGCAGTTGGAACTGCCAATTGTCCTCCCTACACAACTGGAAAAGCAAATGGGTTATGTAGTTTGACTTTATTTTTAGAACAAGCTGTAAGGAAGATGTTCAAAGCTACTTATGTCTATGCTGTATTTACAGGAACCTTTCTTACAACCCAATCAAGAAAATACAAATAGACCAGTTTGATTTTCTAATTAAACTTAAATCCCTGTAAGTATCAAGTTTTTACATTTTAGCTCTATTTTTTTGTGATTATGTACATCTCCTTCAGAAGGACATGATCCAGAATACATTTTATAAGAAATTGCTCTTGAAATAGATCATAGTTATGTTGATGATCCTCAATAATTTAAGCCTGGAAAATAATTATTAGCAATACTCAAATTTTCCTTCCTGACAATACCAGTTTCATAATGGATTCTTTTCCAACAAAAAGAGATCATAAATTCAGCTTAGAGAAGGAGGACATTGTATTTTCTGTTACAGAACAAGATTAACGCAACTCTCTTTTGACCTTGCACAACTTGTTCACAGAGCTTAAGGGTCATGCTGTTAATGCCATTACCCAGTACCATTAGGATATGTAAAGACAGGTATTATAAAGAAAATTGGGATATATACAAGTTTGGGATCATATTTCCCTTCTTACAGAATTTACTGCTAGCACCATGAAAAGAACAGTGTAAACCAAGTAAAATGAAGCTGCCATCTCAGAGGGAGATGGGACTTTTATAAATCTTTTTGAAGAGTTTAGGGGGAGTTTTTGTGGGTGCAATAACACAGAAGCTCCAACTTGAATTCTGCCAGCAGAGGTCTTCCTAAAACTGTGATAGTACAGTGACAATTTTACAAATCTGAAATTATCCTGCAGTACATCTTTAAGTACATCTTCACAGGCCACTGCAGGTCTGCAATGACCAGCTTGGTAGAACACAGTTTTGGCTCTTGTTGGTCATCATTTCAAAATCATAGAATCATAGAATAGTTTGGGTTGGAAGGGAGCTTTAAAGGTCATTTAGTTCAACCCACCTGCAGTGAACAGTGACATGTTCAATAAGATCATGTTGCTCAGAGCCCCATCCAACCTGACCTTGAATGTTTCCATGGATGGGGCATCTATCGCCTCTCTGGGAAACCTGTGCCAGTGTTTCACCACACTCAGTGTAAAAAATTTCTTCCTTATGTCTAGTCTAAATCTTCCCTCTTTCAGTTTAAAGCCATTACCCTCTCTCCTATCTCAACAGGTCCTGCTAAAAACAGTTGTGGAAATAGAAAAAGACATGTTTCCTTGGATAGACATGCAATAGGAATTTATGATTTGACCCCTGAGCTGTAGCCAGCAGTGCATATGCCTCTGTTGATCAGTCCACCTTCCTCCCAGTGAGTTGGAATCTAGTGGCCAAATTCAACTAAATACTAAATCTGTACACAATTCTAAATTCTACTTGTACAAATTTCTGCTCAGAATTCACATGAATATTGCATTCCAAGCATTGAACAGTGAATTAAAATAAGGCTCCCCACAAGGGGAACCAAAGACCCCTAACCGGTTGCACATTTAACCAGTGGATGGGCTGGGATGGAAAAATACAGGAGTTCTAAAAGAACAACTTACACAGTAACACTGTACTGATCTAGCACTTCAGAGGGAATAATACTGCCATTTTCTATATATTAAAAAATAAGCCTTAAAATAAGAAATCCCATTTATGTGTCACAAGAAAGCCAGCATTTTCCCTTACATGCCATGTTCTGTGTCCCAGCTTCCTGCTGCTCTTGACACAATGAAGACTGAATTCCTGCAGTGGTTGGTTTGTGTAGTAAAGCACTCCCTGGGATAAAAGACAAAAGAGACATGTAAAATATTACCATTGGAACAAGTTATTATTTTCTGAGATGATGAAAGAACATCAGTAGAACAATACTTTGGAAGGGTAACACAATAATCAGAGATTGAACTGCTGGGAGCACTAAAAGAGCCACCTTCGTGATTTTGGAAGAACAGTGAGTTTATTAGAATTAACTGCAATTTATTTTATTACACTTTAGCTTTTACAGAGACTTTCTGTTCAAGTTTCAAAGGGATGACAGATTAGATGCAGTTAAAGTTCATCTCTAGCTTCCTATATTCATAGAAGCACAATTAAATGCTTATAAAATTTGTTCTTTTACGACTGAGTTTCTATGGCCTTTTTATTGAGAGTATATTGTTTACAGCAGCTTGGAGGGCATCGAAATTGCAAACATCCACAGAAGAATGTTTGAGCCCTTGAGAAACCTTTCCCACATGTAAGTAGATTTGTTTTCTTTGGTCTGAATTTTACAATTTATAGAATACTGGATAATTGAAAACATAAGTGTATGAAAAGCAGCATGTGCACAGTTGTTAAATCTTGACAGTTTTGAATTATTTTTTCTTCTTCCAGAGTATGTTTTCTGAGTAGTTACTAGACAGTTTTGATATTCTTGTAACGAAACTAGAACCATATCTCTGTTTTTCTTTTTCACAACCAGATATTTTAAGAAATTCCAGTACTGTGGATACGCCCCTCATGTGCGCAGCTGCAAGCCCAATACTGATGGGATTTCATCCCTTGAGAATCTTTTAGCTAGCATCATCCAGAGAGTCTTTGTCTGGGTGGTATCTGCCATCACCTGCTTTGGAAATATTTTTGTTATCTGCATGAGGCCTTACATCAGATCAGAGAATAAGCTTCACGCCATCTCAATAATGTCTCTCTGCTGTGAGTACTCCACGCATAAAAGTAAAAGAATGTTGGTTTAGTCTGCTGATAGTGTATATGGTATTTGTTGTTATAATATAGTGACACATTTCCAGCATTGGATTAACTGAACTTTCATGTTGTTGCAAATGACGATAGGAAATGCTGTGCCCTTTATGCATCAGGAGGTCTCGTTGGATGCTGCTTTTGTTCTGTACCAGCAGGCAGCTGACACATTCCAAAGGTTTCACGTTTGATTTTAATGCTGTGGGTACTGTGTCACACTCTCTTCAGCAAGGAGAAATAAAATTCCAAATTTTTCAAAGGCCCATAAACTTAAATTTTACTATGCATTTTTGAATAAATAGCGATTTGCACATGTAAGCATTGTGTTCAATACAGATACTCTACTTTTTGCACAAGAAAAAGGTTACTTACGCAAGCATAGAAAATCTGTCAATAATTCCTAGTTCCCCAATGCTAAGAATTAGAGTCTCTCTTATTTTTGTCCTAAAGACAAGACAGGTTTATGGATTAACTACTTGGCAGCAGAATCACCATAATCTCAAGTACCCTGTCCTAATACAGGAGTATTTCACAGATGCTATTAGTTGCGTTTAGAAAGGTAATTGTCAACAGTGTTTAAAATTACTGCAACTTTTCTAAAGGCAGCATGACTTTTGAAACTTTGTTGTTTAATCTTGGGAACAGTCTGAATACCACCACCAAGAACTTTCAGCCAAAATACCTGAGAAACGTTCAGCTCTGTGTTGCCAGTTCCTCTGCCCTTACTAGTTTTATAAGACTATGCACCCCAGTTTTGAATTAGCATAAGGTGAACAAACCAGAACTAAGCTTTGAATCCAGCAGAGAGGCCTTACACAAGACAAATTATCTGAAGCTAAATGTCAATGTCAAAAGGAGTAAGACATAATGAAAAACTGGGTTGCAAGAGTGTTGCTATAAATGAAGCTATATATTTTTCTGTTTGCAAACGAATTTTATCTGAACTTCAAAAAGCGGGTTGCAAACAAGTATGAAACAAAGGCTATCAGTCCAACTAAAAATTAAAAAAAAAAAAGGAATGGAACTGAATTATACTGCCTTAATTGTAATTCACAATAGTATTCTATCATTCCAATTATACTATTGATTTTTATATCTATATGTTAGCTGGCTTTCAAATATGTACTCATATATACATGTGTATGTCTGTTTTCCAATATTCATATAGACAGAGAATGGGAAGTTCAGATGTGTGAATAATGATGTTAAGCACTGTGCCCACAGGTGCTGACTGTCTGATGGGAATATATTTATTTGTGATTGGAGCTTTTGATCTTAAGTATCGCGGAGAATACAACAAGCACGCTCAGTTGTGGATGGACAGTATTCATTGTCAATTGGTGGGATCGCTGGCTATTCTGTCTACAGAGGTGTCAGTCTTACTGTTGACTTACCTGACTTTGGAAAAATACATCTGCATAGTTTATCCTTTTAGGTGTTTGAAGCCCAGAAAATGCAGGACAATTTCCATTTTGATTCTTATCTGGATAATTGGGTTTGCTGTTGCTTTTATCCCACTGAGCAATAAGGAATTTTTCAGGAACTACTATGGCACCAACGGCGTCTGTTTTCCTCTTCACTCAGAACAAACAGAAAGTTCAGGAAGTCAGATTTATTCTGTCGTAATATTTTTAGGTGAGTTGCATTTCTTCTTTATATACAATTAGAGCTCCAAATGAACTTAATTTTCACCCAAATAAGTTTTGCTGTGATATTCACACCTCATATTTAGATGCTCCAGTAAGGACTTACAGACTTCTTCCAGCCTGAATATTTCACTATATTTGATGCATGAAGGGCTGAAAAAGTAAAAAGAAATTAATGACCATTAAGTCCCTGAATGAACAGACTTTGTCAGGGAAGCAGAGCAATAGTAAGGCCAGAGGAGAACTACATGGTCTGGATCATGTGGCAGCCATTTATCAGTTGATGACGAATTAAATATATACCTGAGTACAGGAGAAAATTCAGTGTTCAAGTGAATACAGACTCAAATCTTCTGGCCACTTAATTCTATGGGACCAGCAGTTTAGCTGAAACATTTTTCTTTACTACCCAGCCTGCAAATAGGTGATGTGAAATTGCCATTCTGCTCTTAAATTATAACGCATTTCAACTTCTTAAACAGGTGTAAACTTGGCAGCCTTTATCATCATTGTGTTTTCCTATGGCAGTATGTTCTACAGTGTTCACCAAACAGCTATTACAGCTACTGAAATTCGGAATCATATTAAAAAAGAGATGATCCTTGCTAAACGTTTTTTCTTCATTGTGTTTACTGATGCACTATGTTGGATACCCATTTTTATTTTGAAACTCCTTTCTCTACTCCAAGTGGAAATACCAGGTATGTCCTTTCTTTTGTGATGCTGTTTCAACTGTGTCTCTATGAAGAGCATTGTTTCTACTTTAGGAGAAAATAATTGAATATATTGAACTATATTAGCATAACAAACTTTATGTTACATATCTATATATATGTTCACATGATATAATGAACTATATAGTTTTACTACTGCATTGAGCTATATTACTATAATCAAAGAGTGGTCACCTTTTAGTCAGCCAAAACAAACCTCAAAATTCCAATCTTTCAAGTCTGTCTTTATAGAATATCTATAAAATGTACAAAATGTATTTGAAAACAGAGGCCGAATTGCATTGGCTTTTCTCATCTTGAGTTTTGTTGGTTTTGTTGCCTAAATAAGGCTCAGGACAATACAGTGTTCCCTATCTTGATTTAATAATACAATTCTTTCCCCAAAATAACTTTATTTTATGAACTTACAGTTCAATACATTAAGTTAGATAAAGCTGTGCTTACCTTCTTTATGCTATGAAATATAAGCATTTGGTAACAGCCTAACCTAAAAGACTAAAAATTGCACCTTATTTTTTATTCAGCAAATGCATGTTCTGCATTAGATAAACCAGATTAAACAGTAATTACTCATTTCATAAAGTTAAATACATTATAGAATCATAGAATAATTTGGGAAGGGATGTCAAAAGGTCACCTGGTCCAATCCCCCTGCAATAAGCAGGGACATCTTCAACCAGATCAGGTTGCTCAGAGCCCCGTCCAACGGGAGCATTGACTTGGAGCATTTCCAGGGATGGGGCATCTACCACCTCTCTGGGCAGCCTGTGCCAGTGTTTCACCTCCCTCAGTGTAAAAAACATCTTCCTGATTCTAGTCTAAATCTTCCCTCTTCTAGTTTAAAACCATTAGCCCTTGTCCTATCCCAACAGGCCCTGCAAAATTTTGTCCCCATCTTTCTTATAAGCCCCCTTAAAGTACCGGAAGGCCACAATAAGTTCTCCCCGGAGCCTTCTTTTCTCCAAGCTGAACAACCCCAACTCTCCCAACCTGTCCTCATAGGAGAGGTGCTCCAGCCCTCTGATCATCTTCGTGGCCCTCCTTTGGACCCAATCCAACAGGTCCATGTCCTTCTTGTGCTCCAGAGCCGGACACAGTACCACGGGTAGGATTTCACCAGAGCAGAGGGGCAGAATCATCTCCGTTCCCCTGCTGGCCATGCTTCTTTCGACACAGCTCAGGATAGAATTGGTTTTCTGGTCACTGAGTGCACATTGTTGGCTCATGTCCAGCTTTTTATCTACCAGTACCCACAAGTCCTTCTCCTCAGGGCTGCTTTCAACCCCTTCATTCCTCAGCCTGTATTGATACTGAAGGTTGACCCAACCCAGGTGCAGGACCTTGCACTTGGCCTTGTTGAACCTTAGAAGGTTCACATGGGCCCACTTCTTGAGCTTGTCCAGCTCCTTCTGGATGGCATCCCCTCCCTCAGGTGTGTTGACTGCACCACTCAGAGCTTGGTGGTGTCGGCAAACTTGCTGAGGGTGCACTTGGTCTCACTGTCTATGTCATCTCAATCCCACTGTCTGTGTTATCACGGAGAGCTGCCTAAGTTTACTGAAGTTTTAAACCCCATTTGATAGCATTTATTTTTCCTTGGGGATACACTGTGACAGCTTTGGAACTAAGCATCTGCTTGTTTCCCAAACTGTAGACAATGTTACGGGCACCAGCGGGAATGTATTGATATTACAACAAAGTCATAAAGACAGAGAAGCCGTGGGGAAAGAGAGAGCAAATTAAGCTTTTTCTGTGGCTTTTGGAACAGTACTATAATTGTTTTAGAAATCAAACAACGCAACAGAGGGCACCCGCTAACATCCTTCAGTACTTTAATCCTGTCCCTTCTCTGCCTGCCCCTCAGGTAACAGGCTGACTTACTGCCCAAAGAGTAAGGATGAGAAGGGGGTGCTGGAAAAATGCACAGACTGTGGTACAGGCAGGAGAGCAGGAAATCTCCAGAAAGGAAGACAGTGTGAACACAGAAGTTGTTCCAACAGGGCAAGAAGGAAATAGGTAGGACGTAGGAAAACCAGCCTCTGCGGGGATACAGGGACTAGAGGATATAGCTCTGCAGAAGGACATTGTTAGGACATCATTAGGGTTGGATGTCAGTAGTCACAGGAAGAGGATGGGGAACAGAGATCACAGGAAAAGACAGGGAGAAAAGCAGAAACAAAACATTTTGGGGCAAGGAAATGGAGCTCAGCCAGAATAAGAAGTGTGCCAGGGCTAATAGAGAGCTATGGTACAGCAAAGAGAGAGAAATGGAACTACTGGGAGAGTAAAAAATGTCTAGTTTTGCAGGGAGTCCTGGAAACAGAGAGAGGGGTACGAGAACAGTGCAAGCATAACAGTGAGAAGAAAAAGAAAAGCCCCTGTTGTGACATGAACTCAGCCCAGGAGTGCCTGACCCCCTCTCGCTGGGCTGCGTAGGCACCAAGTGCTTGTATTAATTAATGGGTACAAAAGCTGGAGTGAATGTTACAGCTGCCTTTCTTTTTCCCTCCCCAAGGTACCATAACTTCTTGGGTGGTGATTTTTATACTGCCAATAAACAGCGCTTTGAATCCTCTTCTCTACACTCTGACTACACGACCTTTCAAGGAAATGATTCACCAGGTTTGGTATAATTACAGACAGAGAAGATCCAAAAGAGGTAAAGGCAATCAGAAAACGTACGGTCCGTCATTCATTTGGGTAGAGATGTGGCCAGTGCACGAAATCACACCAAAGCTAACGAAGCCTGTGCTTTGTACAGACTCCTCTGACGCTTCGGTGACTACACAGTCAACGAGACTAAACTCATGCACCTAAATAAATACATTTTGAATCTTCACGGTGGCATCCGCACTGTTAGCTTCACAGCTGTGGGCTTGCTGCTTTACAGCAACGAGGAGAACTGAGGGAGGTACGTATGACACCCGGGCTCACCTGACCCAAAGCAGGAGGAAGAGGGAGCAGCGTGTCTGTTTGCAGGTAGAACTGACACAATCATAATTTTACCAACTCACAGCGGTACCTGGCATTTTGACAACTTATCCCAGATCACGATGAGAAGTCAGTTGTTTGATTTTATTTTTTTTTCCTCCCAGAAGCTAGGAGTGTGGGAAAAAAAATGAGTTATTATTTAAAATATCTCACCCAGAATGCAGAATGTTTCAAAATCATCTGTCTTTGAGGGAAAAAAGGATTTATTTTTTTCATTAAATCTTTTTAAAAAAAATTCTCCATTTCGACAGTTGAATTTTTTTAAAGATTTAATCGGTATCCTCATTAAGAATTTTTTTTCCCTCCTTAAAATTTCTGACTGGCTCTATTTAGGCTGCATCAGCTCTTAAAGTCTTTAGGGAGTAAGAGACTTAAGAAAAATATCTACATTTCATAATTAGACCAGTTTATTATATTTGTCAAAGTCAAGTAAGTGAAAATTTTATTCCTCTTAAAAAATTACCAACTATTCCACTCACATAAAGACAATCCTGAAATTGTGATGATTGGTCTATTCAGATAGAACCAGAGAACTGCGGGGGGGAGAAGGGAAGGTTTTTTCCTCAAAAAACTGAGTGTCCCCCAGCTGTACCTGCTGGAAGTTTCCTCCTTCAGAAGAGCATCCTTCCCTGGAAAGACCAGACTGAGTATCCCAACTTGACACTGCTCTTTTCCTCACTGTTTCTTACTGGGCTCCCATAAGTAGCTCCCCACAGCTTGCAGAATTCAGCAAATTTCAGTCATAGGATGTGTATCTCTGTCCATGGAATAACGGGAGATGACCAAATAGAAGACTTAGTATATGTCATGACACCTACATTTTAATCATCTTGTACATCTGACAAGATGCATTACAGTTAAAATAGTTTAAGGAGCACAGCCACTCAGCACTTTTAGGGCATTATTTTACTTCCCAGTGTTACAAGGGTTAAAAAAAACACAAACAACTCATCTGAAACAATCTTCTAGAGATACTTCCTTCACATACACTTACCAAAGAGAATCTTTTCCATCATGAATTACTACAGCTTCCCTAGTTCTTTCAGTACTGTGCTCACAGACCGATAGCCTGGGAGTCCACAAAGGTAAAAGAAATACTTCTTTTGCATTGATGATTTCAAGCTTTTTCAAATGACGTTAAAAGACACTTCCAATGTTTGCACTTAACTTCTTAACAGCGTAAGAAGTTGAATTTAAAAAGTGTGACTCACACTTCAACTGTTTACAGAACTTTGGATTATCTTGAAATTGAAGATTGTTAAGCATCTTGTTTCCACTACTGTATGTTTTATTGAAATAAAATATTATCTGCTGAACAAAACGACTTATTTTCAAAATCGCTTAGCAACATTTTGGGCTGTGGGATTAAAAACAACTAAGTGAAATCCTGCCACGTGGATTGCCTTTAACTGCAGCAATTAGAACCTCAATTTAATAGAACTTGTGTATTGTGAGGGGCCAAGCCCTCACAAGGACTGTAACTGCTTTGGAGGAGATATGCAAGGATGCCTGTCCTTACCATTACTTGTGTTTTGCACTCAAGTTGATTATAGATATATTCCATATCATCTTTTTTTCCTATGAGTAACACCAGAATATTCAGTATGCCAGATTTTTTTTGTAACATCTTTATTGTTTTGATAAGAAAACTACAGTTTGTCTTTTAAAAAAGTCCTTCCACCAGTAAAACGAGTCTGACTAATAAATCATGGTACAGCCATGTTCTCCTGCAGCCCCCCATTGCATTTCAGCATTACTTTTTTCACATTGCTCTGGTAAAGGCACAGGAGTTTCAGTACAGCTATTTATTACAGATTAGCTATCTTTCAGACCAAAAGGTTATGTTAACAGTAAGCTTGAGACCAATTAACTAGTAATTGCTTAAGGCAAAGATATAAAATAGGACCAAATACTGAAAAAGCTCTAACTTCCCTCCCAAGAGACGGGAGAATACATTTCACAGATTCTCTTCTAACTTGATGGAAGCCTTTACTTACAGTTCAATGTAATCCATCCTATCAGTAAAGAGCACTGTTAAATTTCTATCATGCAGAGATATACGATATACGATAAGGCACTTTACTACAAGAAAAGATAGTGTAAAATCATTTGCAGTAATCAAACAACTTGCGAAAAGTCTGCAGCTTTATAGAAATATATTGCAATATTGCTAAAAACAGTAAAGTTTGGGATTTGGGGCTTATTTAAAGCTCGTAAGTAAGCCACAACTTGGTATATTACCCCATCCTCAGCAGGAAGGAAAAGCGTGCAGAGAGAAAACCTGAAGTGAGTTCAGCAAGTTTTTGTGGAGTTGGCAGGGTTTCTGCTGGTGACAGCTGGTGAAAAGGAGGGGAGGAGGGCTGGCAGTGCCTCTGGCAGGACACCACTTCCCGCCGGCAATGAGTTCCAGGCGTACCGCACACACTAACTTTGCATCCACCAGATTAGCATAAATTAGCCTACGAGATCGCTTGAGCTGCAGCGGAAGAGTCTAAAAGTCACAACCGATTCCCTGAACAAAGTTATTTCACCCAGCGACTTACACACAACATCCACGCGAGCCATCGAGTCTTTCTGACAGAGCTTCGGGCTCACGGGGAGCTGCCCAGGGAAAAACAAAACAAAAAAACCAAACAAAAAAAAAATCCACGTGAACTCCCTAAATAAAAAATCGTTTTAAAACAGAACCCCACGGAACCGGCCGGACGGCAGCCCCTCGGCGGGGCAGGGCGGCGCCTCGCGCCTCAGCCGCTGGGCTTGAGGGACTCGTACCCCTCCCTCAGCAGGTCCCGCCATGTTCTGAGGAACCGGGCGTTCTCCGAGCACTTGGTGGCCAGCTCCTCCACCTGCGCCGACACGGCAGACGTCGCCTCCAGGATCTTCGCCAGCGAGAAGGCGGCCTGGGGGAACGGCAGAGAGGTTGGGAGTCGCCGGTACCCGCCCGCCCGTCCGCACGGCACCCTGCCCCCGCAGGCGCCCGCCCTCAGGGGACTCCCTCCCGCCCTCCCGCCGGTACTCACGTCGCCGATCTGCATCTCCACCTCCTCCAGCAGCTCCCGCGTGTCGCCGGCCGGCAGCTCCGACGGCCGCG